>NW_026126563.1:21452500-22052500 GCF_943737965.1 Phodopus roborovskii | reverse complement strand
AATCAGGTCTCCTGTCTGAACAGCATGGAGGGGAAGATGAATATCACAAGTGAGCCAGCAACAGTGGGGATGCCAACAGGTGTCCGATTAAAAGTAGAGACTCGGATGCTGTAAGTTTAGAGTATGCAAGTGTGAGGGTGAGGAGGAGCAACAGTTGAGAGAGAGAGAGAGAGCAGAAGGAAGAACAGAAAGACAACGAGGAAATCCTAGGCTTAGTACAGAGCATTTGGGTTGGGACTTGAGAGTCTGAGAAACAAGCAGTCGAGATCTGTACAGACTGGAAAAGGACCAGGGTGAGGGAGAAGGGACCCATTAAGAGCTGGGAGCTTATAGACGGTAGCATAACCCTGGGTGGTAAACAAGGCGGCTCGGAGAACATGCACTGTTCAAAAGGAAGTGTTGTATTAGAGATGTCATCATTCGCTGTGAAAAAGGAGTTCCTAAAATAAGCTGTGAAAGGGCCGTGGGAATACAGGCTCAGAGAACAATCTGAAATATACTGCGAATGTCTAAGGTGTAATGGTTATGTGAAAAGTACAGACCAGTTAGAATCTAGTGCAGTATGAGGGAAGGGAGTGACATATGAAGACTGAGTGAGAGGAGGGTGTGAACTACAGCCATCAGGATTCACTAGGAGTAGTTGCAGTATCCTAATCAGGCCAGCAGGGGCCTAAACCACTGCATTTGATTTTTTAGTTCTTCCAAAGTCTGGGTTGCTTTAAAGGAAGGATATGATGATGGAAGCTTCAGGAAAAGGAGTATCAGAGTTTCCCAAGAATCCAGGAGAGTTGGAAAATAAAATGGATTAAACTATGTCATAATTTCAAAAGACATACCAAAATGTATATGAAATGTCTATGGTATATCACATATTCTTCAAAAATGTCTGATATCAAAAATGCCAGGTATCTTCAAAGAATTAGTGAGCTCCATCAGAAAAAGGTGGAATTGCACTAAATGAAATACTTTTCAGGGAAAGACTTGGGAGTCAGAGGAAGACACAAAGCTCAGTATTGCATGTGAAAGTATGTGCTCTATAGTGTGTGTGCTCTACAGTATATATATGCTCTACAGTGATGCACTCTACAGTGTGGACACTCCAGAGTGTGTGGTCTCCTGTGTATGTAAGCTCTACAGCCTATGTATTCTACAGTGCATAGACTCCAGAGTATGTGCTCTACAGTGCTGTACTCTACAGTGTGGACACTCCAGAGTGTGTGTTCTACAATGCATATATGCTCTACAGTGATGTACTCTACAGTGTGGACACTCCAGAGTGTGTGCTCTACAGTGTATGTAACCTACAGTGTGGACCTCCAGAGTGTGTGTTCTACAATGTATATATGCTCTACAGTGATGTACTCTACAGTGTGGACCTCCAGAGTGTATTTTCTATAGTGTATGTAAGCTTTACAGTGATGTACTCTACAGTGTAGACACTCCAGAGTGTGTGCTCTACAGTGTATGTACTCTACAGTGTATGTAACCTACAGTGTGGACACTCCAGAGTGTGTGCTCTACAGTGTATGTACTCTACAGTGTATGTAACCTACAGTGTGGACACTCCAGAGTGTGTGCTCTACAGTGTATATATGCTCTACAGTGCTGTACTCTACAGTGTGGACACTCCAGAGTGTGTGCTCTACAGTGCATATATGCTCTACAGTGTATGTAACCTACAGTGTGGACACTCCAGAGTGTGTGTTCTACAATGTATATATGCTCTACAGTGATGTACTCTACAGTGTGGACACTCCAGAGTGTGTGCTCTACAATGTATATATGCTTTACAGTGATGTACTCTACAGTGTAGACACTCCAGAGTGTGTGCTCTACAGTGTATGTGCTCTACAGTGTATGTACCCTACAGTGTGGACACTCCAGAGTGTGTGCTCTACAGTGTATATATGCTCTACAGTGATGTACCCTACAGTGTGGATACTCCAGAGTGTGTGCTGGCAGAGTATGTGCACTCTACCATGTCTTTAGTCAACAGAGTGTGTACTCCACAATGTGTGTATTCTCCAGTGTGTTTACTCTACTGAATGTGTGCACTGTACTGTTGGTGTATTCTATTGTGTGTACCTTACACAGTGTACTCTACAGAGTATGGATACTCTACTATAACATGTGTATTTCACCATAGTATGTGTACTCTAGCAGTGTGTATTCTCAAACAGTGCATTACTAGCATGAGTTCTCTAGCAGCATATGTTCAATTTAGCATAGCATGTGTGTTCTAGTAAAGTACATGAATTCTACTAACACAATACATGTTCCCTAACATAGTACATGCACTATAGCAGTATATGTGTACACTGTGCTACAGGAAAGCATGTATATTCTGACATAGTGCATGCATTACAGCAGAGTGAGTGTGCTCTAACATAGTACATGTGTCCTCGCAGAGCATGAGTACACAGTATGTACATAATATGTGTATTCTAGGAGAGCATGTGCATTCTAGCATAGGACCTACACTTTAACATATTACAGATGCTCTTGCAGAACATATGTGCTCTAACATGGTAATGACGCTCTATATAATAACTACACTCTAACACAGTACATATGTGAAGGGAGATGTTATTCTGTATATGTTTCTCTTATGGTTTAATGAATAAAATACTGATTGACCAGGCAGTAAGATAGGTGAGTCTAGGAGACAAGGAGAAATCTTGGAAGTGTAGGCAAAGAGGAGTCATGATGTGAGCCTGAGAAGAGAGGATGCATGAGTTGTTCTCTGGTAAGATAAGACCATGTAGAAATACATAGATTAGTAATTATGGGTAAATAATTAAGACAGAGTTGGCTAATAAGAAGCCCAAGCCACCAGCCAACAGTTTCATAATTAATATAGCATCTGTGTGTTTATTTAGGGCAAGGGGGGTTGCGGAACTGGGCGGGAAATACCACAACACCTATGATCTAGCAGCATTGTGCACTCTAATGAAGTACTTGTGTTCTAAAAGTACACATGCTCTAGCATGTCACATAATAACAGGAAGCTAAAATTTACCTTCTGCCAGTCGCTGTTTCCACCCTTGTGCTGCGTATGCAAAGAATTCGTTATTTAGAGCTGAAGTACTGAGGCGTAAAATTCCATCACTTCCCATCTAGGAAATAAGCGGACAAAACAATAGTCCATCAGAAATAATTCAAAGTGAAAGCATGCAAAAGAGAAGCAAAACTCGAGTAGTAGTGTGTGTGTGTGTGTGTGTGTGTGTGTGTGTGTGTGTGTGTGTATATTAATGACTGATAGAGGAGGAAGGAAGGAAAGGAAAAGGAGCTCAACAAAAGATGACTCCTGGGGCATCAATCACATGCACTCTGCTTGCTGACTTCCTGCACAGAGACACTTAGTTCTGTCCCTGACTTTAATTGTGGACTGACTATAGAAGATAAAAAGATGAAGCAGTGCCAAGAAGCTAAGCATTAAATTACTGGGAATAAAGAATATCAAAAGATAAAGGCTGAGGGAATGCATGGGGGGCACATGTAGGACAAATCTATGTAAAATGTGGAACTGGTTGATGTGGAAAGCATAAGGAAGGGGTCTTTATTCATTTTGCCAGCACCCATATGAGACAGAAATATGTAAGTTCATATAGGTGACACACAAGGATCTGTTAAATAATTTGTTTAAGTGTATGTGTGTGTGTGTATGTGTGTGTGTGTGTGTGTGTGTGTGTGTACATGTGTGTGTATGTACATGCATATAAATGTGTATTCTGTGTGCACACTGTAGTGTGGATGTAGAAGTCAGTGGACACCATTCTGAGTTATTTCTCTCCTTCCACCATGTTGGTATTGGTGATCAAACCCAGGGCATTAGGCATGGCAGCAAGCATCTTTACTTGCTGGGCCTTATCCTTATTGCCATTCCACAGTGACATATCATATATCTAAATTTTTATTATTTTTCTATACTCTATCTTGATCCACACAAAGGATAACTACCTTAAATACTTAATGCAATGACTGCATGAATATCTCAGATAAGCCATCATTCAAAAGGAAAGAGGAATATGGATTTTGAAGACACACACTATTTGCCCAAGACTGGATCATGGAAAATCAAAGTGAGACAAGGCATAAATCAAGAACATCTCAATCCAAGAAGCATCTGGCAGCCACTAAAATATTCCCAAGCATAAGATTTTACTCACTCGTTATTTAGTCTCCATTTTTACCATTATTTAACAGATACTTTTTTTAGGTTACCAGTATAAACTTACATACTTGGTCCTTGTGTGGGTACTAGCAATGAAGAAAAAGTCTGTCTCCTTAAGTTATTAATATAGTCTACATAGCGCAAATAATTGTTTCTTCTATAGCCTTTCCATTAACTTGGATTCTTTGTGGTTGCAATGATTAATACTGACTGACACAAAATCTAGAATCATACAGGACACGAACCTCTGGGTATACCTGTGGAGGATTTTCTAGATTGGGCTAATTTATACAAGAATACCAACTCTAATGTGTCACACCACTTCTTGTGTTGGGATCCGGAATGCAGAGAAGGAAACAAGCTATGGGCCAACATTCATCTCCACCTTGCTCCTAGCTGCAGAGGCTTTATAATCAGCTGCTTCATACTGCCACCATCATGATATCTCTACTGATAAAGCCTTTGTTCCTTGCTTCTTGTAGGGTATTCGGTTACAGGGACTTGTAAGTAATATAGTAGCTGTGGTACAGCTTTGTGGTCATCATGACAAGGTGAAAAACACCCCAACCATTCTGTCTCTTGACTGGATAATTCTAGAATATCATTTTTATAATTCAGTCTAACCACTGAACCATTAGGTGCCACTTAGTGGTAAATCTCCAATGACTAGGATACATGGATCTGAGAGCCAAGAATAGAATGAGATTGATGAGCTAGTCCCAGTACCCACTTGTCTGTTTCATGCATCTTGTGTTCTAAATTCTAGATTCAGTGAGCTTAGAAGTCCCCCTTCCAGGTGGGTCACTTCTACTGGGCCATGTGGTTCATTTTGGTACTACCATTATTTGGAGTCATGAATGCCCTTTGCATTATAGGAAAATTAATAACATGCCTGATGCATGAGCTACCGGCAGCAGAGAAGCAACCCTTCTCTAATATGCAGCACCTAAAATGTCTCCAAATGGAGGCACACCATCTCTAGATTAGAAGTAGTCTATTAGTAGACAAAGTGGCTAAGCTTTGCCTGGAACTCTTCCATTTCTTATGCAGTGGGGCCACAAGGCAAAGATCTACTATACATATAGAATCCTCCAGAGGCAAAGGGCTGCTTTTTTCCAGAGAGAAACGAGTAGGAGAATGCTGGAAACACTGAGCATTTACTGATGCAGCTTCATACATGAAAAGTAGCGCCACAGTGCTACCATTAGTGCCAAGGTGGCCATAGGTTCAGATTCCTCAGGGGTGATGTCTAGGTCATGCTACGAGGCCTATCATCAGAAGAGATGGTCTACGGATATGATAATAAGTGGATTTTAAGGGGAGTCAGTTAATTTAAGACTAGTGCAGCCTATAGCTAACCCAATCACCCTTGTTCTTTCTTCCCTTTTTCCTTCCTTCCTTCCATTACTTTATCCACCCTCCAAGTATTTGTGACAGAGTAGTCTTCACCTGATGCACTGCAAGTGCTACAAGTGCTAGATTGAACCAATAGTGGTGACATTCCATCTGTGTCAAGAAGCCTATGCAATACATACCAGCCAGGATAATGATCGGATGCTCTAAGCCCACCCATGTCTACAAAGTCTTGAACTTCTGCTCAAGTTCAGAGGTCTCAAAGGCAACCTTCAGGAACAATCTGAGAACAACGCAGGTCCATGGGAAACAGGAATATTAGAAATAAGACATAGACCAAAGAATTTGGGCTTTGACCTCTACCTGGAACTGGGCTACTGAGTGCTTCTCAAATAAATTGTGAGATTCTAGATTAATGGTTTCCAGGTGTAAGTTTCCCCTTCAATTTATTTCTACATTTCATGAACTTTTCCACTCTGAACCACAATCCAAGGCACCTGTGAGGCCCTACTCCAGGTATCAGAAAACCCCAAAATGTTGAAGACTAGACAAGCCTAAAAGATCTATACCTTCGAAGGTGGCTTCACAAATATAGAAAGATGAGGAGGAAAGGGGCAGCAGATATGGAGATATCACCAAAATGCCATTGGAAGATTAGGTGATAGATGATCAAAGGGAGGTAGGTGTTGGTGAACCCAGGATGGGTAAAGGTCTTCAGGATCAAGGAGGAAAACACACCATGAACATGTTAGAGGAAGCTCTGAAATACCCAGGGTCACTCTGGCAGCAGTAGGTCAATGTCTGCCCTTGTAGCCAAGCAGATTTCCAGAAATGCTACCGAGTATGTGCAGTGATATGCCTCTAAGCCTGAGATAGAGATGGAGGCTACATGCAGACCTTGGTGGTGAAGGAGAAAAGCGACTCCACTGAGAGACTTGAAAATGGAATCAGATCCTGTTTCACAGGTGTATTTAAAGTAAGATTAGCAGGTGCAGGGCGAGTCCCCACAAAGCAAAGGAACCAGTGCACTGAGGTGTGCATAAGGCATGGAAGACAGGTCAGACTTGTTCTACATTTGGGGATATGCATGGAGCTGATGCATCTTTAACAGCCTATGTGGTGTTCAGAATTGCTAGTGTTCTCCAAAAAGGTTTCCTAACTACCCTTATTTTGGTTTGTGAAAGATTTGAAATTTATCCCTGGCAGCTCACATACAGAATTTCTGTTTCACATATTCTGCCAGGCTGGGGGCTTGGTTACTAATTTTAAGACACAAAGGAACAGATCCAGATTAGCTCTGACAGATTCTCAAAATCTGAGCACATGAAAAAGCAAGTGTGATATAAACACATTCTAGAACATGGAAGCTAGCCCTGGAGGAAGATCATTTTCTTTTCAAATAGAAAGCACATGAAAAGAAAGGTTTCAACCTATGTAAGACAGTACAATTAAACACCCGGCTAAGATAGACTTAGGAAACATGTGCTAATAAAACTTTTAAAATACACTATTAATTTTATGGACTTTAAAAAACACTGTCTGAAAGAAATAACACTTTAATGAACTGGAATAATAAATATTTCTGAAAGGTTAGTTATTTATTGATGAGCTATAAATTCTGATTTTTTATTAGCCACGATAGAAACATTCATTCTGAAAAATCTTCTCTCATGATGAAGTATCTAGCTAAACTATTGATCAGATATTCTTCCTTTAAAATTAGCAAGGGAAAAACTGTACAATATGATTTCTGTAAAGAAAAATAATAAGAGTAAGGAGAAATATGTTCATGCACATATCCTGGTATGATGTAAAGATTTAAACTTTCTTGAGTTTATCATCTGCTTTTGATGTTGGTTATTAAATCACTTTAGCCAGTTTTGTTAATACATGTCTGTTATCATATTCTTGGGAGGTTCAGGTAGGAGGATTTCTGTGAGTTTGGTGACAGCCTGGATATATAGTGAATTTTAGGTCATCCTGGTCACCAGGATGAGATTCTATTAAATAAAAAGAGCCCCCCCCAAAAAAAAACACCAAACCTGAACAAACCAATGACAAAAATATTTAGACAAAAACGTTTAGGAATGGATGGATGTCAAATAGAATTAAAAGCACTAAACAAACATTGCTATTTAAACACTGTGCAATATCTAATATTTGAACTCACGCTTAATAAAATAATCCTTTAAGTTATTTGTGTGTGAGAGGCCCAGGATGGCCTCCCCCTCGACAGTGATGAATTTAAACCCCTGCCCTTTCTCCTTCACCTCCCAAGTGCTGGTATAATAGATCATCAAGCTAGACATAAGTCTCTAACACTTCAACACTTTTTTTCTTACTTTGTTTTTCATCCAAGTGATTTTCTGATACAGTAAGAACACTTATTAGTGGAGTACTGAGAAGTGTGCTGGATGTGGAAAACTGGCAAACAACAACTCACAACTAGAAACACACACAACTTAGATTTCGTTCTATAGTCAGTGGAAATGTAAAGCGAAAACCTGGCAAAAAGCAGATTACTGTGTGTAGGTAAGCAGTGGGCTGGTTTAGGCAGTGTCGGGCAGCCTCCCTTGTACTTCCTGTTAATAAGGGACCAACTGTGGCCACACCTGGAAGTGGGAAAGAGCAAGGCCAAGAATAAAACCAGAGTACTCAGGTGTGGGTGAGGGAAAGAGAGGGTGTGAACCCCCAACACCCTGGGTGAAATAGCCTGCAACAAGACCTACTGAATCGTGGACTCCACATCGCATTCAGCACCTGGCCCCAGGGGAGTCAGAAACCTTTGGGGGCTTTAAGGCAGTCATAATAAAATCTGATATTTCAAAGGGACAGTTCAGAATTTTATGTGTGGGAATACCATAAAGCAGAGCTTTCTGGCAGTAATATTTTTGTCTCTGCATTGCAAAAGAAAAAGGAAGCATGAAATCATTTTGGAGAGTGCATTTTATTTCATTTGACCAACTTAAAATGTTATTTCAACATGCAACTATCTTCAAATATTGTTTGTAAGATATTTAATATTCTCTCTGAAAATTATTTGTTATTCACTTATGTGTCTGCTCATGGCCTCTCAATACAAAGTCACCATTCCTCCAGGCATAATCAGCTAGCTCTGTGGCTGGCTACTGGCCACCATATTGAACAGTACAGCTTTATACAACAAGGACTACCCCAGAATCATTAATATGTTGCGAGGCTGTGATTGCTAGAATCCATTAGAACATGAAAGCAGCTGGGACTGGTCGTGATAAATGGCATAGTAGTCCACACTTGTAACAGGCCCTGCAAGACTAGATCCAGTAAGTGACTTTGTTCCCAGGGTAAAGGAAACACACACACACACACACACACACACACACACACACACAGGAAAAAGTTCAGTAGTAAGTGAGCAATTAGAACAATCAGGAATTATTTGCAAAGAAGGTTTAATCATAAATAGGTATGCATGAGATTATCCAAAAACACTAACCAAATTACAAGATAGCTTCAGCTGTAGCTCTGAAGGAGATACTACTGGGAGGATGAAACAAAACCATAGAGGCAGATAGAAAACAGAGCAAGCAGCACAGGTGTAAGGGGGAGGGAGTGTTTCATTCATATGCTAACACCCATCAAGCCATTTAGAATTATTTAGGTCAACACAGTATGCAGATCACCAGGCAATCTGTTGTATCCATTAGAAATAATCAATATGATCTTTAGAGGAAAGGCAACCTAGATAATGGGACACTAAACAAGGCACTAATTCTAATACAGTTTCATAATAGAAAGCAATGAACTCTGAGCTGTTGTCACTGAGTCATTTATATTTTACTTAGTCAAGAACTATAGTGTGAATTACAATGAGACCACTCTTTCCTCAAAAAAGTGAGTTCTAATTTTTATACCGTATCACTCAGTGGGATGCAGACAGCTCAGTAGACTGACTATGTACATTGAGAGTTCACTTGCAAGAGGAAATTTATTTCTTCAGAAGTACATGGAGAGGCATAAAAAGTAAAGGAGACTGTTGAGAGAAAGCATCAAAATAAAAAAAGAAGAAGAAATGGGATATAGAAACAGTATAAGAATGTGCTAAAGAATGCTTCACAAGTGATATTTGATAATTATTGTCAAGTATTGACTAAGCCAATATTCCCCAAACTGTGCTTTCCAAACCAGCTAGTATAGTAGAAGACTTTAGGTAACTGTATCTAAGATTTTGTGCCTACTATTAAATGCAGTTATTTATTTATTTTTACTATAAGCATTCTCTAGTATGCTGGAGTTTTTATGGAATTCTTATACATAGGAATGTTTTATGTACTGTCTATAAAACTTATCAGCTTGTAATCCTTCCACAGGGCAATCATTGCTATCTTGTGGAACAATTGCTTTCTGGGAACACAGTCAGGAAAATGACACACAGCCATGTGTGAGAACAGTCATAAGCAGACAGACCATTAAAGTCTAATGGGCATGCTTGTGCTTCCTATGAAATCCCCGTTTAACCAATAAATGAAGATATCTTTAGATCTAGACTTGGAATGCTTTTCAAGATATTTCTAGAATGGCAGAACTAAATATTCAAAGTAATCATATGGGATGGGGGAAAAAAACTTGGAAAAATGGTGTCATGAATCCTCCCTCTATTCCCTAAAGGATATCAAGTTAAAACCCCACTGCAGACAGCAACTTGAACATGGTCACAGCTGGTCAGAGTTCACCCAAGGCTCAGGAGACAGCGTGAAAGGCAGGACAGAAAGACAGCAAGAAGCAGTAGGGAAGGACGGATGTGAAATAGTGTTTCCTGGATATGGCACAACTGTCAAACTTTTAATGTCTCAGTAGTTATGCTTCCCTGCATCAGATCTGTGCAAGGTCAATCCAGTCAGTCCTCTTGCAACGGTAGGGGAGAGGTCACTAAGTCCATCCCCTGTCTAACGAGCTATTGACAGCTGATGGGTGTAGAGGAAGGGCAGCCACTTTTCTCTAGGGATATGAGCCCTGGTAGACTGCTCATACTCTGTTGGGTAGCCCCCAGATCATGCATATATGGACAACAGTAATTAGAGTCAGAACGTTATAGAAAAATTGACATGAAGTGGGGAGGAAGGTATGCTGGGGAAAGGGCCATGGAGGAGTTGGAGGGGATAGGAAGTACATGTGTTAAAAAGACACTGTGTATATGGATGGAAATCTCAACAAATAAATAAGAATATTATTTAAATTTCATTGCAGGCAAGTTTCATTATATTCTATTCTTATTTTAATCTTTATGTGCACAAGCAACTTTTATAAAAGTGAGATTTTCATTATACTGACATAAAGACATACGAGGATTTTTTAAAGTTATGTCATTTTTATCCTTTCACCCAATTTTTAAAAAATGCACAGAATCAAAGTAAAATGAACAAAAGAAACTTTGGAGAGAAAATATTATGAAAAAAATCAACATTTAGATGGAAAAGTGGAAGGCTTTTGTGTCATAATTGTTATGACAGCGTTTCAAGGCTCATTTTCATAATAAAAGCCTCCCCTGTTCTTTGCCTAGATGATTGCCTTTCTTCCCACTGCCTGCTGCTTTTGTGAGCAGCAGGCAATGCCAGGACGAACTCAGGAGGTATGGAGTTCAGCACAGAAGGTCAGGAGCTGGGTCTGCTATGCCCAGGAGGAAGCTAGCTGTCATTCTGAACTAGAAGCAATTCTGGGAGAGGCATGGCCAGGAGTATAGGACATCTGGTTATTGAGATCTGAATATATGTATTGAAAAGGGGTTCCAAAAATGCAAAAAGGATATACAGTTCTCAGGTGACATAATAGAAAACAGACTTGTGAAAAATGATTCTCTCTCCTTACAAAAATTAAAAAAAACTGCATGTGTAGTGTTCTCTATGTAAATATGCATGATTTCATGTACTTATTTTATGTGCATGCATTTATAAGTATATATTATATACATATAAACATACTTGTTTTCCTCTAAAAATCCACGTTGTAAACAACTTAAGCACCTGGCTAAAATGATGGCCTCGAGCTCAACCATTAACCTCTGTTAAGATGATCAACCAGAGTTGGAAAGACCGTTCTTTAGAACAGGACACATAAGAAAGTAATTCTATAGGTTCGGGTGACCAGGGAAATTGAATTTTTTTTCTAGCAGGAATATCAAACATTTTTCTCATAATTTCAGTTTTATTTTCAGCACATACAATGGGGAAACTCTATCTAAAAACCACAGAAGTTCCTAGAAGACAAAAATGCAAAGGAGAAGCTCACTACTGGCTTGTGAATGGGCTCCATTACTCAGTGTCTACCAGGAAGCTTGTATGAGTTTTTGTTACTCTCCCCAGCAAGTTTATCAGAAACAATAGTTACTGTCCAGTGACACTATCCTATACCTTTAATATTCCAAGTCCCTTTTAAATAAGTAGTCTGCCCTCAACATGCCATACTCTGTAGACTAATTTCAACAGCAGTCTGTTCAGAAGAAAGGTGGTCTATGGCAGAATTAGTGAAAATACATAAAATAAAGACACTCAAAGGCAGAAACAAACCATCTGACAGATGAATCTGAAGTTAGAATGATCTGTTTTGATATTCATGGAGCACCCACTTCATGACATATACATAGAATGCTTCTGGCAATTCTGGGCCATTCCATAGGCCTTTGTGAGAAGAGATGCTTTCAAAATGACCCAAAGGCAGATACTAAAATCTGGACAAGTCTTAGAAAATATTAAAATGTGTACATATAATTTCTTTGGTTTGTTTTCTGAGATAGAGTCTCTTTGTGGTCCAGGCTGGCCTTGAAGACTCTTGATTCTCCTATTTCTCCTGAGTTCTAGGATCACAGGTCTGCATATTTATTAAAGGGCAATGTCTCTTGTCATTTTTTCCCAGTGTTCCCCTGTGTGAGAGGGGAAGGGGCAAAAGCAGACTTTCAACAAACTCAGTCATTGAGCAGGACATGAATGTTGTAGCTGGTGAAATTTAAGCTCATGTTCTCAGAGATAAAAATAAGGTTATAAAGTAGTGAGTCACTGTTTCTATCTGTAAGACTCTGAGCAGCTGTGTTTAAGTGACTGCCTATTAGTCACTCATTTCTTTAACAAACACTTCATAAGCATCAGCTTTGTGCCAGGAACCATGGAAATGGACAGACAGCTTCTGTTTCCACAAGAGCCTGGTCCCTAGAGTAGAAAAGGGAAGCATTCAATGCTGGTAATAACAACAGAAATACTCAGAGTGAAATGGGTGCTGGAAGAAACTCCCGACTTTGGCACTGGGCTGCTTCTGTTTCCTTCTTGTGGCTTATTAAATATCTTCTCCCTACTGCACCTGCATCTGCCCATCCTCACTTTAATAATGACCCCTCCCTGCACTTTATTGTTCAATAAAACCTAGAACCAATAATAATAAAAACTGTCATTAATTTAGTGCTTGAAACAACCTCAGTCTCATTTTGTATTTATGGTTATAACAAAATTCTACACAGAGAGAGCTTATAAACAACCAAAATTGATTTCTCAATTTTGGAGGCTAGAGAGTCTAATATCACAGTGTCTGTAGATTTGGGGTCTAGAAAGGCCCATTTCCTGGTTCATAGATTTTTGTCACCTTGGTATCTAACTTCAATCATCTTATCATGCTTCCAAAGGTCACAACCAATGCCATCATCACAGGGGTTGGGATTTCAGTATATGTAATATTATATATTCTAATAATTCTAATAATATATTATTATGTATAATATGATATATAGCATACAATGTAAACATGTAGGAGGGGCACAAACATTCTGCCAAGCATCAAGGCAGGATCTAGCCCTTGGAAGGCTTCCTTTCAGATGACACTAAAGTGCTTTCTTTTAACTTGAAGGTATTCCTTTTGGTCAAGGCTAGGAGCCGGGAAGAGTACAGAAAAGCCAGGGAATTGATGACTCTGTGTGGTAGAGGAAGAAAAACATGGCAGCAGGGTCGTCCTTGCTGTTACTTTTGCTTTAACTCTTTTTGGTTGGAAAAAATTAGCCCCCAAAGTCCATCTCTCTGCAGCTCAACTTGGAATAACTAGTAATTTACTTCAGAGTTTTAGTGAGGGATAAATGAATAAGTATACGCAAAATGTGCCAAATGGACCTGGTTTGCAAAAGTCTCAGGATGTTAATGAAGGGCTAATGACATGAAAGCCTCAGATGGACTGAGGAGCTCTGGACAGGAAATCTGACTTTGATGCTAACACCTGTGGACTTCCAGGATGCAGCAGGCATCCTTCCAATGCACACCTGAGGACTCAAAGGATGCAGCAGGCATCCCTCCATCATATCTACTACTTTGCACCTGCAGAGGAGATAGTTGGTGGACTCTTCCATCCCAATCCTCTTCCCTATAAAATCTCAAGTCTCTGAGCCAAATGTGCACAGTCACTACTTCTGGGGAGGGACTGGTGTCCTTCATCATTCTGAATAAATTGCAATCTGTCTCTGGAGATGCCTGTCTGCTTTCTTTTATTTCCATGTGGACTCTATCCATCCTGATCTACCAGTTCAGAATAATAACTATTTAGTGTAAAGAAGCTGAGACAGAGAAAATGTGAATTTGAGAGATCTTTCTCTCAAAAACTAAAGTTGAATAAAATAAAATTTAAAAATTATTCATTAAAGTGTCTGATAGATCCTCTTCACCACTGTAAAATGACTCTAATATAGCGGTTCTCAACCTTCCTAATACTGTGACTCTTAAATAAATTTCTTCATGTTTTTGTGATCCCCAATAATAAAATTATTTTTGTTGCTTCTTCATGACTGTAATTTTGCTACTGTTCTGAATCATAATGTATTTTCCAATTGTGTTAGGTATACCCCGTGAAAGGATTGTTTACCCCTCCACACACACAGAGATTGAGAGCCACTGAACTAATGGGTCAAAAGCTTGTATAATTCCCCTCCACTTTTGTGCATAAAGAAAGCAATTTGCTTCTAAAGGCACACAATGGGAGTGGTGATGATTACATGAAATAAGAGGCATCCCAGGCTGGTGGCAAGCCCTGTCATCAAAGCTACTCTGGATGTTAATGCGGGGTGATCTAATTCAAGACCACTCGAGATACAGATTGAGTTGACAACCAGTTTGGATACCCTGAAAAGACTTCAACTTAAAATAAAAAGTAAACATTGGGCTGACTCTGCATCTCAGTGACTGAGTATAGTGCAGTATGTGAAAGGCCCTAGGTGTCGAAGAGGAGGAAGAGAAGGAATGCTTAGAGAAGGGGCTGGAAGAGGAGGAAGGGGTGGAGAAGGAAGAGGAGGGAAGGGAGAGGGGGAAGAAGAGAAGGGTAGAGAAGAAAGAGGAGGGGGAAGAGGAGGTGAAGGAGGAAAAAGGGGGGGAAGAGGTGGAGAGTGAGGAGGAAGAGGAGGGAGTGAAGAGGAGGAGGAAAAGGAGGATGGAAGGGAAGAAATGAGAAGCCATTTCAGAAAGGAACACCCACACTATTAACTCCCTAGGAAGAGGGGTAGCCCTTTAAGAGCTGAGGGATTCTGACACACAATAACAAATACTGCATACCTGGCATCATATAAGGAACCTAGATTTAAAACTCTCTCTCTCTCTCTCTCTCTCTCTCTCTCTCTCTCTCTCTCTCTCTCTCTCTGTGTGTGTGTGTGTGTGTATGTGTGTGTGTGTGTGTGTGTGTGTGTGTGTATGTGTGCGCCGGCTCTCACATTTGTGATGAACCTAGAAAGGGTATCATGAAAAGCCAGTAAGAAATCGCAGGAGAGGAGGGGAACTGGGTGAACACCTGTAATAGGAAGGCTGAAAGGGGGGCAAATCAGACAAATTCAGGAACAGACAGGAACCAGACCAGAGGGGAAGAAGCTGTCCTGATATCTGAGCAGGGAAATGTCAGTTACCCCCATGAGAAGATGCTAAATGTGCACTCACTCAACCAGCAGAACTGGAGGTACGCCATGGCAGAGAAGACAACTCAGGGCAGAGGGGAAAACTCATTAAATTACTCTCTCCTCATCAGGTGACAAACATATTTGTTGAAAGCCTGGCTGTTTGGGGTATGTGTTTAAATAATAACAGGGAAAGAATGCAGGTATCAAGGCCTATGGCAAAGTACCAAAGAGAGGTGTTATCAACAGGTTTTAATCTCTAGTAGGATGGGAGCTCTAAACAAATTCAATAAACTCACCTTTTGTGTATTTAAAATGTGCCATTATCTGATTCATCATGACACACAATCCTGTGTTTGGATAATCCTGCCTACTGGGTATTTTAGTTAGATGATACCAGAGAGAACATCGAGATACCAGGTGCTAATATTACTACTGTCCTTCCTGTGTAGTAAGGAGAAGAGGGGAAGACATGAGCCGAGTGTCTGTTAGGGTCACCAGCAATCACTGCTTCTGTGGTGTACAACATTCCACCGTGGACCATTTATGTCTTAAATTAAGTCAGACACCTACAGGCAATCTTGAAATCGGAAGGCCTCCTTCCTTTTATTGACCCTAGAACAATTTATTGTTGTATATAACCCAGTTCCTCTAGTGCTATAAAAAATAAGACTTTTGAAATATTTGACATATCCCACCAACTCCCACTCTGCCCTCTGTAGTTAAGTCACTCAGTATGCCACACTGGGACTGGGTTTATAGGGAGAAACCTGCTCTGATAAAGCCACTTCTACATCCCACATACTCTAGACAGATCCCGTTTCTTAACATTCGGTAGGCTTTGTTTCATTATTCAAACACACCTAACTGCAAATTTTAGTTTGCTTATGGTAACATTAACAAACATAAAAGATTTTAGCATACTGTCCAACAAATGACACACGAGGACTAAATTTTACAAGAGTAGAATCAATTGTGATCGCTTAGTGAGTGTGTTTGTGAGCCTTCTCATTTCTCCCTTTCCTTTAATGGGTTTTAACTTATGGATGGGGCCACTCCAGTGCCTCTGCTGTACAATTTCATGACCACACAAAATCTAAGACAAAATATAGCTTTCCTTCTTTATGTCATTTCTGCCTCGTGTTTTGTCATAACAACAGAAAAATAACTAATATGGTGACCTGAACATCATTTACTGTGCAATGTGCCAAATTCCCTGTGATGTTTTTCCTTTCTTCTTTCATTCCTGCCTTCTTCCTCTTCTGCTCCCTCTTTCCTTCCTCCTCCTCCTCCCCTTCCTCCCCACCCCTCTCAGTAAGGTCTCCCTGTGCAGTCCTGGCTGGCCCCAAACTCACAGAGATCCAAGTTCTGGAATTAAATGCATACGTAACAACACTCAGGTCTTTTCTTTCTTAAAACACAACACTAACAATATGGTTTGCATGTATCCTAGGCTGCTTCTGAACTCAGCTTGCAGTTTGGACTAGCCATAATCTCTCAGCAATTCTCTAGTGCACCAAGATCACAGGTGTGCACTACCATTCCAAGCTAGTGTGTGATTTCTTAAATATTGTAATTCTCAAATATGTCTATGAAACTTAATATAGGTATCATACAATCTAAACAACCTACATTTGAAGGAACTGTAAGGTCTGTATCTACATAGTACAGCCAGAATGTCTATTAGATGTTTCTAACTTTGGTATTGATATATGATATTATCATGTACAAAGTTCACTTTTGGGACATGAGTAACCAAAAAAAAAAAAAAAAAAAAAAAAAAACCTCTTTTTTTAACATTGTAAGTGAATTTAGTATTTTGTATCTGGCTGTGGCAGTGGCTGTGGGTTGAACTCCTCCATAAACTTTTATTGACTTACTGCTTCTTGGTCACATGATCTCACCTGTCCTTTAACCTTGAGAACTACCACCCAGGCCACAATGGATGGGCTTTGAGGTCACAGTGCTCAGGACAAAATTATTCTAGAGAGTAGTTCAATAAGATGACCTGGCAGTTACCTCTTCAATATGCAGGAGAAACATACAGGGTCTGAATGCCAGAAGAGGGCTCAAGAGAGGGACAGTGCTGCCCTAGCATTACACCGCTGTTGAGTAGAGGTCAGTACATTTCTAGAACTCTCCTACCAATCACCTAGGGTCTCCTCCCTCCCAGCAAATCTCTATTTCTTACAACTGGGCCAGGGCAAAGTAACACCACTAGAAAGCAGTACACCAAATAATCTATTACATGCTTACCACTTTAAAGATAGAGTGCAGTTCATTGGAGTAAGAAATTCCATTTGCAAAGAAAATTCAAAACCATGAAGAAAGTTGGACTGCAAACTAATAGGGAAGCAGCCATTCAAGTTTAAGAATCTTACAGAGGTAAACATTCTCTAAGTCTCCAAATACAGCTTTAAATTCACAGAATGAAATGCCAATCATGCCAACAACACGCATCTAAATGGTTGCTCCCATTAGATACTGACTTAATACTATGTCACAAATAACACAATGATAATGTGTCAGACCATTGTTCACTTTGCATTTCTCCAACTTGCTTGTAGAACAGCATACATGAGAAATGCTCCTGAGGGAAGAAGGAGCTTTCATGAGATAGTAAGTTCCATGGCTGGGGCCAAGCAGGCACCTTAGCATCCATGTAAAAAAAAAAAAAAAAACCTGTGTACAATCCCAGCCATGGCGACACAGAGACAAGAGGGTACATAGAGCTTGCTGGCCAGCCAGCCACCCAAATGGGTGAGCGCCAAGTACAGTGAGAGACTCTGTTTCAAAATCAGGTGCAGGACAATTGAGAAAGACACATGAAGTCAATGTCTGGCATCCACAAGTACTTACACACATGCACATGTATTCACATGATACGAACATACACACACAGAGAACTCTGAAGCTTTTTCTAGGCAAATGAGCATAATGTATTCCTAACTCTAGGGGTGCTCTGGGGGGGGTTCTCCTTTCAATAAGCTTCCGGAATGAGAGCTCACTGTATAAGTAATGTTACCTTAAAATTCCAAACTCCAGCAGGTTGGAACCTTAGAGAATTATAGAGGCAGAGCAGCCTTTGTCCGTCAAGCACTGACTGCAATGCCTCTCTATAAATACTATTGATAATGGTGAGACTGAAACTCGGTCCTTGCGGAAATGGTCCTTTCATACTAACAGACTTATCACTGAAGCATTGTTCGAGTGTTTGGAATTTCTCTATGAAAATTAATTATTCATTTTAAGAAAAGACAAGGACTCCGTCCATCTATCATTTTGTTTGTCTTTTTCACTTTCTTTGGAGCCTCTGGAGGAAGTGTGCGAACACATGCAGGGTCCGTCCAAAGCCATCCTGGGACAGTGGCTGAATCTGACCCCTTCTTCTTTTTGACCTGATAGCCCTCTCTTTACCGATTTCTATAATTAAAATATATATTCAGACATTTTATATATAAATGAATCATAACTAAGATAATTAAGTTATAACGTCCTAGGTTGTCTCTAGATATTTACTTAAAAATATTGTTCTTAAAACTAAAGATAATGATAGAAAATTACATTATATATATATATATATATATATATATATATATATATTTTCTGCATTCCCAGTAGCTGCAAGATAGAGGGAGGCAGGAGGTTCACTCTGAGTCTATTTCTAGGAAGGCATAGTAGCTTATGCCTTTTTGTAACTAAGGAAGCAGAGGAGAGTGGATCTCTATGAATTCAAAGCTAGCTTGGCATACCTAACAGTGAGTTCTAGTCCAGCCAGAACTACATAGTGAGACTCAAAGAAACCATACCTTAAGGTCATCCTGGGCTACATAGCATGTTTCAGAAAAACCTGGGACACCTAAGGCCCCCTCCAAAGAATGTGTTTTTAAAAATAATAAAAGCAAGGGTTAAGAAGTGACTGTAGGTACAAACAGACCCAGGGCAAATAAAAACGCATTCATACATGGAAGAGGGAGAAACCACTCACAGTGCTCAGCTGAGCGTGAACACTGTGGCCTTTTGTAAATATGAAGTAAGACATGGATAACCAGTAATGTCACATGACCTTCTTACCCACAGGAGTCATTTACTGAAAGGGTGTACTAGGGGCTCTATGGGACTCTGTGGGTTAGACTCCCCTCCTTTGCTCACATCAGCTTCACTCAGCTTGCTCTACGTTTGACAATTCCAAATGTTACCTAAACATAGTCTCAAAACATGGACCAGAGACCTGGAAAGGTTCCCACCCTCTCAGAACACAATTGACTCAAGGCAACATTGACAAGACAGGTGAAATAGACAGGGGAAGGTCATTTGAGTCCATTGAGTGCAGCATGGGTGGGGTGGGAAGACCAGTAAAGAGGGCGGCAGAGAAAAGTGAAGGGGGGCCAGGGACATGTCCGCCATGCTTCAAGAGAAGACAAGTGACTTAGAGGAAAAGGCAGGCAGTGGTCTATAGCTGAGTTGGGGGCAGAGGGCTTCGACACGGTAAAACATTTGTTTGCTTTTCAAGGATAATATTGGGGTAATAAGAGAGACACTTGGACTATTTTAGAGCTAGTACCAACCACATGTCCTCAGGCATGTTGTTCCAACCATATGGAAGCAATTAAAATACAAGGCCTCTAATGTTTCTTTCGCATCCAACGTTCTAGAATGTAAGTCAACTGAAGAAAAGCATAGTGAGAGTCATTGGTTGAAAGAAGTGGCATTAAACGGGAATGGTTAAGAAACTAGGTGTACATAGGCTCAATGCCAAGTGCATGACTGGGGTGATGCTGGGACCTGCTGACAAGGAAGGTAATCTGAGCTGGGGGTTGCACTAAAACATACAAATGACACTGCAATGCAAGGCTCTAAAGTGAGTTCCTACTGAAAACAGGGAAGGCAATGATTGAGGAGAAGAACTTTAGAAAGATAAGAAATAGCACTTGGAAGTATTTGTGGGCTTAGTTCCACAAGTAAGTTAGGCAAAGAGAAGGGAGAGAGAAGGCAAACTTTGAACACACAGCCACACACCAGGGAGAATTCTCTCACATACCATATGCCTTCCAAGTGACTCATGGGATATGCATGCAAGTAAAATGCCTGTTGTGGTCAGAAACCAGAATAGAAACAAGAGGTTTCTATGGGTTTGATAGGTACTGAATTTTAATGCTAGGGGAATGAACACAACCTGTAAAAAAAAAAAAAAAAAAAAAAACATACTTCACCATATGTTCAGAAACTTTTTTACAAAAGTTCATGTGTAATAATGATACTATGGTAAACACCACTGTAGCATGATGAGTATGTGTCCCCTGTGATCCTGTGTGCATGTATGTGTTATATGAACACATGTATATGGATGACAAAGTGCACTTACCTATGTATGCACACATGGAGACCAGAGGTCAACACTGAGTGTCCCCCTCCATCCTACCTACTCCACCTTAATTTTTGAGACAGGGTGTCTTACTGATCCTGGGGCTTTTGAGTTCACATAGCTATCTGGCCAGTGAACTCCAAGGATCTGGCTGCCTTCGCCTCCCAAACACAGTGATAATACATCTTTGTTACCACACCCAGGTTTTACATGGGTATAGGGGGTCCAAAAATCAGGTACTGTGTTTTTGGATCAGATGCTTCCCCATTAAACAAGCTCCCTAGCCTCTCCTGTGCCATTTCTATTAGAAGTAAGGACACAAGTGTAGCCAGTGATAAGCAAGAACAGAGAAGACTTGGAAAAAGGGCATGTCCCAGGATTTGTTAAAATACCAAATCACCATGGTCATACTGTCTCCCTGTGGGCTAGTATGAGAGGAAAATTGCCATCTTAACTAAATGCACCCATAAAACAATCCAAGTAAATGTGCATGTGTATGTAAATACACAAGTGTGTATACACAATCCCCCTATACAACTCTCTCTCTCTCTCTCTCTCTCTATATATATATATATATATATATATATATATATATATATATATCTTACACACACAGAGAGAGAGAAAGAGAGAGAGAGAGAGAGACCTCAGTAGGCCACCATTTCAGAAGATTCTTGAAGTTCTGAATGGTTTTTTTAATACTTAGATAAACATTTCATGGTAACCTGAGTTAATCAGGATGTCTCAGGAAAACTAGCTAGAGACATCAGAGAGGCTTTTGTCTTGGAGCAGTCACAAGGAGCCTCATCTTGTCAGCTAAGATCATAACACACAGGTGGAACGGGAGAGCACAGTGCAGTATGCAATATGATTAAATGACTGGATTTCTCCCAGTGACCTAAATTCTTTCATATCTCATCTCCACTCTCAGGCCTGCAAGCAAGCAATCTTAATGAATGTCAAAACTTATTTAAGTGTGTCACTGTAAATACCAGGGGCTACAATCATTTAGACTCTAAAACTACAATGCTATTCACATTTAAATGGAAAAAAATCATTAAATACCATTACTCATATTCTATTTCTGTCATTAATTAAAAGATAGATTTCTAAAGCCAACATTTTTACAATAAATGGATGACATGTAAAACAGAGAGACACAATCATTCATTATGATTAAATACCATGAAAAATATGTGAAGGGGATATGAAAATTCTAGGAAGAAAAGAGCAGCGTACCCATGAGCCACATGTTCTGGCCCAATTATTTTTGTGTTTCCATTTTAGTTCAATATCTCACTTTAATAAACAAAACTTGTATCTAAAGAGCCATCTATCGCTTATAAACTAGAAATCTGGGAAGTAGGGAGGGCCCCTTCATTTCACATAGAATTAAAATGTAAGGATGTGGGGTGTCATGCACTCTACATCCCCTGCCATTCTTTAAACAACTGCAGGTATGTGCAGAATTGTAATCTTTCTGACAGAAGTTCTGTATTGCAAATGTGCTAATGTGAGCCCTCAGAGGACCTCCTGGGGCAGGGATCCTAGGCAACGCAGTCCTGGTTCTGCCCTGGATGCCCGTATTGCTTCCTGATTGTGATGCGGAGCTATCTAATCACACCGTGTGCTCTCACCCACAGGACACATACAACAATTGGACCATGCAAGCAATCAAGTCAACATTAATTTTGTTCAAACAATAAAAGGGAGCAATAGCTGCTAAAATTCAAGCTGTTTAAAAATCATTTACCAGGCCACAATTCATTATCACAATAACTGAAATCTGCTTCCATTTAATTAAATAATAACCATATTCTGACAAGTAAAGAATTCATCACTTGGGAATTTGAATTATCTATGGTATGGTATTCATCATCTTATAATATGAATATAATGCAATTAATATAAACAGAATGCATAATTGGGTAGCCAATCAAATTTTAGACGATTGTGAATATTTTAAAAGCAGGTTTTAGGCATATGGCATAGAGTCAAATAAAAATACAATACAAATTACTTATCAAATTTGCATATAAAGAATAAAAAAAGAGAGCAACTGTGAATGTCTGTTGTGGACATTAGAAATGAAAACCAATTTATGTCCTCAAAAGAAGTAGAGAAGTCAGATAAATAAAACAAATACAAACATCTGTTAACAAAATTAAATATAATTCAGCTTATTTAGAGATTAATTCTAGGGAAATCATGGCATTTGCATTTATTCTATATTGACACAATTGTTCTGTTATGCAAAAATGAAAGAAAATAAATGGAAAATGTAAATGTACTAAGAATTAATTCTAGTAATATGGCTCCTGAAACAATACCCATAGAAACACAACATCAATAGACACGCCACCACAGAAGGGGGAGATATTGGAGGATCCCTGCCTAGACAAAGAACTACAGTCAACTAAGGAATGCTGATAGAGGGAGAAAAGTATTCCCCAGAGAGTACCATCTACTTGGTTATCCAATACCAAATGGTTGGTCCGAAATCATATAAATACAACTAACATTAAACAGATTGAGCAGGCTGCATTTATATACTTAGACATAATATATATCTAAGGTTTCTTTTAAACCTTCATCAAGATAAAATTATGTGGTGTGTGGGTTTTTAGAGCAAATGCTTATATCCACATTGTGTTTGTGAGATGCCTTCACACTGTTATTTAGATGAGCCTGCTCATTGCCACTGTGGCAAATGTAAGTGCAGGAATGCTGGGCAGAAGGTGTTTTATCTAATCTGATGATCATGGGCTTTGGGAGAACTTAAAAGTTCGGGCTATGGCAATGGCGTGTCTGCTGCAATGTTGCTTGATTTGTGTGGCCATAAGAATAGAAATGCAGGCTTAACTGTAGTAAACACTGTCCAACCATTTTCAAAGCACCCCCATTACCCTGACCAGGGTGAGAGCTCTGTTTCTCTTATGCCATCCCCACAATGGTTTTGTGTTTTCATAACAACCATGCCCAAGTAGGCATTTGCCCTGGACATGGTGATTTCATCTGAGAAATGTCAATATCTAAGGGAAATAAAATTTTAGAAAGATATTAATATAATAGTACAAAATAGCTTTGAATGAATACATTTGAATAAAAAGCATGTAAGATATAACAAGTACCCATGAGTGGGTTACAATCTCTCAGCTTTGGGGATTTGTCTTCCAGAGTCCACATGGCAATGTTTAGGACACAAGTTTGACTGGTAGGGATGTAAGAAGGGGATGCTATTGACATCTGGTAGGCAGCAAACAACTATGTTAGTATGTATTCCATCAAATAGAGAAGTGTTTCAGGCAATGGGATGCCTGAAACAAAATGCTCATGCTGAGGTTAAGAATCTTATAGTACCCATAAAACTATAAAATAAGAAAGAAAAGTAGTAAAGAAAACAAAGTAGATGGGGATGTAGACTATTCAATGCTTATGATCTGGAATTTGGTATAGACATCAAAGATGTCAAGACACTTCCAGAATGTTAAGGTGTGACATATGTATTCATCATCTTTATAGTGGTAATGGTTCCACAAATGGAGTCCTAGGTCAATATTAATCAATTGTACATTTTCACAATGTTTGGATTTATCTATTTCAACTATTTATTAATAGATATTTTTTTCAATTCTTCAAAATTATTTTCAAGTGAACTAAATCTAACAAAAGATAGCAAAGTTCTACAGATATTGACAGAACTGAATCTCCAAGTTTTTTGAAAATCTCTTGGCCTTGGTGACTTTTCATCTAAAATCTTAAAGTGCTATGATATAAATACTCTATAAATCTCAACATCAAATATAACATTTTATAACTCATTTTGTTTGGGGACCCAGGCCTATAATCCTAGCTATTTGTGAGGCTGAAACATAAAGACAGAAAGTTCAGGGGGAGTTCTAATCCAAATTTCATAACTTAGTGAAATTCTCTTTCAAATTTTTAAAAAAGAGTAGTTTGTCACTCAGTGGTAGAAAATCTGTCTAGCATACTTAGAGACTTAAATTTAATCCTCAGTACCTACAAAATAATAGGACAGGGACAGAGGTCAACATGTTCATTACCAGACCCCATGAAGGACACAAGAACCTATTACAGGCTAATTTCTCTCCTATTAAAAGTGTAAGAACCATGAACAGATATTATTAAATTACACATGGAAGCAGATTGCAGGTTATTCTAGGAATTAGAGGTTTATTCAGTATTTGTGAACAACCAGACCTTCTTAACGCTTAAATAACAAAGGAGAAAATCCTATCTGAACAGATGCATAAAATATGATTAAATATGGAAAAGGGACTAGGAATAGAATAAAATTTCATACCATAAAGTATCTATTATCAGAAATTGCTTTAAGAATCATATGTCTGGGAGTGGTCCTGGTGCTACTCCCAGGGACTCTGCAACAGACCAAACCACATAACTGTCACCACATTCAGAGGGTCTACCAGGTGCATGAACTGGCTTTTTGAAGCCCATTAGCTGGGGTAGGATACCTTGCTCATCCTTGGTATGTGGAGGGGCTTTGTCCTGCCTCAGCTTGGTATGCCAGACTTGGTTGACTTCCCAAGGGAGGCCTCTGAGGAGTAGATAGGAAGAGGAGGTGTAAAGTGGAGGAGAGGATGTGGGAAAATGGGAGGGAGGAGTAACTGGAGTAGGTATGTAAAATGAAAAATAAAATTTTTAAATAAAGAAATAAAATTAAAGAAAAAGAGCCATGTATCAAGATAATAAGACTCCTTATTCCAGAGATTTAAATGTGTAGTAAGGAGCAGTGCAAGGCTCCGCAGTAGGGTCACTTGCAGCCAAGTAAGTCTGACAGCATGAGTTCAATCCTTAGAATTCATATGGTGTTAGAAAAGTAAACTCACTAGCTGCCCTCTGATGTTCACGTGGATGCAATGTGATACCTTTACCTTCAGTGACCCATATGAATATGCACAAACAAACAGCAACAATAGTAAAAATGTAAACATGTGAAGGAGTTTAGGTATCAATACTTCTACCTAACACTGTATTGAATACTGAATATAGTGAAATAAAGAAGAACAGTCGGACAATTAAAATGACGAATAAAAGTCCAACTATTATAGTTACAATGATCTCCTGAGAGGATTTCTCACCAACATCTGTACTATTGGAGTATATGAATTAAAAACTTCCCTGGGAAACTGTATATGTCTACAGTAAAGCACCCAGAAAAAACTTAGCCTAACAAGGACTCAACAAAGCCATAGGGACAAATGTTAAAATATGCCCAAGACCTACCCCAAGGGAACTGTGGAATATCATTGAGAGAAATGAAGGAAAATCTAAACAAATGGAAAGGCAAGTTCTATTCAGGGCACTGTGGTTAAGTTTAAATTCTCCCTTCTTGTGTTAGATGGCTTCTTATGAAAACTCCAAGGACGCCAGGTCAGGCAAAGGGAAGAGAACAGGTGAGCTGCCTCTGTGTGACAAGCTACTAATAAGAACTGGACTATTTTGGTATAAGAAAAAAATGGTGTCTATAAACAAAAGGAAGTGTAGCTGGTCCGCTGTGCTTTGCCAAGAGAGATGGAATGTTCTGGTGGTGGAACAGAAACATAATTTTAGGAGAAGGTTCTGCTTTTACAGAATGCACATTTTAAATAACAACATATTTCTGTAGCTATAGAGAAAATTCTGTGGTTAAGAGCTCTTGTTTCTCCTTTAGTTTGGTTCCCAGCACTAAACCATCTGTAACTGTTCTGTCAGTGGAAATGATGTCCTTTACAGACACCATTCTCATACATGTGGCATCCAGACAGACATATTCACATTTATATAGATAAACAAAAATAAATATTAAATTTATTCTAATATTTTATACACTTATTTTTTGGTGCATGTTAAGCATCTAGACTTCAAAATTGTTTTGTTGTTAAACTTCTCACATATAAATTAAAAGCTTATAGAACTCCATTGATAATGATTTAAATTTAATAAAATAATCATACACATTATGTATGTATGAAATATTTCCTTCCTCATCTTTTGGTGGTTGTGATTTGTGTTGAAACAGAGTTTCATTATGTAGCCTTGGCTGTTCTGGAACTCACTATATATACCCAGGTGGCCTTGAACTCACAGAGATCTGTCAGTCTGTCTACCTCCTAAGTTTCAGATTAAATGTGTGCATCACCATGTGCAACAAGAAACTATTTTCACTTAAACAAAAACTATAGTAACATATTCTCTAGACTGGAAAACAAGTCTGTCTAAAGTTGACATATGATATCCTAGAATCCATTTTTTCATACATATACATATGCATACATATATGTATATATATTTTTTCTTATTTTACATATTGATCCAAGTTCCCTCTCTTTCCCTCCCATTCACCCCCACCCCCATTCCACAGGGAAGGTGATGCTTTCCAGGAGGGATGATTAAAATCTGTCAAGTCATTTGGAGTAGAAACTAGGCCCTCCCTCCTGCCTCTATGATAGAGGAGTATCCCTCCATGGGGAATGTGCTCCCAAAGTCTTTTCCTGCACCACGGATACATCCTGGTTTAAATGTCAGAGGTCCCTTAGACTGCCCAGGCCTTCTAACTGAGACCCACATGCAGGGGGTCTGAATGGGTCAAATGCTGGTTTCCTAGCTATCAGTCTGGGGGGGGGTCCATGAGCTCCCCCTTGTTCAGGTCAGCTGTCTCTGTGGGTTTCTATAGCCTGGTCTTGTCCCCATTTTCTTATCAGTCCTCCCCCTCTGCAACTGGATACCAGGAGTTCGGCTCAGTATTTAGCTGTGTCTGCTTCTGTTTCCATCAGCTACTAGATGAGGGCTCTATGATGGCATATAAGTTAGTTATCAATCTTATTATTAGGGAAAGGCATTTAAGGTAGCCTTTTTCATGGTTGCTCAGATTGTTAGTTGGTGTCATGCTTGTAGGTCTCTGGACATTTCTCTAGAATCAGTTTTCTCTTCAAACCTATAATGGCTTCCGCTGTAATGGCTCCCTCTTTATGCTATCCTTTTTTGTTTGTTTGTTTATTTTTTTATTTATTTTTTATTTTTTATTTTTTTGTTCTTGTCTATTCATCCCCCTACTCAATCTCCCTAGTCCCACATGTTCTCCTCTCTTCCCCTTCTCTTTCTCATAACTCCCACTTCACTCACTGCTCCCCCCAATATGCTCAGAAGATATTGTGACTTTCTCCTTCTGTGAGGGACCTTGTATGAATTTCTTTGGTTCCTCCTTCTATCCTAGTTTCTCTGGTGGTGTGAATTATAGGCTGACGATCCTTTGCTCTGTGTCTAAAATCCATATATGAGTGAATACATATCATGTTCCTTGTTTTGTGACTGGGTTACCTCACTCAAAATAGTTTCCTCAAGTTCCAACTATTTGCCTGCAAATTTCAAGATTCTATTGTTCTTTTTTTTTTTTTTTTCACCTGAGTACACAATTCATCCATTGTGAAAATGTGCCACATCTTCTTTATCCATTCTTCAGTTAAGGGGCATCTAGGTTGCTTCTGGGTTCTTTCTATTATAAATAATGCTGCTATGAACATAGTTGAGCAGGTGTCTTTGTTGCATGGATGAGGATCATTTGGGTATATGCCTAAGAGTGGAATTGCCAGGTCTTGTGGTAGACTGATTCCCATTTTCCTGAAGAACCGCCATACTGATCTCCAAAATGGCTGTACAAGTTTGCACTCCCACCAGTAGTGGAGGAGTGTTCCCCTTTCTCCACATCCTCTCCAGCATAAGCTGTCAATGTTGTTTCCAATTTTAGCCACTCTGACAGGATTAAGATGGTATCTCAGAGTTGTTCTTATTTGCATTTCCCTGATGGCTAAGGATGTTGCACACTTTTTTAAGTGTCTTTCAGCCATTTTGGATTCCTCTATTGAGAGTTTTCTCTTCAGTTTTGTACCCTACATTTTAATAGGGTTATTTGGTGTTTTGGTGACTAGTTTCTTGAGTTCTTTGCATATTTTAGAGATCAGCACTCTGTCAGATTTTGGGTTGGTGAAAATCTTTTCCAGTCTGTGGGCTGCCGTTTGGTCTTGTCTATTGTGTCCTTTGCCTTACAGATGCTTTTCAGTTTGGGAGGTCCCATTTATTAATTGTTTCTCTCAGTGTCTGTGTTCCTGGAGTTATGTTCAGTAAGCAGTCTCCTCTACCAATTTGTTCAAAGGTACCTCCAACTTTCTCTTCTAAGAAGTTCAGTGTGGCTGGATTTATGTTGAGGTCTTTGATCCATATGGACTTGAGTTTTGTGCGTGGTGGTAGACATGGGTCTATCTGCAGTCTTCTACACACCATTATCCAGTGGTACCAGCACCATTTGTTGAAGATGCTTTCCTTCTCTCAATGTATACTTTTAGCTGTTTTGTCAATAACCAGGTGTTCATAGGTGTGTGGGTTAATATCAGGATTTTTGATTCGATTCCATTAGTCTACCTGTATATTTTTATGCCAATACCAAACTGTTTTCAGGACTATAGTTCTATAGTAGAGTTTGAAGTGAATCTGTTTTTCTTAAAGAAATATATCTACAACAAACACCCAAAACAATAAAACTAATATCATTGTTATAAACTTCCCTCCTTTTTTGTGATATGAAAGTTCCACAGGTATTTTTAATTACCCAGCAAGCAGAAAAATACGTATTTTAAGAATCAAATGTACTTATACATAAAATAAATTCTTTTTATAAATCTTATAGAAGCTATGAACTTTACCAAGTAAACTCAGTGTCATAATATTTAGTTCATTTGATCTTGTTTAATAGTTTTTCCTTTTTTCTTTCTTTCTTTCTTTTCTTTTCTTTCTTTTTTTTTTTTTTTTTTTTTTTTTTTTGGTCTTTTTTTGTTTGTTTTAGATTTACTTCCCTTTCACTGGAATTTCTAAATGAGGAGATTTAAATGAGAACATAAAGTACAGAAAGTGCCATTCTGGAAACAATTCCTAACAAGAGGTTTTAAAAGTGTGATATCTAAATATTGGAAGCAAGTCCTCCATCTTCCATCAATGTGCTCTTCCTTTCATTCACTTACCCTTTATTTAATAACTCTGCTAATAACACTATGCAGGCTTGAAACAGAGGTCCAGTGTGAGTCTGTCAAGGGAGAATGCAAACCTGCCCTATGTAAGAGAAACCTCCTCACCACCCCTAACCTTTCTGATGTGCTTTGTCACCAAGGCATCAAGCTTCCCTATCATAAGTTACCATGCCAACTTCTGACTCTCCTTCCAGGTGTGTTCAGGCCCTGCATCTGTTCATTCATTTTTGTCTCCATTGAGAGCAAAGAAACCACAAAACTGATAGTTAACATTAGCAAAGTGCGATTATGCTGTGCCTACTAAGAATGTAATAGGAAAATCATGTTGTCAAAAAGAAAAAAAAATAGAAAATTATCCCTCAAATTCATCACCACTCATGACACAATAAATGCACAATTTTAAAACATGTTCTTCTCAAAGGAAAATAGCACAGTATTCACACATGCAATTATCATGGGAAGGGTCACACTCCTGCATTGGTATTTAGGTCATCTGCCCTTTAATAACCCACATTAAAGGTGTCTGTGATATAAACTATATTAGTAATACTGAAATGTCCCTTGTGGCATTAGAATGCAAACTATAAACTAATACGATGAGGAGAATATGAAGCAGCTGTGGGGTGGATTTACTCAGAAATAAGATGCTATTCTAAGTCTCTATCAAAATATTAATATCGAACACCAACTACATTACTGCACATGTAGAAAAGAAGCCTACATTATTAAATTACTCGTGGGAAAAGGGTTTATTCGACAAATGACTTTGGCATATTATTGGAAAAAAGCAAACCAAGATCTGATATCAAAAATAAAACCCACCATGACAAATCCAAAGGGACTGGAATTTGACTGGCAGATTGGTGACATAAGGAACTTTAGGCTGAGGTGCCTCAGGTAAACCACTGAAGTGGCGAGAACTACTTTAAGAAATAATCACGTAGGGGCTACAAACGTGTGTCGTTGGCACACAGCAAGAGAAGGACAGCCATTCAAAGAACCTTCTGTATTTGGCAACCACTACGTCCTGTGTCTAGAAGCCCTCCTCCACACCCTCTGACATGCAGGTTCCCATGGACAAGGATCCATTGTAGGCAACTGTGGCTCTAGGGCTTCCTCTCAGTTACAATGAAAAGGGAAGGCAAGTGAACTTGACCTTCTCACCCTAACTCCAGTTTATGCTCATGGAAGCTAAGTATTTCAGTCAAGTAGTAAGGACTTCCTTCCATTCTAGGGTCCTAGACATTACTTGTTCACTGAGTGGAGGCATTAATAATATAGGAAGTCACACTGAGCAAACTCAAGGCTATTTTCCCCAGTGAAAACCCTGCTCTAAAGTGCCCCTGTCACTCCTTGCCCAGCTTTACAGCAGTGGCCCAGGCAGAAAGACCTCCTTATTTGTAGTTTCTAATGTCCCATGAAAAGCTAGTTCTTAGCATGCAAGAAGTCATAGGTTGAACTTGCCCTCTATATAGTGGGGCCTGAGCTTGCTCTCTCCACAGTGGGGCCTGAGCTTGCTCTCTCCACAGTGGGAGGTTGAGCTTGCCCGCTTCATAATGCGGGGGGGGGGGTGGGTTGAGTTTGATCTCTATACAGTAAAGGCTGTGGTGAGGAGCCTTCAGCAGGGAATTGCTAGGACCTTGAGAGCAGCCATCTAGACTGCAGGCCAGTGACATTCTTTTGGAGATGGCTGAGAAGAGACCTCCTAGGATCTGAGCCTCAAAAACTGGGCTCCAGAATCATCCAGCAAAGAGTCCTAATTTAATTGAGTAAAGCCTGAACCACAGCACTGTTGAAAACAATAAAGTAATCAGGCAGCAACCAATGGATATCGTATCAAAGAAGATTGTAAAATCCTGAGCACAGTCCTGTCAACCCATTAATGCTAGCTCCACTGCTTGCCAAGGTAAGAGAATGACTGATAGCAGTGTTATGATATTTGTGAATGGCAGATGAAATGACATTGGGACTATTGACAACCTCATAGAAATTAATTTTTATACCTCTCCACAAAAATACAATCAAACTCCTAAAAAAAGTCTTGTAAATAAAGGTAAAGTAAGTAAAAAAAATAGAAGAATCATTCTCCTTTTGTGAAGAAAGATGGTGTTATGTAGTCACTACATCTATCATAGCTGTTTATAATTATTTGACAGAGTATCACATCCAAGGACAAAGAGAGTGCTGGGGTGACCATGCTAAGGGCCACAGCTATGCACTTGAAAAGAAGCAAAGACAGAGACCCAACCTTACACAGTAAAGAAACCCATCGCACTAAAATAGTCTAGGCAAGTCTTCAGAAAATAATGAGAAGGAGCTGGAGATGACTCAGTGGCTGAGAGAACTTGTTGCTCCCACAGATTTCAATTCTCAGCACCCATATAGAGTGGGCTACTAATTCCTATAACATCAACTCTGGGGTGCTTGGGTCTCTTTCCTGTCTTCTGCCAGCATCTGCACACATGTCCAACTTTCACATAGACACATATATACACATAAATAAAAGTTAATCAAAAAATGAAATTAGTAAGAAAACAGCCATGACAATGACCACAGGCCCTGAGAGGGGGTCAGGCATCAATACACAGATGAGTGTATGGTACAATGTCAAATGTTACTTTAACAAAGATAAAGACAGAAAGATAAAGAAATGGAGTGTGAGGGTAAAGGACATTGGTTCTAGTCCCAGCACCCACAAAACATCTCACAACCATCTGTAACTTCATTTCCAAGGATGTCCTATTCTAGCTCCTTCACACAACAGGTATATATTTGGTACACAAGCATGTGGGCAAGACACCACACATGTAAAATAAAATAAAAATATTTTAAATATCTAGAGCCAGCCATGATTAACTGAGCAAGCCACAATAATGGTATCTGATGATGTGTATCAAACTGTCATATGGAGGCAGTGAGTATGATGAATAACCAGACAGTAACCCTTGATTGGGAATTAAGATAAGCAAAATGAATTTTTTTTAGAGGAGCTAAACATTAAATTTGAATAGTCAGATGGAAGAAACACTAACCTTGAAGACAGCAGAATGGGTTGTATCTGCTATGGGTTGACCATTTTCCAAACAAAACAAAGAAACCCTCAGGCTGATACTAGGAAGTGTTTTTTTTTTTAATGCTTTAATTTATTATTTTATGTGTATGGCTGCTTTGCCAGCATGTATATCTGTGCATCAGTGTGTGCAGTGTTCCATGGAGGCTAGAAGAGGGTACTGAATTGTCTGGAAATGGAGTTATGGACAGGTGTGAATCACCATGTGAGAGCTGGGAATAAAACCTGGAGCCCGTGGAAGGACAGCCAATTCTCTTTTGGTCTAGCTCTCCAGCACCAGAGAGGTGGTATTTTAAAAACCAGATTAGTCACGAGGATCCACCCTGAAAAATGGATTACTGTTTTCATTTCATCAAATACTCATGTGATTTCTCTCCTATCAAATAAAGTGGATTTCAAAAGGTACAAATCAATAAGTGATACGGCTATTTATTTATCTGGAAAGCTTAGGCATGCAAAATAAAAAGTAATAAAGATTTATCAATAACATAATAAAAATGTCTTAAAAAGGAACATTTTATATACTTCAAATATAACTAAAATACTGTGGAAGAAAAAAAAACCCTGTATAATAGCAAGTATAAAAAGAATAATAGCCTCAATGTAGCCTAATAAGTCACCCAGAGTCTATTACTTCATCCCCATGATTTTCTTCACATGGGGGTATTAATGAATATTATTCAGAGTATTCTTTCTGCTTTGCTTTATAACAGCTCTAAATTGACCCTGCTACTTCAGATCAATAGCCTATTATATGTGAGAGGTGATGGCTAGTTCTTGGCCCTTGCCTGACTCAGTCCATATATGAATGAGAGGATGGCCTCCTGAAGATACATCATTTCTTTTGGCTTCAATGATAAGCCTCTTTGGTTTTTCTGTAACTCACTTAAATGGCTGCTGCTGTTCAGTCATCTTTGAAAAGTCATTTACCTGTATGCAGTCATTAAGATGTAGAAGGCTCAAGCTTTAATCACCTCATCTTCTTACTTTATAGTCCATATCATTTATATCCAAATGTTTCTGTTTAGTTGTGTGGACTGAATTCAAAGTCCAACACAGGTGAGGCAAATGTTCTACCACTAAATTACAATCCCAGGCTTGATCTATCATTTAAATTAACATACATATATAAGCGTTACCAATTATTTTAAGTTCTACCTAGAATTCTAGTTCAACATCTAAACTGCTATAGTTAACATGTTACTTTCAAATTCTACATCGACTTCTCAAATGTAATTCAGATCTGTGCTCAAATTTGAAAACTTCCTGCCTTCATCCTTTTATGTTGCTGCAACAAACTACAGGAGACTGGGTAATAGACAAAGATCATAAATGCGTTCTGTAGTTACAGAGTCTGGAAGTGGAGCTCCAGTGAAGGCAGCGAATGCTGAAAGCTGGTCTCTGCTTCCAGGCTGATACTTTGTTGCTCTGTCCTTCCTTTGTAGAACAGATACCCAGGGTGGAGAAGCTCTGTGAAACTTGTTACAAGGACACTAACTGCTGAAAGCTGGTCTCTGCTTCCAGGCTGATACTTTGTTGCTCTGTCCTTCCTTTGTAGAACAGATACCAAGGGTGGAGCAGCTTTGTGAAACTTGTTACAAGGACACTAATCCTACTGCTGAGGGCAGGGTCCTCAGGATTTAATCACTTCCTCCAAAGCTTTTGCTCTTAATACTGTCATCACCAGGGGTCAAGTTTAAATGTGGATTTGGATGGACACATACACTCCTAACACAGTCCACATCCTTCTCTCAGGCTTGCCTATCTCAGAAAGCAGCATCATTCATTTTCTGTGACAAATGAAGAATGGCGGTGAGTGTCTGGTAACTAAATTCACAGGAGGAAGAGATAGCACTGGATGGAAAATTCATGAGTTCTTCAGCTGAATGCAAAAGGCACTTCCCTCCTGCAATATATCTGCCGTGTTTTACATATGAGAAAGCTGGAGTTCTTAGATTTAAAATAATCTTTCACTGCTCTTGATTGCATGTTCTGGAGCTTTCCAGATAAAATGATATGTAAAATTACCAGAAATGAATAGAGTTCGCAGTGACCTTTGCTTGTACAGGGTCTTAAAGCCTGGAAAAGCATGTGTCCCTGTGGTCAAGAATATTTTACTCTTACGTTTGCATCCGTTGGGGATCTGGGACTAAGTACTGTTATGTTTGTATCTGTTTGGGGTCTTAAGCTTCCAAAACATCAATCTGCTTCCAGATAAATATATTACTTTCACTTGCATTCTCTCTCACTCTCCCCTTCTTACTCTAATTTATATTCCCAGAAAACTGGGTGCACCTCTAGTGTGTATTTTCTGCTAGACTGTGAAGTCATGATCAGCTCATGAAATAGAATATCCCTGTGTCTAGCACTTTGCTCAGCCCACTGCGGTAAAACTGGTTTGTAAAATAAATGAATTCTTTCAATGATATTCATAGGTACCATTGAGAACATTTTCAATAGAAGTTGGATCAGACATAGATACGGATGTGGCTTTTGTCAGGAAATCTATTGGACTTTGCAAGCATCATTCTGGCCAGCTCAGGAAAAAGAACATTTTACCAAGTTCATGCTTGACGAAGTGGGAGCCTGGCACTTGTTAAGAGTAGGGACTTCTTTAACAAGAGGCATCTTAACCATATACTTAGTGACACATCAGTGGGCTAGGGTTTATTTCAACTGACAAAATGGCATCTATAGACCACAATGCAACCCTAGAACAAACACACTTCAGGAACATTTTCTGCAGTGGGCTCCTACTGCAGATACTATCTCCCAAGGAACATTTACAGGAAGCAGAAGTTGTATTTAGATGTTTAATGATGGTCCTGATCACTGAGAACTAGTTTTATAGAGGGCAAATTGTCAATCTGCTGACAATTATCCTCCTGAGATACCACCCTTCATTAGCACAAATTAGCTCATGTTACTCTCATAACTGGCTTCAGATATTAGAAATATGAAAAGAATTAAACATGCACAATGATGTAGAGATCCAAATACCACTCCTCATGCCTCCTTGCTTATGTCTGAGTCTTTATTACTTCATGTCTTCTTCCGTGTACTTTATAAGTGCAATTAGGGTGTTTTTTCAGACAACTACTTATTCTTTTTTAAGCAAGACTAGGGATTTAAAGGTGACTCTTTGAGTTTAATTATTTCTTCTTCCGTCAACCTTAATTTAGGAGTTTTTACATGATACCTGTTTATGATAGTCCACGGTTACCTTGATATGAAAAAACACTCCTCACCATGAAAACAACAGGTACCCTGCCATCTGAATTAGCTCTTACCACTGGTACTACAGTGCTGTCCTTTCCACTTTTATAGCGAAGCTAGTGGAAGGCTGTCCTTCATGCAAGATCCTATTCTCCCTGCCTGAAAAAAGCTGAAAGTTTTAAATTATACATATTTTATTAAATGAATTAGACAGTGAAGGGTAATGATACAAATATCACTTGGCAATATTATGTATCGGTAATAAAATATGGTATTGGTAGTGGGTTAGACATAGTCAGGGACACCATTCCATGTTGTGCAGTTACCACATAACATCTGTATGTATGGCATAGGGCATGTTTTATTATATGGAATAGTGTTTTCCTGGCTGAATATGTTTGTGTTCCCCTGTTAACCACACTGGGTATGGGAATGAAGGAAGAGCCCATTGTTGAATTGTCCATTATTTGTAACACAGTCTAATCTACCCATTATCTGACATAAGTCGAAGCTAGATGCTGGTTAATAAAATTGGATGTTAACCATGGATGAGTTAAGAAGTGAATAATGGAAATAAAATCAGTTGTTTGCATAAGTCATTTCCATATTATTAAATAAGCTAGGTATACCTCCTTGCTTCCCCTATAGTCTGCATGGCAAGAATGGGAATAGCAAGTCTCGGATTGCAAGGATATCGTTGGCTATGTATGATTTAGTATCACCAGTAAGTGATTTAGGCAAGGAGGAATAATGGGTTTCCTAAGTACCTTAAGATATGCTTTCAGAAGCAGGGGAAAAGCCAATGTGTCCATTCCATTAAAATAATTACATTTCAAGCACATGCTTACTCTTACCTAAAGGCTTAAGATACCAGTACTTTTCATACCTTTAATACATTTAAATTTTATAATCTTTTAGGTAAATTGACATTTCATTATATATGCTATTTGTAGAATAAAATAACAGTATAATTTTAAAATCAATATATACAGTATGTGGAGTGATCTCTAAGAAGAGCCTGGCTTATGGAAAATGTATGAGCTATTTCCATGGAGGAAAAAGAACCAAAAGCCCTTTCCCATTTGCATTTATAAAGGCTTCTTTAAATATATACACTGATGCCAACATGGCCATCAGAAATCAATAAATCACATTCTCGGCTGCAGTAAATGCTTGACATACACATTCATTTTCCTGGTCCAAAATTCTCTGTAAAAGGACTGTGTAAATGTTCCATTTTAGTTTAATGACATTCTCCACAGTTAAAATTATGTGCATTACCTCCAGTGAGTGCAGATAGGGTTTTAAAGTGCCTATGCTGTACATATCCTTCAGAAGCTAGCTAACCATTTAGCACACCATAGACACTCAGATACAGACCCAAGCAAACAACAACAACAACAAAAACTGCAAGGAGTTAAGAGTGGACTGAAATGCTGCAATTACCTTTTGGTCAAAAATAAAAAGCATCATTCATTGGGATGCTGTTGGGGGATGGTTTGATAAAGATTTGCAGACAGTCCTGTGCCGCTAAATGGAGGTGGGGAAGCTCATCACTTAAAAGTGACTCAGGTGACAAGGAATGACAACAACCTATTCATCAGCAGGCTTCAATCTGAAAGTGTAATAAAAGCCTAAATACAACTCCACTTTAGGTGACATTTATTTCACCAGCTGCCATATATTTTTAAAAGGTCACAAAATTGTTCTATGTAGACACACATTGATAAAGTGCAAATTCCTGAAGGAAGATTTGCCATGCATCATCAGAGAGTCTCTAAAAATTCTCCCACACATCTGCAGAGGGAGAGAGAGGCACAAATATCCAGCTGGCCAAGGAGTCAAGCACTGAGATATTGGAGGCATTTTTGTTTTAAATTTGGGGACTGGATTAAGGGTGGTGACTTTTACTTCCTGGCCAATACTATCCTGACCCTCTGAATTTTTCTCATTTGAGGTCAAAATCAAAGTTCTGTGACTGAAGGGAAGAATTCTGGTTTGTGTTTTTTTAATTATCATATTCAAACTGTGCTGCTCTGTACTTCAATACTTCACAGTTAATATACTTTTCTTCCTTGAAACCTACAATTTCTTCTTCCCACACTTCCATTTGGTGCAGCTCCACCCTTTCAACCTTACTAGCCTGACTGACGAGATGCTAGTCAGTCAAGCATCTCCCAAAGTGCCCGTCTCCCTCTCCAAAGGCATCCTTTGAGATTTAGAAAATTGTCTTCCTCTTGAGAAACCCAAGTTCCAGTACATCTGTTAACAAGCTAACTGCACACAAAAAAATTATTTAGCATTGTTAGGGTGAAAACAGGTAAGGAGAATAGCATTTACAATCACCATTTAACCTCATCATCAATACTGGCAACATTACTCAGTTGTCAATTAATTTGGTATAGAGAATCTTTATGCTGGTCCATCATGTTACTTTCCAACACATCTTCACTCTCTGATCAGAAAGAATCACTTTACACTGCACTTCCAAACTTAATTATGCCCTCACTCTTTTCCTGATCCCCTTTGATCTCAGGAATCAGCACACATATGAATATGCCTGTTTGTGTAAGAACATCAATGTGTATGCATATGTGTACACACACACACACACACACACACACACACACACTTTCTTTTTTTTTTAAATAGATTTCTTTTTAAGCTTCCCTTGTGTTGCAAGTTACAATCTCAGCTACTAGAAGGCTAAAGCAGAAGGATCACAAATTCAAAGCCATACTATTTCAAAATGCTATGTTGAAGGGATAACACAACCATTGCAAACATGAACTTTCAGCAGCAGTAGCTGCCTATCCCAGGGTTGCTCAAGGTTAGACCTGTTAACAGCCAGTCATGGGTAAAAGGAGAGCTTATGGGGCTAAACCTCTACTTGCTAAATTCTTGGCTGCCGATGGTTTCCTAGGAAGTAGAGTCATAGTCTCTAGATGTGCACCCACCGAAGATAGTTCCATCCCCACGGTCACTCAGATGGCCCTATAGAAACTTAGTGGGTATAAAGACATGGACATGGGGAAGGAGCCTGTAGGGAAAGTGTGACAGATATGAAAGAGGTAAGAAAATGTGGGGTGATGAGAGTCACCAGATTGCATTATATACATGTATGAAATTGTCAAAGAATAAAATTGAATTAAGAAGATGAAAGGCCCTTGTAAAGCAGAATTTGGGTTCTGATGGATGGGAGAGAGGTCATCTGACCACAGGTTACAACAAAGGCATAAGAGAGACTACGGGTTTACTCCCTGAGTAACAAAAGGAAGATGGAAGGGCTAACCACAGCAAAAAGTAGGGGCCTCAATCCTTTGCCCCTTGCTTCACTTTTCCACCAAAGCTCTTTATAAAATGTAAAGCTATCCATGCCATGCCTCCCTAAAACCCTGGGTCTAATTTAAACTGTTTAGGGATTCTTACATCTTCCAAAGCCATTCTTACAACTCTTCTTCATAACCTCGGTGTCCTGAACTGCTATCCCCACCTTCCGGTATAGCTAGACCTCATTGCCTTCTCTGTTCTATGTCCTGGGAGCAAGGAAGACCATGAGGGGAAATGGCATGAACTTGGAGTTGGAGTGCCTCTCTCCAAGATTCTGACTCCCATGATGGTACCTGGAGGAAGCTGGATAGGTCTGGGTCTTGCCCTTGATTGTGAGTTGCATGTATAGGAAATGAGACTGTTTGGAGCTTTATTGTAAGGGTTAATGGTTACATATATGGAAAGTTTGGCATTATAAGTGATCAGTACACTTCTTGACATATATTGTTGCCTCTACTTATAACATCCTCCATGATTCTTTGCTTGAGATACATACATAGCCCTGATTCTTTCTAGGCCCCTCTACCCTTAGTTACTTTAGGTCCCCATTGCAGAATACAAACATCACTCTAGCCTGAGTTCATGATGGCAGACTTTTCTATCTCTCTCAGGACAGGAAGTATAACTTTTAAACATTCTACCATCAGTGTTTAGGAGAGCCTCATACATAAATATCAAACTAACATTGGTTGAATATTTGAAAAAAAAATATATATATCTTATTCCTACCCCAAAAACTAGGACTGGCTTATGGCCAAATGATTCAACTTCACAAAAAAGCCTGTCAAGAGCCTGAAAATACAGCTTAGTGGCAGCACATCTGCCTCACATGTGTGAGGCTCTGAGCTCAGAAGCCAGCAACACAAACACCTAAGAAGTCTGTCAGTCTGGAGTACCAGCAAGCACAGATGGTTCACTTCATTCAAGGTTGGATCATTAAAGGAGAGAAGATTGAATCCAAGGTTTATAGAGGCACAGCCAAGAGGCAGAAAACTCACAGAAGAAGGTCCAGTAAGACAGGACTAATAGTATGAAGTGGTAGATTGATGTGGTAAGAGGAAATGCTTCCAGAACCCTCCTCTGTAGGGAGGATTTCCCTGCAGAGATGGCCAAAGGTTACAGCCTGCACTGGTCACACAGGGAAAACATGGGGACCAGATTCACTCTTCATTATTTATTTCATTATTTATTTCACTTCTGAGGCTCTCAAATAATCATAAAATACAGGGTTTCCCCCTTTTCCTTCTTGATATTTAAGGTCTGAAGTTTAGACTGATAAAATTCCCCTGGTTTTTGCCCCCCCCCCCGGTGTGTGTGTGTGTGTGTGTGTGTGTGTGTGTGTGTGTGTATGTGTGTGTCTTGTGTATGTTATGCAGTAAGGTGAGGGGCCAGTGTGGTACAGCACAGAATTACAGGCTAATGCAATGGGGTGGGAGTTGGTAAAGGAAGCACTTGAACAAAAATTTCAAATTTGGGGTTGGTAAGCAAATACCTCCAGGGAGGATTGTTCTGATGTACAGCTGGTTAGGATAGGGAAGGAGTCTAAATAAGGTGGGTGAGTAGATGGGCCTTTTCCTTACGTCAGGGCCAGAACTGAGACAAGGACTCTCCCATATGGGGAGGTTACCTGGCCAATGTAGAACAATGGCTGCCTATATGCAGATGACATCACATATTTAAATATATTAAGAGAAGCCAGTTTCTCATTATCAGAGGAGAAAGCTCGAAAGAGCAGCACTAGAATGAACAACAAGGTATTAGAGCAGTTTGAGTTCACGCTTTACAAGATAGAAAGCTGCATCTAAAGATCGATGTAGACATGGACTTTGGAGAAGTTACATACCCAAATCACACCTTTTTACATGATGCTCCTTAAAGCCAATACAAAGTTAAAGAGCTGTTCCCACATGTGTGTAGGTACATATGTATTTTGTGCCTACATGTATTTTGCAAATCTGTCCTAGATCTGCGAGAAGCAATACCCCAACTGTGATGAGCACACCTGTCATGAAATCTGGATTTCTGGATTCCATCCTGCACTAAAGGAAATCCTGGTTTCTTGGTGATAGATTTCCTCCTGGACTGGTACCAAGTATGCACAAAATAATATCAGACCACCTTGACCTTGATGCACTTAATAGGAAGGACTAGCTTAGATAATAACAGGGACACATCTGTGAGCACAACCTCCCCCAATGGTCTCCTGCTGCCCGATGTAAAATAATTTAAGTTTAATAACTGATTAAAAACAGAAAGCCATGAAGTTATACAAATATAAATTAGTAAGTAGGGTGTTTGAAGAGCAACAGGGTATTATATGGCTAAATTAACTTCCTCAAAAATACTACTTAATTTCAAAGAGGAAGCAGTAAGTTTTTCATTAGGGAAACTGGGCAGCAGCATGCATGAACACAGATTCGTTTATTGTCCCCTTCCCAAGTACTGCAATCTGAATCTGATCTGAGGAAACACTATACCAGCCCATATTGGCTTACAGGCTTCAAAGGTATGCCTGGAAGACTGATGTTAACTGCAGACAGAGGAGAGCAGCACCAACATTCAATATAGTTACAGATCGGTATGTGATCTTGTTGATCAAAGATGTCTCACTGGGACTCCTGGCTAAATTTGACCAGAGCTCAAATCAGAAAGAAATCATCAATTCTAACTGTCTCCCCAGGACTTACGCTAGGTTTATGAGAAGGATCTCCTCATGTGTTTTTATCATACATATATGCCTTGGTATTTTTTGTCCAGCCTCCACCGCCACCTCACTACTCATCTTCCTCTGCCCAAACAGCTCTTTCTGCTTTTCTGTCACAAATATTCCACTAACTTTAATATCTTAACATATTGGGCAGCCCAGAAACACTATGAAATACACTTTTTAAGGGTTTCTGGCTATTTTAGAAACTAGAGGAGGAGGAGCAGAAGGAGAAAGAGGATAAGGAAGAAAGCAAGGAAGAGAATGAAGGAAAGAGGAAGATGCAGAGGGTTATAAAGGGGTAGAAAGTGGGAAAGACAAGAAGAGGGAGGAAGGGGATGCAACAGCCCCGCAAGGACTGCAGAGTTCTCTCTAAGGTTTAGTTATGGAGCACCTGAGAGTAAACGGGGTGGAGGCATGGAGCTGGGGAACAAATGGAAGATATCCTCCTTTGTCCTGAAGTAGGATAGAAAGCCAGGGCAATTCCAGCGTTATCAGAAAGACCAAGATTGGACTCATTCAGGATGTTATGGCTGTAAACTGCATATGAGAAGGGAGAGGAACCCCTTAATCAAGAACCCAACAGAAGCCTCCCGGCAGCTGAAACAAGAGCTCTAGCACAATTAAAGCCTGTTGCAAAGGCTGCCTACTCAGTTAATATTCCCTTCATATATAGATACTGTTTTAAAGTGACAATAACCCAGCCTTAAGTGTTGAAGTTATATGGGGTGGGGACCCATTCCTCCATAGATGTGGTCTGAGAATCTCAAACTTAATTACGTTTTCAGTAAAGGTATACTAGCTTCTAGGATACCTATTATCAATTATTTAGGAATTACCAGTGATAACACAGTAGTCAAGATCCACTACAACCCTGTGTATTCCTATGTATGACTTGTAATGACAATGAGCAGAGAATCCCCTTTGAAGTCCTACTTTATTTTGAGTGAAGCCTTTCCTCCTAATCCTCCTGCTTCAACCTTATATTAAGGTATCTTTAATACAGTCCTCAACTCCTACTCATAAACCAGCTAATTCTGAAAGCTTTGCAGAGTTCAAGTCCCAAATCTCAACTTGTTTAGAGTCAAAGTCCTTAACACTCTAACAGAACTCCTTAGGCTGCCGGGGGTAACACTGGGGAGCTGTGTCTCCTTTACCTAAACTTCAAAATGCAAATAGTTCCCAGTCTCCACCTCTCAGCCTCCTGTCCTCTACCTAAATCTAACCTCCACATTGAAGGGGTTTTCTGTGCCCCGTGCCTTCTCTTACTCTTTCTCTGTACACCCGTCAATGCACAGGTTCCCCTGTGGACACTAAGATACATCACAATCTCATCAAATCTCAGAGGTGACAAAAATAATTCTGCCTGCCAACCTAGCCCAAGTCATCATCTACAGTCTCAATTTGAAGACAGCACCCCTTTCATACAGAGTGTTTTAATCCAATGTGTTTCAAAGGCAAACCCAATGTACCCCCTCTTCTGAAGGTAAGCATCGATTCATCCCGACTGTGAACCCTCTAACAAAACTTCTTGAAACAGAACTTCAAAGTGTCTCTGACCCTATTACAAGTGTACAACTTCATGGCAAGCAGTGAAAACACTGTCCTAAGAGCAAGACCTCATTGACTCAAGCCTGTCTGTGTCTTCCATTGCCTTGGCTGCAGTCATGATTGAATAAGAGACATGTGACCACAGCAGCAACCATGAGTGTGAATCTTGGGGCTTTGTTCTGAATAAATTTTCCCCATGAAGATGTGAGAAGAAGTAAAGATCCATTTTTTTTTTTATTCAGATGGTGATCCTATCACAAAGGGACTCATATTTAAAACAGCTTCCTAATAAAATTCACTTAGGCAAATAATGTAATGGTTGCTTCACAATACCTGAATCCAAAGATAAACAACAAAAAACATGTGCTATTGCACAAACCCCTATTATCTTATATACCTGAACAAATAAATCCCCTTAAGGCTTAAGTCAGTTAAGATGGATTTTTTCCCTGTTACTTGCTGTATAATATGTGAAGAGTAAATTCAAATGTCATCTAGAAGTAACAATAAAATAAGGCAATGAGAAGTAAATAAATTATGACTGGAAACAAACAGGCCAATGAACAGAGTGGGGGAAAGGCAGAAGAGCAGGAAGTTGAGGAAGCTGGCTTCCTGGCAGCTGGCAAGACAGATGGGGTACCTAGCTTTTTGTATTCAAGGATGCACTCAGGTGCTGAACTCCAGGGTTGAGGAGCCTACAGGGTTGTTTTAGGCTGATAAAGAGGCCAAAAATTTAGACTGTTCAGGGAAGCAAAGCATGAGAGTTTGGGTAGGAGTCTCCATTAAAACGCCTAGGGATTTTATGTAATTATAGACTCTTCCCTCTGCTCAAGTATACTGATGCAATCAGATTGCTCTCCCTTACTTTCCCCACTCATCTCATTCTAGCTCAGGAAACTAGTGTTTGTAGCAATCTGGAGTCTTTTAAGCTAAACTCAGAAAGCAGTACCATAGGCAGTTTGCATCAAGTCAGCCATACATTATTCTTTCAGGTGACAACATCAAGCCTGCTTGTTTAGAAGACACGGGAGATACTTTTTGTAGTATAACAGGGGAGAAAGGGAGAATTAGAGGTGGAGGAAGAAAGAAGAAGAAAGAAAGGGAGAGAAGGGAAAATATGCTGATGAGGTCAACAGCAAGCTACGTCCGTCCATATTCCCAAAGATAAAATCTTAGTTGTTTTCTGCCCCTTCAAGAAGCCTACACTACAGACAATTTGTTATGAAAGTAAGTACAGAAATCTGTCCTTTATGTTTCCAAGGCTAATGCCCAAGGTCAGACCACCATCTCTTATCACAACAACTGCACTGTCTGCAACCCAGCCCCACTTTGTCTCAACTGTCCTACCTATCACTCATGGGGCTACTGGCCCCTGAGAGAAAATCACCATTGCATATTTATCAGCCCTTTTTTCCTCCTCTATGTCTGGGCACTAAAATATCTATGTAACCGTACATGTGTGTCACTTCTCATTTAAAGAATCTTTGATGGCTCCTACTGGTTTCATACAAAATTCCAAGACTCTATGTACCCTACAGTCAGGTCTAAAGTTTACAGGCAACGCCAGTCACACAGAATCTACTGGAAAGTAATGTGGGCAGTTTGAAATGCCTTCTTCTGGAAGATGCTCTTTACTTAAAAATGTTTTCAGGCTTCACTTCACCATTCTTCCCCACAACATGGTGCATCTGAGTTAACTTTTCATTTTCAATGACTTCAGAGGACTTTGTGTTTCTTTTCTTACACTTCTGTGCAGAGTCATCTTGCTAAATTTGGTGTAAACCCATACTTCCATTAATCTTATTCCTTAATTATAGAGAAAGAACACTGCATTATAATATAGGAGTTTCTGCTGTTATGTGTAGCCACATAACTAACTCCCATATAGTGTCTGCATTTATCAAGTAAGCAACACTCAATGCATGCTCTGTAAATAGTCCTTGAATAAATAATCTCCCAAAGGGCTGAATGTTATTCACAAATGGGTATTGTGCCAAATCCATGTACATTTCTTCCTTACAGTAGCTATGAAATGAATGGAGTAATAGAAAGTGCCGTAGCTTGAATAAAATATCAGGTTCACACTATAGTCTCTTGGGTTACTGCATCCTTGGCTAAATCTAGGACAATTTGTTATTTCTTCATTCCATTAGCTCTTACTGTGTCTGTGGTGTATGTAGTGTAAATAAGATAAATCACATACATGTCAAAGTGGAGAAAACACCTGGATATGCCAATAAATGAACCCCCAAAGTATTCTTGACTCCTGAATCTCATTATCAGTCTAACAAGCAAATAAAATGACTGTCCATGGCTCCTCCCTATAACCCACTTCAAAGGTTATGAAGCAAAACTGACATTACATACTTTTGAGGAGGAAGAGGAAGTAGAGGAAACAGACAAGAGAAAGGAGTGGGAGGAAGATGAGCATCAGAATACGGATAATGATGACTATACCAGCCTCATTTTTAATTTCATTGCCAATTCCCTCACCCCAAACCCTCCATTGTTCCACTGTGGGAACTAAAATTGTATATTGATTATTCCTGATGTCATATTTCTCATGCTTGGCATTCCTTTCCAATACTGAGGAATTTCTTTCTTAAAATAACATGCAATAGCAGGGAGCCTCTTTGGGAAGAGGTGGTCTCAAGGATCTGACAAATGACAGGAGCATGAATATGATGAATGCTATTATACACATGTGTGGAGATTTAATAAGGACAATCATCATTTCATACAATCTGAATACACTAATAATGAACAAATGACAGGGACATGAATATGATAAATGCTATTATACACATGTGTGTAAATTTAATAAGGACAATCATCATTTTGTACAATTTGAATACACTAATAATGAAGGGAGAAATGTTACATAACAATGACAATTATATTGTCAAAAGCAATGGTACTATTAGATTACACTCTACTCAAAAGACCTCAGCTTTGACTGCAAGTACCTGAGGACAAAGCTCAGCCACTTTAGCTAGGTACTAAATGAATTTTCCAGAGTCTATTACTAGTGTCTTTATACAGTCGTTTCTACTATTCTTCTTAAAATGGAGACTCCTACCAGTTAAATCTTGGTTTTGTAATACTGGATCTCTGGTCTTGCTATTTTTCTATCCATTTTATTTCAATTCTGTCTGTATCTGCAGGTTAAAGAAAGACATCTAAGCTTATCTCTGATACTTCTATTTGTATTTGTGCTTAGAGAAGCACTGCGAGCTTCTATTAGTCCAAGTTTGTCTATTTCTCCTCAGGCTTTGGCAATTTGAAAAAGTATGTGCAACCAAATACAGTGTATTTAATCATTCATGACATGGGCATTGATTAAGCATTTACTGTCTAGTATCTTAAAGCATCTAAAATGTATCAGACTCATAATAAAAGCTTACGATGTTTTTCATTGTTCAACAGTGGCAATCCCCCCATGAGGTGTATCTGAAGTAAAATTAATCTCTTGGAAAATATGAATATATTAAAGAAATATGTAAAAATTTTAACAAAATACTAGTTACCCAAATGAAAGATATATGCAAAGAAGTGGGCACGTTAGTAGGAGAAGAAGCCATATAAAGCTATCAAAGTTATTCAGAAAGGTGTAGAAGAATGGAATCAATGTTACCCAATTGACAGATGTAACTATCTGTTCAATATATAAAATCCTAAGCACTCATACATTAGTTAAATATATGAACTGAAAATTGCAATGTCAGAATTTATTGAAATAAGAGTTATACAACAATGGATATATTTTGCAAATAAAAAAGAATCACAGAAAAATTTTTTCAAGATAGCACTTAATAACTTTTGTGACATTTAATAAATATTTATGTGAAGATTTTTTTCCTTTTCCCTCATAACATAATGGTTTAGAAATTAATTGATGCCTCTATTTACATGTCTATATTTGTATTTCTTTACTGCAGAAACTTTCTAAAAAATATATTCAAGAAATCTCTAGTTAAGGCAAAAAAGATAAAAGGTGATTATTTATAGGCACCATATTCTTGATGATAGGCTCTTAGAAGAAAATGCAAGCATAAACTTTAGATGTCATTTAGAAAGAATCAGAATACAAACACTAACATAATTTCTCAGAAACCCTATTTTTTTTCACCAAATTTCAATATTCCCTCCAGGCAATAGTGCAGTTACTTCAAAGATTTATTTGATAGTGGAATGTTTAATTTTTCTCTTTTCCTTTCCCAATGTTGGAAGGCTGAGCTTTCACTCTACTATAGTGTACTGTGATTTGAATTTTGAGTAGGCTCATTTCTAAGAATTTTAAAAATAATAGTTCTATTTTGGCAGCCTGAAGACCTAAACTAACAGCAGCAGTAACTAAACAGAATAAATAAATTATATACTACATTTTGTAAAGCAGTCCCCTGGGACACCAGTCGCCCTGACAACAGACCGTCCCCTGCCCTGTATGACAGGGACCCGAATGGGAGGAGCAGACTCCACTCACCTGCCTGTCCACTTCGGGAAGCAGAAGCAGGAGATACTGCTGAAAATGCTGTGGGAAGGAAGCAAAGGTGTGCTTGTTTATTAGTGCTCTCAGGTTAGTGTTGACGAGAATCGATCCAGGGGTCTCTATGTCAATGTCCTCAGCTTTGGTCCATTTCAAGTGTCCTGTGATAAATAAAGCAAGAGGTATGGATTTACTACAGTGTGAAGAAATACATGCATATGAACACATATGTACATATGTACTCACTGAACAAATATACCAAGTAATATGTTTATTTCTATCACTTCTAAAATGATTTCCAGAGAAGAAACCAGGAAATAAACCTTTATTTTTAAGGTTTATATCTATTTTAGTTATATTTCAATCGATACGTATTTAATCAAATTAGCACCAGGCCCTAATTTAAAAAGCCTTGTAATCATGAATGTCTTATTTTTTATTTGGTTTTGTTTTCCTGAAACAAGGTCCTACAGTGCAATCCAGGCATGCCTGGAGCTCACCAGAAATTCAAGCTGGCCTTGAACTTGGGACAATCCACATACCTAAGGTTCCTGTGATTTTTCAGACCATTTAGAAGCATAAACAAAAAATGTGGATAGGCATTCTGACTGTGCATAGAAGTCCCTGTGTTTCTGTTTTTAACTTATTGTGAGGATGGCAGAAAGCTGATATCATTGAGTAGAATATTTTTAACATAAGGGTTTTCAGCTAAAGCAGAACACCAAATCTCATGAAAGATGTGTATTCCTCATTCCCATTTAAGTAAAAATTTGTCCAAACATCAAAAATAAAAATTCTTTGCAGACATTTTGTACAAGAAATAATCATCAGTGATAGCCATGAGATGAACAGAAACTTTCTAATGAATAATAGAGACAGTGTTCTATCTTCATAGGACCAAGAGAAAATAGAGATCAATTTAGTCCTGCAAAGTACTTACTTTTCTATTTAGAACACCTTTCATTCTCTACAGATGGTATTATTCCTATTTCTAAGAGGAAACAGGGGAAACTGAGGAAGGTATGTAAAATAAATAAAATATTTAAAATAAAAAAGACAAAAACAAATAAAAAAAGCCAACTTAGAACTTCACTAGTAGCTGTGTTTTTCACAATGGCAATATCCAAGAATATCTAGATTTCTCAATCAAATTTCTATTCCTAAGGTAATCTTGCTAATTGATATTATTAACCAAAATCTTCTACCAAAGGATCCCTTCTTCGGTACATGAGTAGCAGCAATGGGAATGAACAGTCAAATAATTAGGAGTGCTTTTATATAAATACTAATTTTAGAAAATAAGTCTAATGACTAACAGAAGTGAAAGCAAAGTCAGAATTAATTATGAATATGAAAATAAGGTACGGTGCATGTGGAATGAGAATATGTCTAAAACATGGGCACTGGGAATGTATCTCGCTAAAACTCTACTGGTAGCCTCAGAAGAACAGAAAAAGAACAAACTTCCAAATTGATGAACAGAAGGAAAAGCATCAAAGGTTAGGCATTAAAGAAGAGGGAAGGAAAACGAAAATGAAGTGCAAGAAAAATCACAGCAAACACGACCACATTTTATATTAGATGTAAAATGTAAAAAGTCCAGATATCCATTGCTTTCAATAGATAGTTAAAAATTCTCCTACATAAGCTGAAAAGTGCTAATAGCAGATTTTAAAAACAACACAAAGAGACAACACAATATTGACTTAATCAAAACAGAACCAAGGTGGAAATGCCCCTGAGAGCGAAAACAGCCATCCATTTCATGTATAGGGGCCAGTGACAGGAGTATCTGAATAAACAGGGCAGGCTCAAGACATAGAGCTGAGAGAAGTAAGAAAACAACCTGTCGTTACAATGGCAGGAGAAGTCTCAACAGACATGGATACAAACTAACACATCAAATTAAAAAGTAACTTTAAAAAGACAGGCGGTTTTCGTAAATCGCCTATACTCATGCAACAAAGGCTACTAGATGTATGCATCCTGCTGTTTGTCACTCAGGAATAACAACTCATCTGACTAGTGAGTCTCAATAAACACTGAAGGACTAACATAAAGCCACACAGCTCTGTCCAAGGGAAAAGATTTACTTTAAGCTTCACCACACAAGGCCAGGCACCCTTAAGCTTCCCCACAATTAGCATATGTTTGGGCATTTCAAAGGGTCAGTAGAATGTCACTATTTGTAAAAGCTGTGTTGCTAATTTATTTTAAAACTCAATTGCCTATTTTAGAGCAGGAGGGGAAACTGGGAAGAGTTAAGAGTTCAAATCATGAATTCAGGAAAATAATCATTGAATAAAAACTCAGCAAAGGAGTTAACAATATAAACAATAACAGTGGAGATTCCTGTGGTAGAAAAGAACAGTGATGCCTAGCAATATTAAAAAGGTGGTATTTTTGTAAATGAAGCAAACAAAATTAGAAATTCCTGAGGAGAAACTGCATAAACATAAAGAGGTATAAAAACACAGGGACACAGTTCTAGACAGTATTGTGAGTTTTTTATACTATTGCTGAATAAAGATACACTAATTTTATCGATTGCACGTATTCATATGTGGGAGGGGTAGGCATGTATGTGGGTACACAAGCACATGTATGCACATTTGTGGGTTAACTTGAGTGGACAAGGGATGTCTTTCTCAATTGCTTTTCACCACATGTTTCGAGGACAACCTCTCACTGATGCTAGAGAATCAGCAATTGGCTAAGCTACATGACAGTGAGCCCCACAGGTCCTTCTGCGAAATGGGATTATAAGTGTTATGTTTTCATGGCCAGCTTTTACATGAGTGCTGGAGATCCAACTCAAGCCCTCAGGATGGTACAGGAAGTACTCTATCGACTCAACCAAATCCCAAGCCCTTAACACCGTAAAGTTTACACATTTCCTAAGTTAACTTTAAGACAAAAAATAAAATTAAACATTAACAGGTGATCAGTAGGCTTCCTCTCACATACATGCATACACTAAACAAAATATAAATAGCTTAATAATGAACTTGAGGTAGTGTAGGTAACTTTATTCCAAACTCTCTTAATGAAAGGAGAGGAGGAGGGGGAGGGGGAGGGGAGGGGAAGGAGAAGGAGGAGAACCACTCCATCCCTCTCACTCAAGCAGCACACGGTCATTTATGACTAAACTAAATAATGATGTATGTTGAAAATGTTCACCTAAGAAAAGCTATGTTTTATAATTCTGAAGAAAAGATGGAACAGCTTAACTAAATTTGCGCTTATGGAGAATGTTTAATTCCATTTTAATTATCCTCACCCATGTATTCTTAATTGGCTTAAGAACAATCCAATTATATATGATTGTCTTATCTCATTAAAGCTGCCACTACACATCTCCCTACAGTGCCTACAAAAGGAGAAGTATGAAGTCCCTTTAGTGTCTAATTCCCAGACACTTAGCCTAGAGGGCCATGGCAGCAGAGGCAGGCAGAGAAGTCAGGGGAAGCCACAGAAAGACTCCATGTTGTGGTAAAACTCAGGGGCCTGTGTCTGGGCAAGGCCCTGGAACTTAATCCCCTCCCTTAATGTACCCAGAGAGTTTTGCAATCACATCCCACTCAGACACATGCATTTGTGGAGCGAGAGAAGTGTGCTGGCTTAAAGACTTTTTTTTTTTTCCTGATGGTAACATGCTTAAGAAGTGGGTGTTAAATGCACCAAGGCAGAGAAAGACATGCATACACACAAAGACATGCATACACCACACACATACACACACAGGCACGCACGCACACACGCACGAGCGCGTGCACATACATCCCAGGTAAACAAGAGGAAAGGCCCAAACAAGCAAGAGTTCCCAATCAATTCTAGTATAGCCCCTGTCTAAAGAAACTCCCAAACAGCCTTGACAACAGACATTGCTATCTGCTCAGCCATCTTGATTTACCCAGGTTTTCAGTTTCAATGACTTTGGAGAGCTACATACAGATCTTAAGGCAGAGTTTTATGTTGGGGTTTTCATTTTTACATGTTCTACACCCGGTCTCTTTGTTAAGATATGTCCAATTGATAATCACTCAAAAATGGAAAACTCAGTTTTTTCCAAGAGATACTCACCGGGGATACAAACCACTCTCAAGCCCAAGCCCCATGACCAACATTAGAGGACCAATGCCAAACGAACTTAACCGGCAGGCTCTTTGTCTTATAAGATTTTGAGAGTGCAATACGTATTTTTCAGCCTTACAGGTAGGTCCCTTGCACATACATTATAGCTCCCATGTTTTGAGGTGATTCCTGTGTGTAAGAACGTGCTCATCACTTGTCTACATGTATATCTTGTGTTTTTTCTTTGTATCTTTTTCTTCTGTTTATTTTTGTTTTGTTTTGTTTCATTCCAATTTCTTTTTATTATTAGTTTTTAAACGTCTGTTTTCTAAGGGGGAAAGAAAGGGTGTGTATTCTGATGGGAGGGGAGATGGGGAGAAATCTTGGAGGAGCTGAGGGAGGGAAAACCATAAACAGGGTATATACTGTGTGGGAAAAAAATCTATTTTTAATAAGAAAAAAATTTCTGTTTCTTATTCATCCCCAAATTAATTAAGCTTATTATTTAAAAATCCAAAGTCCTAGTATATAATCTCTGGAAAAACAGATACTATTAAGCAATGCTAAACAACTTTAAGGAAACAGAGGATATTTTGAATAAGATAAAGAATTATTATCCAATTTTCATTTTTATTTTTCTGCATTAATTTACTTTTCAAAATATGAAATGTTTTTAGAACCCGCAAAATTCTAATTCTTTATTCCACAAAGATTAAACAAAAAAAAAATTAATGTTGGAATGAATCCCAGAAGCTGGGTTCAATGAGGACATTATTAAAACTCCCTCAGAGATAGCCATTAAAAGATTGGGCTTGTTTAGAAAAAAAATATTTAAACTCCTACTGTGTCACTGGGTAGAGGTACAATAAAGAATTGGTTTAAGTCAGTGACCCTGAATTTAAGTAACTTATATTTTGCCTAGGGGGGAAGATAGCTGAGATTTTCCACAGAATACAACATTGGTAGATGAATGTGATTTCATCCTTTGTCACCCAGAGAGAATGTCAAGCAAGCTATCTGGGTGGCAGTGACCATTGATCCAGGCTCACCAACTGCAACAGCGATAGTACATGCTGTCAGTCCTGAAGAAGGTCGGGCATATTTGGGTGCAGGGTTAGGAAGCACACTCAGGGATAAGTAGAAGTGACTTTTAACCCTGCATCTTAGCTGTGATATTTGTAAGAAGCCTTCTTAACCTTCTGGGCCTCAGATTTCTTTTTAAGTGAAAATGGAAATCATTTTATTGTATAAGACTAAAGAATTAAATGAGACAAATTACATTATCAAAAGTTAACCAGATGAGTCCAACCAATAGGCCAAGGGTAGCTGTCAATGGAGCTCAACATGAAATCATAAAGTCATTAAAATATTATGAATGCAGTTCTCAAGTATAAACTTCGTAGAGAACAATGTCCTGTCCCAGACTTAAAAGGCTGCACATCTGGCCAACCAGTTGGTTAATCATGGACTATGACTCTCTTCCTCTGCCCTAGAAAACAGCTTCATGATTCCTACTATTTTGTCCTTACATGCAGCAAAATTGTCTATGAAACTACTCCAGTACAAGTTTGAACATGTGAGATGGCCAATGGTGTGCACAATTACCTAGAGAAGCCGCTGGGCTGCCTGTCTTTCAGTTGACCCTCAGAGTAAAACAGTAGTAATTATGATTCTCTCTACTTTAGTGTGGAATTCAAGGTGATAACCACAACACACAAGATCCGGCAGATGGAAAATATCTAAGCCCTGGGGCTTCTGATAACACATCACAATCAAAGCCAGGCATGCCAAAAAAGATCATCCTAGATACCTTCCTTGTATGTCATTCTTTTGGCTGAGGTTGTAGTGGATTATTAATCAATTAATTAATTTTGAGATCATATCTTACTATGTGCTATGTAGTCCTGGCTAGTCTTGAACTCACAAAGGTCTGCTTGCCTCTATTTCCTGAGTCAGTCATTCACTGCCCCACCCAGCTCTGCTTTGTTTGGCTATGCAGTTATGGCTGTTAGGTTTTTCACTTAGACTTCAACTCCTGGCACAGGTCCAGCCTTGAACTCCCACATGCTAGAATTACAGGGGTCTGCCACCCTGCATGGATAGCATACTCTTTTTAATTAAATGACACTGATCTTTCAATCATATCTGGACTGGTCACAATACATGTGTGTAGATGTGGCTCAGATGTCATTCTGTACATGCCATTTAGAATTCCCCATTTTAAGAGTGACTTAGAGCACTCAGACTGGAAAAACCTATTAGTGTGTATATAGCCATGGTGATTTCCCAACACAAAGAAACACATTTGGGGTTAAGGAGATAACTATAAAAGCCTTGGAAGTGTCAAAAAATAGGTTACGGCACTCCTTTCCCACAATTAATTTATCTAAAGCTCCACCAGTCCTCTCCAAATACTTTTTAGTGAACATGTGTCCCGAGATTTAGTAAATTTTCTAGCATACAGTAGGCAGTAAATAAAACTACCAAATCAATAAATCAACCAGTTACAATCTGACTGGAATTTATCAAAAAGAAAAACTCTGCAAAATAAAAAGAATCCTTTATTGCCAAGCAGGTGCAGGCACAGTAAAAAAGTTCAAGCCAGTTTTTACTGACCAGTGTATCAAATATCCCTGTTTGTATGGGAGAGTTGTGGCTACATGTGGTGATAGGAAATACACACATGTGTAAGCATACACACACACACACACACACACACACATCCTTACATATCATGTAGGCATGCATGCACATATGTGCAGGTGGACCTCGGGGCAGACATGCAATGTCTTCCTTGATTGTTCTTCACTTTATCTTTTAAGGACAACTGAACATGCTGTTGTTCATTAACTGGCTAGACTGGATGACCAGTAAGCTTGTGAACTGCCTGTCTCCACCCACACTCCCCATTAGTGCTAGGGTTACAGACATACAAGATTATGACCAGAACCCATATAGCCTCTGGGGATCTGAACTCAGGTCCTTAGCATTTTGTGGAAGGCATTTTATCCACTAAGATATTTACATACTACCAGCTCTCAACTTTTGTATTGTTCTAGGTTGAATCATCATTGTGTCTATTCAAAGGTGAAGTCAGTGAGTCCAACTCCCTAAACAAGGCGTGTGTGGGGGGTGAGTTATAGTAGTCAGCCCAGGAAACATTCCTGTTTGTCTTAATTCACATACTTCAGTAGACTCCTTGCAGGTCGTTACTAAAGTAAAAGCAAGCATTCAGAATTAAATCCAATGTTATTAGCATAACCCTTGTCCAGTTAACCACCACATCTCTCAGGGATTGCATTTCAAGCATCTGCAACAAAACCCAAGGCAGGGCAATCCTACAGCAACAGATATGACAACACATTCTCCAATTCAATTTACCCTTCCAAGGAGCCTCATTTGACCCCAGTCTAGAATATCCTAAAGAGAGGAGGCCACAGTACAATACTGCGCGCTAGACAGAATCCTACTGACACGGGTAATTACTTGAATACACATCTCACATTTATTTTCGCTATCTTTATCCTATGCTTCATCCAGTAACATCACATTGTGTTAAAAGCTTGAGAGGCAACTGAAAAACTACAATGCTCCCAAATTGGCAATTTTTTTTTTGTTTAAATGAATGAAGGATATTTTCAGTTTCCTTCTTTAACCACAAAAAGAAAAGGTCTGTTTTTAAAAGACACACATCTGTAAAACGTGAACCGGTACTCACCTAAACCAGACTTTTTTAAGCGTTTTAAGTGCTGACTTGTTTGTTTTCCAGTGGGAGATTTTTGCCCATGTTTCATTTCTTTATCTGAACTGTCTGCTTCCCCATTTTTAGACTCGGATCCTAAAAAAGGAAATAGTTATTATGCCATTATCTTATTCTCCCTGTCCTTGACAAGAAACGTCTAAAATTGTTTTAAGAACCACAGATATAATCTCTTTCTTCTTCTCCTGAGTTAATATACCACCTTAGCCACAATCTCATTCCCGTATTGGCTATGAAGAGAAAAGGCCAATAAATCAATCATCCTGGACAAAAAGCAAGAGCACATGGCCTAATTGCATAGTTTGACATGCATTCACTGATCAAATAGCTTTTAAATAAAAGAGTTGGATCTTCGTGAAAATACATGAAGAAGCTTCAAAACTATGATGCCACTTAGAGATTTGATATCAGGCAGAGAGAAAGATGAAGGAAAAAGGAATTGGACGAAAAGGAAGGACCAGACCTTAATCAACAGCTTTATGCTGAAGCAGGGGCAGAAAATGTAAACAGTAACCCATAATGAATTTGACAGTTCACAGCTGATAAAGTGGCAGGAGACAAATTAGAAGAGCAGGTCAGGGCTTCACGGAGGCGAGAAGGATGTTGTAAGAACACAAAAACTCATAAAGGATTCTAGGCATTTGCAGTGACCACTGAAAAATAAATTCACACTCGAAGAAAAACTACTTTCCATGGTGTTGCACAACAGCATGTGGTCCAGAACGCAAGCTCAACATTCAAGAGAAAGCTAAAGCAAGACAGCAAACCCAAACCCACCAACATCAGGATCCACTTGCCCACACCTACTGACATTAGCAAATTCAGTCACTCGATGGCAAACAGGCTGGTGCCTTTAAAACACAGCAATTGGGAAATGTGCTGTAATTTTAGATCAACGAGAGTAAAAGTAAGGCACCCATCTACAACACAGATACACATTATTGATAAATTATAGATGTATATATAACACTGAACCTCACAGGAAAGTATCTTTTCAATTTTAAAAGAAATTGGGAAAAAATCCAGCCATCTCTCTTCGTGAGGAAATCTCCTCCTCCGAGGACCTGGCCAGGCATACACTATTTGAGTGCTTTACCTGAAGGCGAATCCGACTGCTCATCAGACACCTTTAATGGTGTCAAAACAACACGAGGAACAGTCTTGTTCACCATCATTGAGACTCCATTTCTTCTTTTCTGCTGCTGCCTCAGAGCCTATAAAACACGATAATAAAATATAACATAAAAATGTATCCACAGTCATTTCTGGTTATTGAATTACATGATCCACTCGCTCATGACTATCTTCAATCCCACAGAGCCCCTGACTTGTCAGGGTTCTTGGTAATCACCTTTGTCCATTTTCCCTCAAAAGCATAAAACTGAGCTTTGGCATAGGGGTTTAAGCCTGAGGCCGTTTTCAGTCTAATTCTGATAACAAAACACCACAGAACGGTTTATTCTACCTTAGCAGTGTGGACTGAAAGCCGGTGGAACTTGATACCAGGGCTTGCAAGTAAAATAAATGTAAAATAAATGTTTCAAAACCAGGATAAAAATATATGTGTCTGCACTTCTCTTGCAGGTGCCGTCTCCAGTGCGCTGCTCAGTCAATCAGTTAACACCGGGTGTCATCAGTATGTACGGCATGTAAGAACTACTGTATTGATGCATTCACTCAGCCGTGGGGAGCGCTGCACAAAATCACCGAACATGGCAGGAATCATTTATTTCTGTGAAGGGAATCAGTCCTAATCTTGGAAAGCTTGCAGCCCTTGGCTTCTGTCTGCTTGACTTTGGCATTAACCTTCAGAACACGAACATTACGGGGTTTGGGCAAATCCAAGAAAAAATAGATAGAATAAATCTCTTCAAATGGGAATGCTTTGTGTTTCATAAATGATCCCGCCATGGTGGTGATAATATAATAAAAGGCATTTAAAAGTTTTGAAATACAGTTTTATCTAGTGGATCGCATTATGCAGAAAATTACCTGTAATAAAAGGGGTTGTAAGCACACGAAACAGGAAAAGCCATTAAAACCTGAAGCTGTAGGGATGCTGAAATTCCTCAGAAGGTTGAGAGGCTGGCCACGGACTGGACCTAAACCTTTTCATTCCTGGTGTCTGTAATTTCTACTAACTTTACAATGTCTCAGTTATATGATTAATGTGCTTTGACCAACAGTTGTCACAATCCCCTGAAATACTGCCTTGACTGTATATTCCTTGGTTGTCAAAAATAATGGAATCTTATTTACATAGGCTATGAGCTGTATGTTTAACTTGTTGACCATAAGACTTAGCAATGGCATAATTACAGAAATGAGAAGTTAAACAATACTTAGAGAGATGAGATTTAAAGCCACATGACAGAAGGAAGAGGTGGAGAATTTATTATAAATGATATATACTAAAGATAATACCTTAGGATTCTGGTATTTATAGTTTTTGTGGAGTCCCAGGAACTGTCAAGGAAGCTGAGATACCAAGATTTATATTGTGCCATCTCACCTTAGCTTGCTGTCAATAATATATTTAGTGAAGCCACGTATGCTATAAAGCATTTAAGAATTTACTTTCTTCAAGCTGTGTATATAATTGGGTATGAATTGTGGAACATACTTGCATAAACCTTTCTTGTCCTTTATATGAGAACTCAAAGCACTCTATAGGTATTAACCTGACCATACAAGAGAGCTAGGCAAATCAGTGCTTCCAATTACCACTGATGTCTTCTTCACTCACTGTGTTAAGTCTCCATAAGAGAATAAAGGCAGCCAGGAAATATAGCAATGGATCTCTATGTGTCCAGGTATCACCAATTTCAGTTCCTCCTGGAAAAATATTAACCTTCTAAAAGTACCCTCTCTGTGTATGGACATGATGTTAGGGGATTATATTATGGAAGTGCTGATTAACAGTAAAAGAAATAAAGAAAAAAAAAACTAGACCTAATTGCCTAGACCTGTACAGACAGTCAAAAATGTCATCCTTATCTTATAATCCGTGATCAATTGTATAAAAATATTTAAAAACTTTCACCTACAGTTTCTAGGGCTGAGAGGACTCTACAAACAAAGATTTAACAACTGACAGAAACCATGGCAGATGGACTGAAAGAATTAAAGCCATGGCTATATGACTTATTGCCAGGTAAGAAATGTTAACATGGAGCCCATTCAAATGATGTTTCATAAACATGTAAGTTTGAACAATACCTCCCAACACAATATTTTAGAACATAATGAAATGCCCCACTTGGTATTGTGGGCAAAACAAACTACATGTGCATTACATAAGAAACAAAATTGTTTTAAGTATATGAGAAACATACACAGTTCTTTGTTATATCCTTGCAAAGCAACTATTAGGGTTGGAGGGATGGCTCAGTGAGTAGGTATACTTGTTATTCAATCTGAGTTTGAATCCTCAATACCCATGTAAAAGCCAGACATAGCCACACACCATGGTCATGTGGTAGAGACCTATTATAAAGGAATAAAGCAGGTTACAATAAAAGAAGATACTCAGCATCCTCTTCAGACGCATGCACCTGAAAACACACACACACACAAGCACTATTTAATTCCAAATAATATCAGAGGGTATATAACAAAAACGGGGTCATGTCTGTTACTTATAGCATCAGATTGTAAGGGGGGGATCATGATGTAACAAAATACAATGTATCTCTTTACACACCATCAGCAGCTGTCCTGTGGAGTCCAACTATCCAACTCTTTCCAGGAAGAATTTATTTGATGATGGAAAAGGGGTACCCTACATACACAACATAACAATGGACACTGGGTGCCCCACAAACACAGCATGGCAATGGACACTGATTATCCTACACACACAACATAACAATGTACAATGGGTACCCTACACATACAACATAACAGTAGACAATGGGTACCCTATATACACAATGGGTACCGTGCACACAACATAACATTACCAGAAGACAAAACAATGCTGTTTCCATTGAGAGTCATCAGATAACCCAGATGTCTCTACGTAAGGGTGTGTAGACATGCCTCCTGCCTACTAGCCACCTGGGCCCTCAGTGGCACGGTGTGCCTTGCCTTTGAGGAAAAACCAACTGCTCTTTGGTAAAGAGACAGTATATAAGCATCTTCAGTTATGCTCATACTATCAACTCCAACTTGCTGCATGTCAACTCTTCCTAGTTCTCTGAAGGGCACTGCTGGTATGGAGAGGCAAGAGAACAACAGAGGGAGAGACTGAAGTTAGCAAGCACCCACATGCCCTCGGGGGACCAGAAGCTGCTTCAGCAAATCTAGGCCTTGTTTTCTTATTTCTATAAATACTGGGATTAAATCTAGGGTCTTACACACTCTTTGCAATTACTCTAACACTGAGCAACATTTCAGCCTTTTGTATGTTATATTTTGATACAAGGTGTGACCACATTTTCCAGTCTGGCCTCGGGCCTGAAATCCTTCTGCTAACCATGTCTGAATCAAATCTAGTGTTATAGATCTGTTTTCCTGTTTATAAACAATGTGTTAAAACAAGGTAACTACAGACCACAGGCAACCTGAGGCCAGCTATATGTGCTAGCTACTAAGTACCACCATGAGCTTATTTGTATACCAGGGGATGATAAACACACCCAGACTCCTCCCACTGAGTCTTCTGCTTCTTGGTGGTTCTCTTTCAATTCTGGAGTGCTTTTTACATAGTACTTGTCTCAGAGAGAGAGAGAGAAAGAGAGAGAGAGAGAGAGGAGAGAAGAGAGATACAGAGACCGAGAATGTGTGTGAGGAGTCCTAGCATAATGATATAATAGAATTTATTTTCTTTAACTTAAAAATATATTTATGTGATAGATTAAGAAAATGGATCAGGAAAATGCGTTTTGATACCTATGGGGGGGGTACATAGAAGGGTTCCCTAGTAGAAGGAAAATGCTTTTTCCATTGTGACATCTTGGACACATTGTGTTGTTCTCCACTAGGCCAGTGGTGGACCTAGTTATCCATCTATACTAAGGTTCTGAACTCAGAATTAGCTACTTGGTCTTACCACTTTAGTCTACATTCATTTCACGGTTACAATACCACTGATGTAACTGTAATTGCCAGGCTAGCCTCTATTTTGAGTGTAAACAGATTGTTTCACTGAACAACGCTACATCCAATCATTTTAAATTCAGAAGGAAGCAAAGCTAGCATCTAAATAAATAAGCAGATGGGGAATCTAAAATGCCCTGAAATTAATAAATGTACCTTCTAGTTGGTCATATAGACAAAATTCCACAATTAGTTGCCAATGTCAGTGATGGCAGGTACAGTGATTTGAATGAGAACTCACCCTGTTGGCCATTCGAACACTGGGTAAAAAGCTGATGACAAGATTTAGGGAGACCGGTAGTGCAGCTTTGCTTAAGGAAGTGTGTCACTGGAGGCCTCGCAATGGCCTTGCTTTCCTCCATGCTTTTGGTTCAAGATGTGATCTCTCAGACTGAAGAGATAATTCTCGGTGATTAAGACCACTTGTTACTTTTTCAGGAGACTCAGGTTCAATCCCCAAGATCCACATAGTGGTTCACAGACATTTGTAACTCCAATTACAGGTTACCTGATGCCTTCTGCTGGACTCCAGGGGTGTCAGGCATATAACTAGAGCACATGCATACATGTAGGCAAAACATTCATGCCCATAATATAAAATTAAATTGAATAAAAATGACTCTGAAAAAAGTAAAAGTTGCTCCATGTTCACTTCAAGTTAGTTGGTTTTTCTATGAAAGGAAAGGGAAACTGCCAGATGAATGTACTTTCTCTAAAGAAACACATAGTGTTATGTTTTCTTATAAAATAACAGTAAAAAAATAGCTAAACATGTTATTTTAGACAGAAAACTTGCCAGATAATTCTATAAAAAAAGAAAGAAAAGAGAATTATTTGTTTAGCGTATACATAATTTTAAAATTGGATTATTTGGTATTTTGGTATCTAGTTTCATGAGTTCTTTATCTTATTTGGAGATCAGCTCTCTGTCATATGTGGGGTTGGTAAAGATCTGTTTCCATTCAGTAGGCTGCTGTTTTGTCTTATTGACTGTATCCTTTGCATTACAGACACTTCATTTTCAGGAGGTCACATTTATTCATTGTTGATCTCAGTGTCTGTGCTTCTGGTGTTATATTTAGGAAGAGGTCTCTTGTGCCCATGGGTTCAAGGCCATTTCTCACTTTTTCTTCTATGAGGTTCAGTGTAACTGGATTTATGTTGAAGTGTTTGATCCATTTGGACTTGAGTTTTGGGCATGGGGATAGATATGGATCTATTTTCATTCTTCTACATGTCGACATCCAGTTATGCCAGCACCATTTGTTGAAGATGCGTTCTTTTTGTTGTTGTTGTACAATTTTAGCTATTTGTCAATTAGCAGGTGTTCATTGTTGTATAAATTAGTATAGGGTCTTCACTTTGATTTCATTGATCCATGTGTCTGTTTTTATGCCAAAACCAAGCTGAGTTTATTACTGTAGTTCTATAGTCCAACTTGAAGTTAGGGGTGGTGGTGCCTCTGGAAGATACTTTATTACACAGGGTTGCTATGACTATCTTCAGTATTTTTGTTTTCCATATGAAGTTGAGTTTTGTTTTTTCAAGGTCTGTGAGGAATTGTGTTGTGATTTTGATGGGGATTAGAATCAGTAGATTGCTTTTGGTAAAACTGCCATTTTTTTACTACGTTGACCCTACCTATCTAAGAGTATGGGAGATCTTTCTATTTTCTTTTATCTTCTTCAGTTGTTTTCATCAAAGACTTAAAGTTCTTGTCATACAGGTCTTTCACTTGTTTGGTTAAAGTTACCCTAAGATATTTTATGTTATTTGTGGCTACTATAAAGGGTGATATTTCTCTGATTTTTTTCTCTAACAATTTTTCTTTTGTATAAATGAGTGCTACCTATTTTCTTGAGTTAATTTTGTATCCATCATTTTACTGAAGGTGTTTATCAGCTGTAGGAGTTCCCTAATAGATTTTTTTTTGTGTCACTTAGGTATATTATCATAACATCTGTAACAAATGAAAGTTTGACTTCTTCCTTTCCAATTTGTATCCCCTTGATCTCATTTTATTGTTTTATTGCTCTAGCTAGAACTTCGAATACTATATTGAATATACATGGAGACAGTGGATATCCTTGTCTTGTTCCTGATTTTAACTGGATTGCTTTGAGTTTCTCTCCATTTAGTTTGATGTTGGCTGTTGGCTTGCTCTATATTGTCTTATTCCACATCCTTAGCCATCAGGGAAATGCAAATGAAAACAATTCTGAGATGCCATCTTACACTTATCAGAATGGCTAAGCCTTAATAAGGGGGAATAGGGGCTTGATCCTGCCTCAACTTGGAATGCTTGACTTTGTTGATTCCCCAAAGAAGGCCTTATCCCTTGTGAGATGTGGATGGGGGGAGATAGGAGGGGACAGGAGCATAGGACAGAGTATGGACTAGGGTAGGTATATAAAATGAAAAATATATATTTAAATAAAAAAATAAAAACTCAAAGACAAAAATCATCCTCATGCTTACTCTAATGGGAGTAAATGAAATAAAGCTGAATGTCAGAAACTTTTGTGTTTACTTGGCACTTTAAACAATAAATATTCTCCTTATTTTAGTAGTGAAACAACACCAACAATGTACCCTAAGAAAGCACAGAACACATAAGCCCTTTATTGAAAATCTGAAAATATCACAGGCAATGAATGCTAACACTAAAATAACTAGAAACGCACACATGGGGAAGCAGCTGCCTGTGTCAGGCACAACAGCAAGCATTGTCACTGGTGATAGGAAACTACTACCACCGCCATAGCACAGTAAAACACCAAGACTGTATCTGCTCGGACACAGCAGCAGGATGAAGGATCTGCAATGTCTACCATCCTAAGAAAACCCATCAAAGACCAATCGACAGAGGCAACACGTGGTTACTGCCACTACTACACTACTGCCAGAACACAGTGCATCCTTTTTCACCTCTCATTTTCTTCTGCTGCTTAAGATTTCAAAATATAATCTTGCTTAGCTTCTTTGAAATCTAATCAAAAATCTAATCATTTACATTGTCCAGGGATCTTTTTCCTCTCTCTCTTTTTAAATGTTTTCATTTATTTTACATTCAAATGTCAGCTTCCCCTCCCTCCTCTCTTACTGTACCCTCCCACAACCTCCCTTCTATTCCCCAATCTACTACAGTGAAATGGAAACAGGGAACAAGGTAATAGTGGAAAATTCTGAGAATACTTACACAGAACAGTAACAACAAAATTGCAAGGAAATAAAATGCTATCCATGCTATTATGTCCATCATATTAATTAACCCCATGAGTATTTGAAGGTAAAAGAATTCAGGTATTTTGAAAATATTCTATCCACTAGCCAAGGCACAGCAACGTCTATACAGTCCAGGCTACAATTACATTGTGATCGGCACTTTTGCGTTCAAAGATCTATTGTAGTGACATCCTGTGTCAAACAGGGAGGAGCTAGGCTTTCCTGGCAAGGCTCCTGGGTTCTCAGGAATTTATTTTCACCTACTTCTTTCTATGACAGCTCTATTGAATCAGAACATTCACTTTAAGAATATGTTTATTAAGCAAAGAAAAGTAAAAGTGAACTCATACACCCAGAGAGATACTGGAGCATGCTGACCCCATAGGGCATGAGTAGCACATTGGGTTCTATAGTATAGGACTTTTTAAGTTTGTATAAATATTTATGAAGTGGGTTGACATTCATGGGAATAAGGTGATCTTCTTCCCCCATTTATGGTAGAGCAGATTCTCTATTTTAGGGCATTTTATCCCATTATCCTTTTGAAAAGCCTACAATAAGACCTAAATCATAATGCAAATGACATTATAATGAAGCCAGGGTCCTCTGAGGATTCAGACTGCTCTTTGGTGCATATGTGTGCTGATGGAGGAAGTCCCCTGGCACCTGGGTTTCTCATAAAGCTGGAAAAACTAACTGCAGCTTCAGAGAAGTTTAACCCTAGAAAGGCAAGAAGGAGATGGCACTTTTCATAAATTTGCAGTGGCTAATGTAACCAAGTCTGGCCATTGCTATGGGCAGGTATCAACACTAGCAATCTCTTTTCGGAAATGGTATTCCTAGTGAATCCACTGTGTTGCCCTCCTGATGTAATACAAAGACTCAAGTATGCATGGTTCCATGAATAGTATCTGCCCAGTGACATACCATATACTGATAAAAGGATAAAACTATAATTTTAATTTCAAATGTTGTCTCTAAGTTATTGTCTTGATGATGGTTTTGAACAGCTTAGGTTAACTCTGTGAGCCTGGGTTTATTTGAAAATCAGGCATATGGCTAGGTGATACACTTGGGATGTAGAAGCAGGAGAATGGGGAGTTCAAGGCCATCCTTAACTACAAGCCAAGTTCAAGGTTAGCTTGGGCTACATGAGACCCTCTCAAACAGCAGCAATAAAGAAATATAAAAGCAGGCATATGAGTGTTTGCATACTTCAGACAGTGAGTAATTATATAAGTATCAGTTCATGTGATCACAGCTAAAGTGATTTAGCTGTCATATGTGCTAAGATTATGATTTGTGATTGTATATGAACACGTAGAACATACATTCACACACATGAAATCATGTATAGACACATATGTACATGTTTACATGGTAGACATTTTATAAAAATTCTATCTGGCCATAATTATTCAAATGTCCAAAGTAGCTGAAAGGTGCGTATTGTCTGGGGTTACAACATACGTGCCATATGTTCAGTCAAGTTTTAAATGCTGTCTTATGGAATTTAGCAATTACATGGATCTCAGTAAAATTCTGCCAAGAGAGCTTTCCTTTTGAATGTCATTTACAATACAAATTAGTTATTAATGGAACATTAGCATATCTGACCTATACTGAGCCCCAGCTACTTGGTTTCTAATTTGCTACTTGATTATAAGATTAGAGTTTTAAGAAAGGAATAAACAATTCTTTCCTATAATCAAGAAACTGACAGGACACACTAGAGACAAACTTTAAATGATAATCAAGATGTGCTTCTCATGAACACATGATCTACTACATAAAAAAAAAAACATAAAAAAAAAGAACATAGAAGGGAAGAAATAAAGAGTAACCAACAACACTGCTAAGTCAAAGTTGTACAACATTAATAATTGTGTAGAATTTAAATAACATGAAGCCGAAGCAATGAAAGTGTGAGAAAAAGGACAGCAAACATTACAAAGATGTGAATCATTCTCTTCTCACGTATGCTCAGCAGGATTCACAGTCCCCACATCCTCTAGACCACACACTTTGGATGCACACATTTCATTTATGATCCAATTTTGTAGCCTTTGTTTTGTGCTGCTTAATATTTCATTGCCTACTTCCTATCTCCTATTTGCTGCTTGAATGGGCATATGCCTGGGCTTGCCTACCTACTCTAGCCTTTATTTCACAAATTAAAAGGGACTATCAATGCTGATCACAGTTTTGCTCTGTAGCATCTACAAAACATTTCACAAAATTTATAATATGAATGGCAAGCTTCCCAAGAAGATTAGCCCTCTGCAGGAAAAATACTGTCAGTACCTTAAATATGGATGAGAGTACCATTATTTCAATAATTAATGCAGAATAGAAAAGTAACATAACTCAATATTGAAATGCTCAGTTTCCTTCCTGTGCCTCCTTCTTTGAGGCAAGGAGGGGAGAAGTAGCATCCCAGGTCTACAAGTGAATGTTAGCTGGCGTGGTCACCTCCATCTGTAATGCCAGCAGCAGGAGGAGGATTGCTGGAAGTTAAAGATTAGCCTAGTACAAATAGCAAAATTCTATCTCAATGAACTAAAACAACCAAAGTGAGGAGAATAGGAAGATGAGGAGAGAAGGAAATAAGCTACAAGAGCATCAAGAAGCAGCTTCACTGTTGGGGACTTCTTATAACTGCTTTGGAAAAGATGGTTTCTCTTCTCCTAGTTACAAACACATTACAGGAACTGGAACCCTGTTCCTGACTTGGTGGATCTGTAAGAGCAGTGTGTTGAACACAGGTCAGACAGGCGTGTAGGATGAAGCTTACACACTCAGTGTAGCCATTACTCCACAGCCCATCTACACCCTTCTTTCTCCTCCAGACCAGCACTTGCTGGTGTGATGACAGCAGCTGACACTCAACAGTGAGGATCATGGGCCAACCACACTCCATTACAGCTTCCTACATATCGTTTTGAATATTCCTCAGATCAATCCTGTGAAAAGTATTCTGGATGCTTCCAGTTTTGATGGGACAAAGATATTCAAAGAGGAAAGCAGGTTTACCCAGATTCCCAGAAAAACAGTGATTTAAATCAGACTGTGTCAGTGCCCAGAACCCAGCCACTGCCTCTACCACCATCAAAGTAAGAGGCCACGCAGGTCAAGGCCACTAAGGTCAGGTAGCATTCATAATATACACATGAGGTTTCCTTCAGTATTAAACAATACCCATTACTGTGGCAATGGCTAGATAAACAGGATGATCATGAACAGAAATATAACTTCCAAATTATGTAACACAATATAAGCCCAATATACCACACACACACACACACACACACACACACACACACACACACACATACACACTTTGTTCTCACATGACTCCAAACCCATTTCCTATTCTGTTTTATATCAGAGTTCTTAGTTCAATCCTCACCTAATTTCCAAAATAGTCAATCTATAGTAAAATTAATCTATTAAATATTACAGCAACAGACAAATCCAGAGAGCCTCTGTTACTTTCTGATTTTAGGTTCCTAGTTACCTTATTTGGCCCACACCACACCCGTGACCTTCTGCAGGCACAGATGAAAAGTTTAGTGCAAAAGGAAGCCTCTTACCTGTTTCAGTGCCTTCTTGGTGTGCTGCTGGAAGGTAGACACCAGCTTGTTTTGCACTGCTGTGTTTGTAAGGCTGCAGTCTCGAGTGGAAGAGACTTCATCCATTACCTGCTTCGTACACACTAGAAGCAGAGAGAGATAATGATATTACTAATTTGAATTCCTTTTTTTACACCCACTGTAATTAACTCACTTGGAGCTTTCTCTAGTTGAAAATGGATACTTAAAATATAGCAAAATAGCACAGTACGAGGAGACAGATCTGGATTCAAAGGGAAGGGATCATTTAGTAACTGTGGACACAGTTCCATTTTACTCTAGGAGCCAGGCTTTCATTCCCACTTGCATGCGGGTCTGTGTCTTAGAAAAAGTGTATGGCATACAAATAACATGTAGGAGTTTGGGGATCAATGCACACACCATGTCTATCTGCATATGCAGATCCTACATTGGAACCATCTCGGTGAGTGAAATCGTTTTAAACAAATCCAGGTCCACAGACTAAAACTGACTCTTCTACCCTGCAGCCCTTGGAGACTCCATGGTACCCCAGGCTGTTTCCCTTCCTATGGCATAAGTACTATCAATTTTATTTACCCTCTCAGAAAACATGAGTTTTGCCCATTTTTGTCAGGTTCTGGCCTTCCTTTGACCTATCCCATATAGGACAATTTCTCTCTAAACACTGCTATTGAAAACTGATATACTTCTGAAATGGGCAATTAAGGAGCAGACAGAGGCCACTGCTCTGTCCATTTGCCTTGGAGCTCTTCCTTCATCTGTCCTCCATTGGGGTTGCTCTGTGCAGGGGCAAAGGAGAAGACTCTACTAGCTCTTCCTTCAGGTGTCCTCTGGCTGGGAGGTTCTGGGCAGGAGGACAAGGAGGCCCCTACTATTCATGCACTGGAGGAAGGGGAGAGATCTGTAGAAGCAAAGTAAGAAAGTGGCAGGGTGCATGGCAGAAGGGAGGCATATGTCAAAGGCAGGAGGCAAGAGGAAGTTCCATGGAAGAAAATAACTCGAGAACATATTGTCAGAGCTCAGAACAAGACTTTTAAGGGCACTGGGTAAAAGAAAAGTCAAGACTACTTTCCAAGTGATGACAGCTAGGGGAAGGAAGCTCTGAACAGACTTTTTAAGAAAAGTGTAGAATAAACACTGTTTAGTTATCAATAACCAGCACATACCCCCAGTAAAAGAAAAAAAAACAGTTATTGTAGTTCAAAATGTCCAAAATGGATACACTCTTTACATAAGACTCGTTTTTGGAAGACTAGCATACCCCACCTAGAAATGAACATGTAATTAATTGAAAAGTTCTTTTGAAATCAGAGGTAATTGAGTTTTGTTTTAATACTGAAAGTAATTAGGAAGCCAAAATGAACATATTTAGCAAAAATGTTAATTACTCTTAATTATGTTTTGAGAAACTTTACATATGGGATCTCAGTTAGTTCTTAGAGTTTGTTGTAAGAAAAATATGTCATTTCCAAATAGGGCAGAAAGCTAGAGTTCAGAAAGGTTAAGAAAGTCACATACTGTTACAGACAACAAGATCATACTTGGGATCCCAGGCTAGTCCAGTCCCATAGCTGACTGTTTCCACCAAAATTACTAGCCTCCAATGTGAAGATTTATGAACAAATTTCCACATTTTAAGAACTATAATTAGCTGCACTATGTTTGATATACTAAGTATAAAGTTAATAGGGCTTAGATGATTAGGTAGGTTACTAAGTGGCAGAATATCAGAACCAGGAAGTACAACTCTAAACACATTTTGGTGTATGCTTCTGGAAAGATGTTCAGTTATGGGGGCTTTGTCCTCTTTTAAAACACCCAGGCTTGGTTCCCAGTACCTGTGAGGGTTGGAACAGAACTGCTTATAATTCTAATTCCACAGGGTCTGATGGCCTTTTCTAAACTCTACAGGCAAGTTCTCTCTCTCTCTCTCTCTCTCTCTCTCTCTCTCTCTCTCTCTCTCTCTCTCTCACACACACACACACACACACACACACACACACACACACGCAGAGACGCATGCATGCACACATGCACATGCACACACACACACACAAAAATAAAAACTGTAAAAATGTTGGATGTGCACATAAGGACAGAAGTCTGTGAATTAAAGATCAGATGACTTTTTTCTGCTTGATACTGCATGACAGCTTTTTGCAAAGTCAGTAGACAGTCTAGATGTTCTAGTAAAGACTCCTTTATAACCTAACCTGAGGAAACAGTGGGCACCATGCTACTTCCCTTGAAACATCTACTGCACTGGTATGGTTGCTGATACTTCACCAAAGCTTCTTTTCCAATCCATACCATCAGATCACACTCCAAAGATAGATGTACTATATAGATCTATTTGTCCACAGATTACACCAATGCCGCTCTTAATATTCTGAAGCCTCTATGTGTGACCAACCAAGGAGGTGACAGAAAGGTGGCGGACACAATATATAATCTTAGCTGGGCCAACTAACTCCAATAGACATAATAAAAGTCCAGCTAAGACTAAAGTAGCCATTAGCAAATATGCTTTATAACTTGCACATTCTTGGTAGTGTATCCACTCAGGAAAATGAAAATTTACTGACCGGGTTAATGGAGAGCCAAATGCAGCCCACAAATAATGAGAAACTCGCAGAATATAGGAAATTGCTTCAGTGCACTGAACATGTAAATTCAAATTCACTATCTATTTGTTTAGGAAACACTTTTAATAGTAAATTTACAAAAGAACTTTGAAAGTTTCCTTGTTTGACTTTGCTTGTATGTATATGAGTGCAGGCATGCCACAGTCCTTGTGTGGAGGTCACAGGACAACTTGCAAGAAGTCAATTCTCTCTTACCATGTGAGCCCTAGAGATCCAACCTGGATCCTCAGACTTGGCAATAGGTGTCTTTACTGACTGAGCCATCTCATTGGCCAAGAATCATCAACCTTCCAGATGTAAACTTCAGTGCAGGGGGATCAAATAATAACAAGTTCTGACTAAAGGTCCACAAACCTTTGTGCCCTTTTCATTACCCACCTGCTGTGAGGGCCAGGAGCACCTATGTGCTCTTCTGGAAGAGAGCAGCTGTGGCTGTTTCCATGCTCCCTCGTGACCTCTGACCTAGGATACCCCAGATATCAGGAACTCTAGTGTCAATGCTTATGTTGTAGCTCTACTATTGTCCTATGTTCATTTGTAATGACAACACAGCAATTTATAAGACTGTGTTCAATGCAGAGTCCAAAATGCAGGTTTGCAGGGTGGGGGTGGGGAGTCAGGCCCTATGAATATCATGAAATATATTCTCAAACTAGGCCTTACATAACCACAGACTACTAGCCTTCTCTTTATCCTTCCTTCAAAACAAAATTCAACACTACCAGTAACCCTACACTTCAGCTACTGTCCCATCACACCTGTTGATCTTGACATGATTCTCTGGGTCAAAAAGGCTTTCTCTAAATATTTGATTCTGATAAAATGATGTATACATTATTAAGGGAAAATGAAATGCACTTAATAAAAAAAATCTATAAATGACTGTGCCTTGGCATTGGATATGGACCTACTCATCCCTAGATCCCAAGCAGTGTCATATAATCAACATACATTACTTTAAAGTACTGACAAATGTAAACTAAAATTTACTATGGAATCTGAGTTAGTTTATTCTTTCTTTTACCAAGCATATGACGTGAGGTTAGTAGAATGGAAAGTACCCATCCACTGAGGAAATTGATTATATATTCATATTCTGACAGGACAAGGCTTTCACCTTTTTATGCTTATTTTGCATCTGTCATAAGAACAGATGTGACGAATAAGTAATTGGAGGTCTAAGTATGCATCTAGGAGGTGGAGCTTGGTTTGTGAAAAGCAAACTGAAGATAAGTTGTTGTTAGAGGAGAGATCAGAGGAAATTCCCTGTAAGTGAAATTACAACAGGAGCCAGGAAATTGATCAAGATGACAGATGATTTATCCAATAAGTCTCAAACCTTGACATGCAGCTTGGAACCTGATATCTTCTTGGCATTGAAGACAGAATGGGATCTGGGATTTTTCTTTCCTTTTAAACTATGTCAGTACGATCACAGAATTAATGACAGGTTTTTGCATATGAAAACCCATGAAATTAAAAAACTAAGAAGGTAGCCTTCTTACAGACCACACAGATGAACACACTGAGAATGAGGAGATTAAAAAAAAAAACAAGACTGCATTTTCCCTGGCTGAGTTGGTGTTCAATAGTTCTTAAAAGTTACAGAGATATTATTCCATCCTACATTTTGCTTGCCTCCCCAGGTAAGGCTAATAGAAAGCATAGTTTAATCTAGTTTTAAACTTGCCTCTCAGCTATCACTCCACACATAAGCCATCCACACTTGATTGAAAAGGGCTGAGAGTACAGGTTGTAGGCAGCCATGGAGTAATCTTAACAGGCTCAGACAAAGTGACAGTGTCGCAGCAAACTGTGGTCTCTTTTTTTTCTAGGTGTCTCTAAGTTGTCCTCTGGCCTCTTTTTCATTCCATTGACCTTGAACATGCTATTGCAATAGTTGATGCCATACAACCTGCACATGTTTAAAGTTGAATGGTACCATGATGATCCCCTTCTAATCTACTTGTTAGTTCACCAACAGAAGACCAAATGGTCCACTAGTCTATCTTTCATCTTCAACCCAAGACACAAATGAGGGGGAAGTCAGAAGTTAGCCTCAATCTGCATGTATTCTGGTCTCACATTTTGCTGGCTTCTGTAACTCCCACCATATCTGATGTAGCAAGGAGGGCATTTGGAGATTCTGGAGCACACACTCCTGTGGTGGTATGTTATGTATGATTTAATAAAGCATCTGGTGCACTGGCTTTCACTGTATCCTTTCCAAAGAGTCATCCCCATCACTCAGTCTTAGAAAGTTAACTCAGAAGATCAAACTGAACAGTTTCTCCCAAAGCTCTCTGAACTGTCTCCGTAGCAGCCATTCTTTCTTCTACCATATATCCTAGGAAGTTAGGATACAGTCTTGACTGGACGGTCCCTGCAGTGACGGGATGCACACTTGCCACAGCAACCCTGGGCTCAGCAACTCAGGACTTATGCATAAAGACAAGCTGCTGAATGTTCATTGCATTTGATTTTTGAATCTGACTTTCATTAAATTCATTGAAAGTATCTCTCCTTGCGGTTAAATTTTAATTACTGCTTTTATCAAGAACTGAAGGAAGGAGAGAAAAACTGAGGCAGTTTTTTATTATGAAAAAAGCACATTTAAAAGTTTTTAAAATTGGGGAAAAAATGCGACCTTTTGAAAATTAAAAAAAAAAAAAAAAAAAAAAAGGATATATGTCCTAAAGTCAGTTAAGACAAATAGGAAAGAAAACTCAAAGAATGTTCTTTGTTGAAAGTGGGTGATAAGCATAGATGTACTTCTCTGGGTCATCCTCATTCAATGACTTTCTTTAGAAGGAAAGCCACAATGTTATGGTTTTTGCATAAGGATGTAAAAACTAAATTTCGAAGTCAAAGCTAAATATCATTGAGCTACATAAAACGGCAGGAGCAGTGTGGGCACTGGTCACAGTGCATGCAAGGGCTTGGATCGTGTTCCGGCAGCCACTGCCATACAGGCCTTCCATTCTGTTCAATGCTGTGTGTCCCCACTAAGCCACACCCATAAGCAAGAACAATTTTAGGGAGCTATGCTTCCAGCACCTCCAGTGGGGAAGGGTGTGGACTTTGACCATTTTCATTGCTATCAGTTTTCTTCTAACTCTCCCTATTAGGTTCCTAAAGCAATCACAGTCTATGCTCTCAGCTTCCTACAGAAATTCCACTATAGATGCTTTAAGCTGAAAAACATTACAATGAATGGACATCATACCGGAGAACTGGGAACAACAGTCTGGCCACCCATTAGGGTTCAGTAATACTTTAAAAGCAGACTGGGTGTTATTGTTTATTTATTAATCACTAGTTCACTCACATAAATTTTACTAAATAATTCTCTTTATGTGCAGAACAATGTGAAGTGCAGAAATGAACAGGGTAAACAGGCATCATAGGCATTGTCATACATGCATACATATGTATTATATGTTGAGCAGATCTGCCTCAATCCCTTATTTCCCCTTTCTCTCCCTACCTTTAGTCCATTTTAGTCCTTCCTTAGTCCCCTCTGTTCTCCAAAATAGTTTTATTTCTATTTTTACGACATCACTACATACATGTACATATGTACGTATGTGTGTGTATGTATAAAAGAATTGAGAATTGAGAGAAAATATGTGATATTTGTTTTTCTGAATAGGTTTAAGCTACTTGATATGATAATTTCTAATTGGACCTCTAGACATCCTCAGAAATTAAAGAACAAATAGTTAGTAAAAATACAGAAACTGCCCAAGATTTGACTGTGGGACCGCAATGCTTATCTGTAAGTCACTTTATCATGTGTTACATGCCATTACAGCATTTTTGATTAAAGCATGCTTTTTGGTTCCTTTCCCTAGATCCCCCTCTCCTCTGCACTTATCTTCCACTCATAGTTCCCCACAGACAGACATGTTTCCTCTTTCATGTCCAATGCACCCCTTTGCCCACCCACCCTTCTTTATCACGCAATATTGTCCACTCTTGATCTTCTTCCTGTATTTTAGATGTATTCACACTTACAGCTGATCACACATATATGTCCACACTATAAAACCGTAAGGTTTAAAAATTGCCCTTTTTTTTCACAGAACAACGTCATAGAACAATTAATTCCAAAGAAAACTGTGTCAATGGAAACATAATTGTGATAACTATACTTTGTCTTGAAAGATCAATAGCAAATGATTCCAGAGTAAAGCCCACATGGGAAATTGTCCAAAGGTCTCAGCTTGCATTACAATGTGTCTTGTGTATAGTACTTATATTTGGAATTGTGTAAGCAGATATTCGGAATCAATGCAGCAACTGAATGCATGCCAAAAAGTATAAAAACTGACATAAAAAGGAACAGGAAACCCATTTGACCCCAATTAAAATTTTCCTGGACTCTAATTCTTTCAGAGAAAGGTAATTCCTTAATCCTTTTTGGATCCAGCCTATGGAGAGATGTCCTCACTAAAACTATTTCTGTGCCAAGGTGGGTACGGTCAATTGGGCCTAATGAAGATTTCTTGTTGCATTTAAGAAAACACTCCAAGAGTATGATATGCCAAAACAAACTAGCAATAGAGGATGGCTAGCCATAAAATAACGGAAATGGGAATTTTCCCCAGAAACTGTTAAAGAACAGTCTCAACATTTTAACCACTGAGGTTCTTGATATTATTTAACACAATAATATGTTCAAATAAAATGTAGCTGAGAGAATGAAATTCTTACTATGTTTCCAAAATCTGCTTTATTAGGTCTGTGGGGCCTTATTTCAGAAAAAAAAGTAATGGAGAAATAAGATGCTAATATATTACATTTTACTTGTTTGCTTTTCTATTGCAATGATAAACACCATGACTAAAAGAGGAAAAGGTTTCATCTTATACTTTCTGGTCATGATCCATCACTGAGGGAAGTCAGGACAGGAGCTTAAGGCAGGAATGTGAAGTAATAACCCTGAGGAAAGCTGCTTTACTAGTTTATTCTCTGGATGTCTCATACAGCTTTCTTTCACATCTTCCCAGGGATAGCACCACCCACAGTGGTCTGAGTATTCCTGTATCCATTGGCAATCAAGAAAATGCCCCGTAGATATGTTCAAAGGCCAATCAAAAAGAGGCAATTCTTCAAATTCTACCCAGGTGTGTCAAGTTGATAATAAAAACTAATTAGAACATGCATACAGCATATGTGCCTGTATATGTGAGAGTATCTTGTGTGTGTGTGCATGCATGTATGTCATAAAAGACAATGCCATGACTTTCCCTAGTGATTCTGTGGTTAATAATGATTAGCCACAAAAATTGTAGCTGCCTACCACAGAACTTGCCTACCACAGAACTACCACAACTGACTTAGAATGTCATCAAATGGTTAATAAATATAATGGTTTGTACTGGATGATACAATAAAGCTCCAAAGATAGCTGAGAAGGTTTCCCACACAAAAGAGATAGCTCCAGGAATCACTCCTTACAAGTATTGATTAGTCAACCATTTCAATTTAACTCTGCAAATATCTGTGAGTACCCTTCAAATCATCTCTTTAAACATGGACTAGAGAAGGAGGAAGCATCAAACTAAAATGACATAGTTAACAAGAAAAACAAACCTAAGGATTTTACCTTCTAGCTGCCTAACCACCATCCTATCATGGAAACAATAAGGATTTCTTAGAATGATGATAATAAAGAAAACCAGACTTGTTTTCACGAGGTAAAACACACTGTAGGCATTAGGCAGGAGGCAATGTGGAAACCTAGCACAGTGGCAACTCCCTGGAATCTATGAGGGTGACCCTAGTGAGAGGGATTATACGAGCCATAGGGGTTGAAGAAACCAGGAAAACATGGCCCACAGCATCAACTAAGCAGTGTTCATAGATGCTCACAGAGACAGATATGGCAATCATAAATCCTGCATGGGTCTGACTTACATTCTCAGCATATATGTTCTGGTTGTGTAGCTTGGTATTTTTGTGGAACTCCTAACAGTGGGAGTAGAAGAAAGTGTTTCTGACTCCTTTGCCTGCCTTTAGGACCCTTTTCCTCCTCCTGGTTTGCTTTGTCCAGAATTAATATGACGGTTTGTGCCCAATCTTATTGCAACTTTTCATGCAGAATTTTTGGTGGATATCCCTGAGAGGCCTGCTCTTTTTTTTTTTTTTTAAGGGAGGAGAAGTAGATCTGGGGGAGAGGGGAGAAGAGGGGTGGCTGGGAGGAGTGAAGGGAGGGAAAACTGTGGTCCAGATGTATTGTGTGAGAGAAAGTTAAAAAAAAAAAAAAGAAAATGATAACAACAACAAAAATGCATTTTAAGTTGCTGCGTGCGCACGCACTTGTGTGTGTGTGTGTGTGTGTGTGTGTGTGTGTGTGTGTGTATGCATATATTTGTGTTTACATGCACTTTTACTTAAACACATGTGGAGAGCAGAAATCAATTTCTGATGTTTTCCTTCAGATTCTGCCCAACTGTTTCTTGAGACAAGTATCTCACTGGGACATGGAGGCCACTGGTTCTGCCAGGGTGTCCAGCCAGAGCACAACGATGATCTACCTGTCTCTACCTGGGATTACAAATAATGTGCCACTACACCCAACGTTTAATGTGGGTAATGGGAATCAAACTCAGACTCAGATCCTCATGCTTCTGGGGCAAGCACTTTACTGCCTGAGCGATCATGGCAGCTTACAACCATTTGTCTTCTCCTGGCATAGCATCACTGATGTCCAGTGCATCTCCATTTCCTAGAATAGCTGCATAGAAATAGAGCAATAGACCCAGAAGAGGAATCACAGAAAATCCAGAGAAAAAAATATAATCGCGAAAGGCTAGTGTGGGCCAAGGATAAGAGCTTCACTAATGGGCTTATTGCTAATCACTTCATATGCCAGGATGTAAAAGATCAGGCAAGGGACACAGATAGCTGTTTGAGGAACAGTTGTAAAGAGTCACTTTGCAGACAGAGAAAATGGATTGTCTGGCACTAGGGAGAACATGAAGTTTTTGAAGAGCATGGCTGCCTTGTTCCGATGTGGACATCTCTGACCATATAAATCAAAGTAAGCTCGTTAAGATGAATAATTGGGGGAATACCTTTAATTGTATTTTTTATTTGAGAGGGAGCTTGTTTTTCTTATGAGATCACACTCCTCTCATCTTTATCGTTACTATGGAATTTTACTCTTGTAACACAAGGGAAGTTAGGAAATGATAAGTAATGGGGGGGGGCTTTATCTGCACTGAAAAGCAAACTTTCTCTTCCTCCATGGCTCTGAGCTGTTAAAACTGACTAAAATCCATTTATACATGAACCAAGTTCACAGTTCAAGGAGGGAGATGTAAGAAAAAGAGGCCCCTGATGGATAAAAGAAATGGACGTAATATGTAAGTCATGTTTGAAGGAGTGGGAGTGAGTCATTTGGAGAAGACGAAGGGGGTAGTGAGGTGATGGTAACCAGCTGTTCTCCATCATGGGGCAGCAGAAGAAAGGAGAAAATTGTTTTAATTAAGAGCACAAAGACTCAACATAAGGAAATCCTTCTTTGCTATAAAGGTTATCAAAAACACAGAGGGAAAAACATAACAAGGCTGGACTTGCTGTTAAGAAAATGTCTCCTTTAATGGACTGGGTACAAGAGAAGTCCGAGAGAAAAGATCTTTTGAAATCTCTTTCATTCCTCATGAACTGTGAAATCCGTGGGCAGGGATGAAAGTGTGAGGAATGGGAAGGAGTGGGCAGAGGAAGTCTGACATCCCACCAGTGGTCATTTCTCGGAAGAGTATTCTCCTCCCTCTGTACTTTCTTCCATATGTAGCTAAAACAACACTATTCTCACAGACTTCAGGCCACCCAAGTGGAGCAGGTGCCTCCACTGGTTAACAAGCTGTTGACTAAAATGTAGAGATGTTGTATAAGGGATATGTTTGTTTAACCCAAGGAAACCAGGTGACCTGCTACAAACCCTGAAGGAATTTATTTCCCATGCCTCCGAAATTCTCAGGAACGGATGTCAGGTAGACAGTGGCAGCACTATCTCTTTTTCAGTGAGCCACTGGAAGCCTGCCTACAACACCCTGCATATAGCCCTCCCCCTAAAAAAGATCCCCACATATGTAGGCAAATAGCATCTTGCAAAGTATCACACTGGGGCACCACAGGCAAAAAGCAAAACAAGACCCTTAGGGTGGTTAATCTTTATTGTTAGCCTGACTCACTTAGACAAACCATGTATGGGTGAGTCTTGTAAGGGTGTCTCCATAGGTAACTAAGAAGGAACACCTGCCTTAGATGTGGGCTGGACCAGCCCATGGAATGAGATCTGGAGTGAATTGGAAAGGAAAAAGGGAGCTGGGCACCAGCATTTATCTTTGTCTTCCTGACAGTGTGGGTAATATGAACAACCACTTTGTGCCCAGTACCCCCTGCTCAATCTGTGAGCAGGACTAAATGCTCATTTTCTTATGTTGCCTTTTTAGGTATTTTGTCACAACAAGAGGAAAAGGTAACTAATGTACTGGGTAGACTCTACTTACTGGAGTCATTCCCCTGGCAACCCTGCTAACCTCTGTCCCCACCTCCTCCCAGTGTGAATATGCTCTGTAATGAGTACACACTGGGACTACTATTCTTGGGGGACCAAGCCTTCATTAGAGACTCCCTACTTTCTCCATGAAGCTCCTGGTATCTGTGTAATAGATGCATCAGTAGAGAACTTATCCATACACTAGAGCTATCTGAACGCAACTTTAGCTTTTGATATGAAAAAGACCCCTCCAATAAAAACAAATAGTGAGCTGAATAAAGTTTCATTAAGTTAACACAACTCTGCCAAGAATCACACAACCAGAAACCCACTTATAAAACTGGCTATGAAGAAGAATGAAAATTGGTCATATAAAATGCTTGAAACGGGGAAATAATTATACATACTGGGATTTAAGTTCTAAACAACATTGCATATATGTTCCTCTTTCTTTCTCCTTCCCTTCCCCTCCTTCCCTCTCTTTGTTCCTCTCTCCCTCTCCCCTCTCCTGTCCTCTCCTGTCCTCCCCTCTCCCTCTCTGTAAATGGAGACTTTAAAAATACTAATTCCTTGGCCTTAGTGTGGCTTCCTCCCTGAAGCCATTAGGGCTAATAGCAAACAGAACTCTTTTTTTTTTTTTTTTATTTCTGTAGATGAAAATTAAACATTCTCCAGTTTCCTCATTAAAAGGGAGGGGGCTGCTTGCTGTTTTTCTTAAGCCTGAAACATATTACAGCTACAAAAGGACACTTTTCTTATTAATAACACTTCTAAGTAGAGGATGAAGAGGGTAAAGGCTGTCAACTGATGATATTATTTAATATAAAATAGTAAGGATTCTGCAAGAGAGTAATGCATTGTAAACCAACTTAACATGTGAGGAAAACCATGATATACGTGTGTATTATGCTCAGAAAGCAGCTCAGACACAAACATACTCATAAATCTCTGCCTAAAATAGACCATAAAATTCATAATATTTTCTTCTTGTGACACAGATCTATACTTATACAGGCATAACTTGTCATGCCTTGTCAACACAGATATATCAACCAATTCACTTAAATCACTCTTTGATCTCCAGAGCTCAGCTTATAAAATTTGAGCCATTTACTTTCTCAAGTCTGCATGTTCGATACTTGTTCAAGTTGGAGACTGCTCAAAAGTCAAAGAGGCATGGACATAGCCATAGCTCTTTATCCCGTAAACTTCACTGTCAAAAATATACCACTTTCCCTCCACTGTGAATTGTTTCAACAGAACTTTAATAAAAGCACCTTGGCAAAGCAGTTGCCATTTTCTAATACCCTGTCCCTGCTAGTCATCTGCCTCCACGAGAAGAATTAAGGCAGGTCTTCAGTGACATGAACTCTATCTACCACAGGTGCTGGCATTATACCGGGTTGCTTGGTATAGCTTTATCCCTAAGATTTATTTTAAGTTAAGTATATGGGTATGTATCTGTTCACGTTAGGATAGGCTAGAAGAGGGTGTCAGGTCCCCTGGGTAAGGAGTCACAAGTACTGAGATGTGAACCCTAGATCAGTAGGCACTCCTAACTAGTCAGCCATCCCTCTAGCCCCGGCTATCAGTCAATGTAAGACACTTCTCCTTCCGATGCATATTTGATTCCCTCTCTGGTTGTGTAACAATTAATTTATATTAACCTTTGTTCATTTTAAATAACGCAGTGATGCCATACTGATGCTTTCAACTGTGCCAAAGGTATCTTACCTATCACTAGTTATTATTCACCAAGACACTTCCTGGCCTCTGCCCCAGAGAAGCAATAGGAGGGGTTACTGATGGAAGAAGAAGTAGTTGGTCCATCTCCCCTCCTCCTCTGCTTTTCTCTCCCTATTCTCCCACATGCACATGTGTAGGAAACCTTCTCAGGAGGACAATCAGAACACCATGTGAGGGCTCATATTGGAAGGGCAAATTACCTCTACCACTAGGTAATAACTGTTTCCAGGCAGCATAACAGAATAGTTAGAACCTGCCTTTTGGTGTCATATACACACCTGGGTTTGGGAGCAATGTGACAGTTTGTTTCCTACGAGTGTTCTTTGTGATCGAATCAAGCAACAGAACCTATAAATACCATCTGTACCAGAGGGATGCCGCGAATATCAAAGTACATGCAAGTACGTGCAATGAGGGCTGTTTGCAGAGGCTGGACATAGTCAGCTCTCAATAGATTTCACTCTCTAGGTTTTCCACGCTACTCAGGGCACTTTTGTGGATAGGAAATATGCTTGTCCTGCAAGAAGCAATTATGGTTTGCAATAAGATACAAAGGTGGGTGAGCCAAGGAGTACTCAAGGAAATAAGCTATTTACTATTCTTTCAGTGATTTCCCCAAAGTAATTTCCCTAATGCAACTTCAAAGGAGAGGCCAGGAAATCTAATTTGGGTCACATTAGCTGGATATGTGTGGGTCTGAGTTATTTGGTAAGGTACCTAATCACATGTCAAATTAGGGGAGTCTGCTTATCCATGCTTTGACTTAATTACTGGCTGAGATCTCCTTCTTGCCCTCCCCCCAACCCCCCCACACATCTTCTATCCCTGCCCAATCACTAAAATCCTTGCCTACTCCAGAATTCAGGGTGAGCCATTAGCAAAACTTCTGCAATCTCAACATTTTCCCTGAACCATTTCTGTGCTTCTTGATGGACAAATCATGGCTCTCTCCTACATATACTAGGAACCCAAGACACTCCATGTGGCAGACTTTTCTCTTTTGCACATATCATGTAACATTGGGCCTGGGAATAGGGAAAGTGACCTATGTGACCCCCACTGTTCCCTTGAACCATTATTCTTCCTTCCCTGTTCCTTAGATGCCTCCAGCACTGTATTTTATGTCATGAGAGCATATGTGTCTTATGTAACTCACACTAGGGGAGGTTTACTTTTTCATGGATCTGTCCAAGCCCAACCTGATGAACCCTAAGTTTACTGAAATTAACTACAAGGACACAGATGACTCAAAGGAAGTCAGATCCAGAGTAAGCCCTTCACATTCAGCCATTCACCTCTTCTAGAGTCACTGCTAGGCCCTTAGAGAGAGAAGGGACACCATCAGCCTTCCCGCTCTGATCCTACCAGGCTTAATTAGGTGGAAGCTACATGTGGATTATCACAGCTGTTCTACTTCAAAGTAGCCCTGCCTGTGTCCAGTCCAGGTGAAATAGGTCTGCTACAATCTCTAACTCCTACTCTTAACTATACATTCTGACCAACTCCTAGGTTACCCTCCATTTTTGGAAAATTTTAGCTCTTTCTTGGTACACTTCATCCATACTATTTCTGTCATATTTTTGGTGTCAATATTTAAGAAGATTTTTCTTAAAACCTATAATCAGGGCCTCTTTCAGTTTTTACATCTTTGTCCAAATTTTAAAGAGGTAATCTTGGTAGACCCATCCATCCAAGGCACTAGGAACAACTGGCTTAAACACTATAAAAACTATAAATCTTTCCTCCAAACACCCTCCATTCCTTCATTCCTATGTTGTATCATCAGCCACAGGTGGCAATACCTCAACAGCAGTCAAGTTTACCTGTGTACTTCTTCAATGGTCCAGAACATACTGAGAAATCACAGTAGGACTGTTGTTCTAGTACATTCAACATTGATGAAGCTTGGTAATGTGGCCTTACTGTTTCTGGATGCATGGGCAGACCTAATTATTCTTCTCCTTAGCTCTCTGAGAGTGCCTCCCCAATCTAAACTTTGGCTACTGAACTGGCATGCTTTCCATAGAAAAAGCTAAACTTCTTTGGGCCCCTTCTATATCTGTGTACTTAACCCACCTTGCCTTCTACTCAAACAGCCTGACTTTTCTACTGACTGCTTTCTATCATGTCTGTGCCCTCATCACAAACAAGCATCTTCATCAGCACAGAGTTTTCATCTTCATTAATATTCTCTCATCTTATTACGCAGGTAGCAGTACAAGCTCCCTCCTCCTAGATCCATTGGAATTTTCCTAACAACGATTCAAATATTTTTCTTCATTAAACAAGAAAAAGTAGCTATTATATTCCACTTCCTTTTTCTCCACCTAAAAAATCTTTGAGTCCTTGAAACTGTCTGTACTCCTTCCTGTATTTCCTTCCCATTCTCATGAACTGGGCACATCCAGGCTATGAGCAATGTCTCCACAGCTGCTTTTGTCCTCACAATGTGTATCGGCAAAGCATAAATCCAGTAGAAAGTTCTTCTCTTTCTCCTCCATGGTCCCCACCTCTCTTTTCCCTTCTCCCTCCCCAGCTCGAGACAAGGTTTCCATCCCAGACTGGCATCAAACATCCTGTGTAGGGAAAGATGACAATGTACTTGGTCTTGTCTGGATCAAAAGCTAAGCAGCTTTGGACTGGTTTGTGCTTATATGGGAGGCTGGTTTGTGCTTATATGGGAGGAAGTATGGTCATTTTTTAATCTCTGCCTTCTAAGAGGCACTGTTTCTGCTTCCCATACAGAAAGCATGTTCCACATTCCTTAATCTATAGCCTCATTCACCTTTCTCCTGATTCACTGCAACCTCTTAAAATTCAAGTGCTCATGAGATAATGATTCTCCTTCCTTGTGCTTTATCTTTAGTGCCCTCAACCAATTCCATGTCTACAAATGACTCCAGTCATTTAAAACACCCAGGTGTCCATTCTCTGCCCAATCATCCCCTTGCATTTTGGTGACCATTTAACACAGGAAGCTGAATGTTAAAACACAATCTCATGTTTCACACCTTAACCTGCTCAATAAACCTTCCCCAAAGCAATTATCATTTGGAAATCGAGCATTCTAGATGGGACAGGATGGAGAATCACCTCAGAGACACGTCTGTGGGTGTGTCTGTGAGGAAGTTCCTTGATGAGCTTAACTGAGGTGAGGTAAGAAAACCCAACCAAACCAATGGGTTACACTACTCCTTGTCTAGAGTGGCAGGCTGAACTAAAAGAAGCAAGAAAGCCGATCCCCAGCCTTCATCTTCCCCTTCTTCCTCACAGCAGACACAATGTGACAGCTGCTGCTGGCTCTTGCTGCCCTGAATTCCTTGCTGTGGTGAACTGTACACTCAAACTGTGAATGAAGCTAAACCATAAGCTTTTGCCAAACAACAATAAATGTAAGTGACACATAAGCTAAGGCATTAAGAATAATGAGATTCTTTGAGTAGTCACATCCAAAGTTGAGATTAACCCTTAACCCCTTCATCTTAATTCTGCATCTGTCAGCAGCTCCTACTGGATCATCCCTCAAATATATCCAAAAACTAGTTGCTGTCATCCCATCCATTCTTTCTTTGTCAGTGCTGTCATGACAAAAGCTCTCTAGCTTGGCCTCCCTACTTTTGTCCTTCTCTCTGGTTTCCTTATACATTAGTGATCTTAGGAGAATCCAACTGAGGCCATTGTCTTTCTACCTTAAAACCATGCAATGGTTCAGTATCTCATGTATAATAGTATCTGGACACCCAAAGATGCTACATAATGTGGCAGTAAGGCTTTGAAATTTACTAAAGTCCCCCTCGTGCATGTATCTCCTGATATTTCTGGAACATTCCTGGCACTCTGCTGCCTTCAGGACTTTGGAATTGCTGTCCCTCTACCCAACACTCTCAAGACCCAACCCCTGCTCCCTCACTCCATGAAGGGGTTTATTTACTCCCCAGGAGAAACTTGCTTATTCACATCCTAGTATCAGTTGTCACCACTGCATAATGTTATTTGTTTTGTAGTTGTCTGCCAAAGCAACCAATTTTCACTGAAAGCTTGCTTTTCTATTTTAGAATATTTTATTTCTTTATTAAATGAATTTAACTACATTTTACATTCCAACCAAAGTTCTTGCTTGTACCCATCCCCCCACTCCCCCATCCCTGTCCCAGCCCATCTACTCCTCCCAATAGGTCAGGGATACCATGAGGAGTTGACATAACAGGAAAATGGATGGAACTAGAAAAAGACATCCAAAGTGAGGCAATCCAGACTCAGAAAGACTAGCACAGTATGCATTCACTCATCCCTGGATATTAGGTGTAAAACACAGAATAACCAGACTATAATTTATAGCTCCAGAGAAGCTAGGTAACAAGGAGAACCCTAAGACAGACACACGGATCACCCCAGGAAGGGGAAGTAGATGAGAAGTTGGCTTTTGCTGTTTACTGCTGATAAGAACAGTACTTGGCTCACAGGCGAGCAAAATATATGGTGAAACAGAATATACCATGTACTCATACATGAAGTCAGCACAACACGAAGAAGGACTCAGGTAGCTGCTCCTCCACATTGTATGAAGACAGGAGGAGACCATACCAACCAGTTCATCTAGAATGCCAGAGTTGTGTCTCTCTGCCTGGCCAGAGGACTATGATGGCAGCAGGATGAGGACTCAGGAGAGAGAGAAGTAGAGACATCAAGTCAAATGCAGGTAGTAAAAACGTATGAAATAATGTAGCCTTTTTAGTTAAACAGAAATTGTTTCACATGTTTGTCTGCAGTTGCGCCTGGCTTCTGGGGCCTCTAAAATGGCAGAAACAATTAAAGGTGTTTACTATGCCGGGGACAAAATGAATGACTTAGGGTTATTACAGAAATGCAGTATTTCTGCAAGGTTTGTTCAATTAAGCATACTTTACTAATTCCTGAGTCCCTGGATGAGATTGTAATTCTCTAGCTTCCTCCACAGGAATAACCTGTGGCCAGCTGTGTGAGTAGTCATTTGACTGGGAACCAACACAGCAGCTTCTATGAAAAGAAAAACTAGCTTATGTTGTCTTGATTCCTTGAGAAACAAGCACACTAGCCCTAACTTACTAGAAACAAGGCAAAACCAAAAAACTAGAACCATCAGTCATAAGACACTGTCGATCTTGGTCCATCCATAGATATAAAAGCAGAAATACCAACCAGGAACCCTCTCTCACTATATGGAAAGAATATACAGATTCTGGTAACATCCAAGAAAGTTATTCAGGGCAACATACTGTTTAACAAAAATAAATAAATAAATAAATAAATAAATAAATAAATAAATAAATGGAAAGGATGTCAGTTTTCTTTGGTGCTAAGCTTTTTAATCAAAAATGATGGATAGTAAGTCTTAAGTGATAAAAATGTAGCAGAAAAACCATATCTGTAATGGTGGAGAAAGCAAGTAGTGACTTAACTCTTAAATGATACAGCTTTCAAGACAGCAAGGGTGTGCACTCTGGACCCACTCACCCCTGTTCTCCTCTCCATCAGCACTGGCCTCCGCCATCTCAGTGCCATCCACGTCTGGGTCACAGACTAGATCCAAGGCTCCATCCCCTGAGCATGATGACTCCTCCTTCTGCATTATTTTGAAAACAAAAACAACAAAGATGTATAGAGATTTATTGGCAACTGAAGAATACTGTCTTAGAATCCTGAAGCATTATCAGAGTTACATGTGATTCAGAATTGCAATATTGATTGCTTTTTTAAGGCAAAACTTACTCTTGGGATAAAAGAAGGAAAAAATTAAAGCATTGAGAAAAGACCATCACCGTGGTTGATATATCTGAACAGTCTTCAAATATCTGCACACAAGACTGCAGGGATGTCCCAGGGATTAAGAGCACTGGTTTCTCGCCCAGAGGTTCTGAGTTCAATTCCCAGCAACCGCATAATGACTCATGACCATCTATAACTGTAGTTCCATGGGATCCAATACCCTCGTTGGGTATGCATATATACAAACAAAACACCAATGTACATAAAATACATAAATATTTAATAAACATAGACACAGATACTTCCTTTTGGCATATACAATGTTCTTTCATCCTTATGTTCCTCTCAATACAAAGCAATGACGAAGGGGTGACGACTCAGAATTTTGACCAATAAATGAAATACCAGGAAGTTATGAGAAACAAAAGCAAGTCATTTTAATGAGCTGTGTAATTTTCTACAACACACAAAGTGACAAGAATGGGAGGAAATTCTACTTAGGGAAGAATTTCTTTGCCAGGTATAACGGCATTAAAAACAAAGGACATTCACGAACTTTAAGAGCAACCTATTCTATACTGAAGCAATAACTTACTTTAGTCTTAGGGAATCTACTAAAACACACTGACTTAGGTTATCCTTGTGGATTATAATTACTTTGGTAGAGCATATTCTTAAACTGTTGTCCTGAGGTATTTTCTATTCTAGATGCCACTTCCTAGTCTCAAGAACAATGAGGAGTCCACCAAATAATTAAGAATATCTCATCCAAAACTTCTTCTAATATTTTATCTATGTAGCTCATATTTTAAACGTTTTCCTTTCTTATAATTTATGTTCAGCGGTTAAACACACTGTGGTACATATAATATCATGAAATAATATTTAGCAATAAAAAAGAACAAATATCCATACTAAAGAAAAGTTTTCCTTTATTTTTTTTCTTTCTTTCCTTTTTTTTTTTTTTTTTTTTTTTTTTTTTTTTTGAGACAGGATTTCTCTGTTTAGCTCAGGCTGTCCTGGAACTCACTCTGTAGACCAGCCTGGGCTTGAACTCATAGAAATCCACCTGCCTCTGCTTGTCAAGTGCTGGGATTTAAGGAGTGTACCTCCACTGCTGAACCAACTTTTATTTTCTACCGGTATGACCTTTTTATATATCTATGTAACATGCATTCATTATTGCTTCCGAAGACCAACTGCATGAGCTTACCATTTACTACCACACTGAGTGAATCAGTGCAATTTCAAGCAGAAGGGGATTTTCTTCTTTTTACAGGAGGGTCACAAATGCAAAGTGTACCTAACTGAATACAGCGAAGTCAAGGAGTGGATGGTAACTGTGCTCACCTAAAACTCCTGGCTGTGACATGCTTCCCTAGAAATCTCACAGAATCAAGAAGTACCAAGGAAGCCACAGCTATTCACTAGCCCATGTTATGAAGTAAAACCCAGGGTTTTACTTACAGAAATTCGGCACTGTTTAGTCTTCATACAAAAGCATTCCTATGGGAACAGAAAACCTTCCTGTGCACAGAGGTCATTCATAACAATCAAACTGTGTTTGCCCTTCTATATTTAAAAATATATATCTTATTGTGATACACAATGAGAACGCACAGCATGCAAAACCAGCCAACTTACTTTGAGTGCATAGAGGCCTGACTTTCCCGGGATTTTGAAGAATGTTCCATCCCCTATTCGTGTGTTAGTGTGAAGCATGGCATTCAGACAGGCTAAGGGAGAGGTTCCACTAGAAAAAGAAAAGTGTGTGAAAAATGAGCCCAGCTGAGACACAATGGATTAAGCAAAACCATTCTGTGAGTCTGAGAAAAAAACAAAAAGCAAAACACAGCTCCTTACAAGCCTTTTACAATCCACTGCCACCTTTGAAAACATCTACAGTACAATGAAAGCCAGTCCAGTTTCCCCCAAAGTTAATCAGATTCTTCTGTTTTACAGGCTTCAGGCAAGAAGTCTCCTAAACTCAGATTATGCTTTTTATTCACAAAGTGACCAACACTGTACTTTAGAGAAACCAAAGCTCAAACTTTTATGTGGTGTTATTTTGTCAAATAACACTATGAAATGAAGCCTCAGTTTTAAAATATTACAGACAACTTGGTGGTTGCACTTGAATGAGCAAAAAAAAAAAAAAAAAAAAAAAAAAAAAAAAAAAAGTTCTCAGAGTTTGAAATCAACAAAAGAATAATAAGAAATCAGGGGAGAACTGATTTACAATTGTTAGTATTTAGGCTGCTCCTAGTACTGAATTGCTCATATGGTAAATTAAATTTTACATACTCGGCTACAGCTCCCATAGTGTCAACCTTTTCTTGGACATGTGAAGTAAGGAAATGTGTGTTGGAGCATTTTGTTCACATAACAATTACATCTGTAGTAAAGATGCTATGAAATAAATTGTTAGAGCAATATTTAAAAGAAAACAAACTACACTAAATTAGTGATTAAAATATCAGAGCACATGGGCATAAACAATTCTGCATTATATGCAAACCATTACAAAGATGTTAATAAAATGTACGCTGTGGATACATTGCAGTTTGCTTGCAAGTTAATGCCTTTGCAAGCTAGAATTTAAACGTATAAACACTGCTTTGACTTAACTATGAGTCTGTGTGCATTTTATTTTCTAGTATTCTAAAAGATCAGTAATTGGTCAAATCAGTGTGTATCAGAAGCCCCACCCTACTCCACAAGCCCCTTAAGAGTTATAAGGTTTGACTCCAAATATGAAACAAAGGAGCTTTTAAGATATGAAACTTTTAAGTTTTGAATTTTCGGGAAAACTACAAGTTTATGCTTCTAATTTTTTCTAAAAACCAAGACTATCAAATCTCTTATTTATTATGACTGCTTTCTGGTAAAATGAAAAAGACAAAATTGCTGAACTGCAGAAAATATACTATCGCAAGTCAGCATGGCTATGCATCCTAGTTCTGAAGGGTTGGGAGCATTATAATAATGTTGAGTATTCTTTATTATTTTAGGAAGCAGCTATTCTGTGCCAACATAGAAATATAATTCCATTGGGTTTGACAGGAAACAAGAGTCCTAATATAAATCTGGTCAGAAAACAATGTAGCTGTTACATTGTGACTCACGTGGGAACAGTGCTATGGCCTTATGTAACATCTCTCCTCATGAAGATCCTACAAGCTCACTGGCCTCATTTCATTATTTTCCCTCATAAAAAATGTTTGCTCATATGTAAGTGGGCCCAGCCACAGCTATAAAGAAAAATAGATTCATCTCCCCAGAACTATCTCTCTACAAATGAATTCCAGATAAATAATGCAACACATGTTATACTGAACATTGCAAAAATATGTAATTTTTATACTCTATTCTCTAGACAAAAGCACAGAAAATTCGAAGCTGAGAATGATTGTGCCAGATTTCAGGAGGTTTAAATTAGTAAAACTGTCAGAAATGCAGACTTTCCGCAGGGACCTGACAAGACGCTAACACGACAAATCACATAGAATCCAACCCATAAAAATTACACAATGTAGATCTCTAAAACCGTAACTTAATAAAATTGCCCACCTAACATGAAGCCCCACAATGATCTTCCTGTCCTTCATACTACATTCCTAATGTACATAATTGCAAGTATGTAAATTTAAAGCATTTAAGAGGAATGCGGATTTAAAGGCAGACCACTATAGTTTACATTTTCTAAGGTACACATGGTACTAGATAGCTGTTGCAGCTTAATGCTACAGTTAATATCAGCGTATATGCTAAGACTTCATCTCATTCAAATGATAAGTTCTAATGAATACAAATACATTATTAAGTTATACTGCTTACTAACTTAATAAGCTCATGATTTACCAGGGGGGAAAAATCTTAAAATACATTAATTCACAATTATAAGATAATATAGCTCAAAAAATCTAAGCAACTGTTTTAATTTCTCCAAATATTTGCAAAAAGAAGCATACAACATTCGTTTTGATTTAAAATAACATTATATTCATGTTTTGAAAAAAATATAAAATATCCTTGCAGCTCAAATCAGTCTGATTAGCCACCCAGACAAAAGGCATTAATTGCATTTTTTACCAAAAAAAGTATTAGTTTGATCTATCTCATTTAAAAATAATAAATTCATCTAATAAAAAATTCATCTAAAGATACCAATGCTTCTTAAAGGTACCAGTGAATCCAATGTAATATATACATTGTAATCCAATGTAATATAAGCAAACACACCTTCAAAATAAGCTAACCCCATCTGTACTTATGACCACTAAATCTCAGTTTCATAGTCTAGATAAATATAACCTCCTTTCCTTGAAAAACAAGTGTGTGATCTCACTTAACCATTATACAAAAAATAAATAAATAAATAAAAAGCCTTGATAGTGCAATTTTATTATTTATAATTTATATAATATATTCATACATAATATTTATATATAATTTATATTCATAAGACATAGAATATCATGCACACAACTGTGTCTATGAAAGAGGGTCCTTAGACATTTCTGTGAAGTTAATACAGTAAAGATTTATCCTGTCTGTCAGCATTGAATGCATGACATCTGAAAGGGAACATGCATTGTGAGTGGAATCATAAAGCATCAATGTTTTAAAAATATCATCTCAGGAATTTTAGGAGTTACTTACTTTCTAACAGGGGGTTCGAGGAACGGTGACATCCATTTGTAAAAGGGAAACAAAGGACAAAGAAGAGGGGAAAAAAAGTTAGTTTTCTCATATAAAGAACAGTTTACTTCACCATGTCAACAAACAAGACATTGTTCAAGAATGGGACTATGATCTTGGATTTGGCTGCCTTTGGTGGGAGTGGGAATGGGAAGAAGGACATTAGGCTATAGGGTGCCTGGGACTCCCTCTCTAGCACTAGATGTTTCCATTTGGCTGACAATGCACATGCATTTCCATATGGAAAATAGAAGACAAATAAATAAGTAGGGTATTTGACCCATTCCTCTTTTTTATAGATCCTGTAATTGTGCTGGTTCCTATACACCTGCCAGGGTAGACCTATGCTATGTGGTCGCTTTTCCCCATGGACTTGTAGGATTGTGAAACCCTTCTGGTTTGTTTCATTTCCCACAACCCCTGAAGCAGAACAGGGATGGAATCTGGAGGCAGGGAGCAGGCATAATTTAAACTGTCTAGACATCAAAGAACCCCCAGAGACACTTTGCAGAGCCCCGGTGCTAGGTGAAATGCAGAAAAACCATTTCTTTCTATCATCAAATTGCTGGTGGAACATATAAAATTTACTAACAATGAATGCTCAGTGCAAAGAATGGACAGCTTGTCTGCTTAAGTAATGTTAAAAACCAGAAAACATGCTGGGAAATGTGATTGAAAGAATATTCACGATCTGATAAAGACTATCTCAATCAGAGGGGGCCATTCTTTCACATTTAAAGCTAGTGTTTCAGAAGAATATTTAAGTCCCACCGATCTTAAACTATTTTAATTTTGTTAATGTGGTTTTTGGTAAAATATTAGACCCTGTTTCTGGTAAATGTTTTTAAAATATCATTTTCAAATGTATGAAAAATTAATGCTATGTGACATGAGTCTAAAAACTCAACCCATTCAATAAGCAATTATCAGGAACCCTTATTAGAGAGAAAATATGCTAAGTGCTATTAATATAAATAATTATGTGCTCACTCTCCTTTCAGAGAGGAATTAATAATAGCTTCTTGCAAATATTTCCATGGTAAGCTTTGAGAAAATATATTCACTTCATAAGGAACACTTTTAAGAATAAATTCTGTTGAGATCTGTTGACAGAAGTCAGAGGATGCTCTAACTTGGTGAAAACTAAACTGCTCATGCTCAGAAAGTGTACACTTAACTTTGTTACATTTTACATATTATGTTCTGAAATATTAAAGAATGAATAATGTATCCTTGGTTACTTGGCTATTTTTACATTTACTAGGCATAGACCTGCCAATGGAGAAGAATTAGCCACATTACCAATGAATGAGGTGCCTCCTAGGCACACTGAGTAACAGTGTATTTTGACTGATAAATCAGTAACTTAGATGACTGAAACACACTTGTTGCTGTGAAATATTACTGCATGTAGGAAATGAAATATTATGAAAACTAGATACCTGTGAATACATTATGTAAATAATCTATGCACGTAAGCTATCTAGGAAATGAAAGATAAGTAACCCCATCGCAGATTGCGCATCTCACAGGACTGCAATAACTCTAACATTTTATTTTTGAGAATATCATCTTCATGATTTGTGGAGAGAAGTCTCTAGTGAGTTCAATAAAGTCTGAGAGGTGGGGAATAACAAGATTGGATTCCAGAAAAATATAAAATAAATAGGAACCAAACTGACTCAAATAGGAAATGGCTCAAAGAAAGACATTTTGTAAATTTATATGTGAACATATCTACATCATACTTTTACAGTGCTAGCTATGAAGCCCAGGAATCTATAAGTATTCTACCACTGAGTTACATCCATAACCATTCCATGACTTTCAATATTTATGTCTCTAAGGGAAAGTTACAAGTGAAACCTGAATTTTCCTTTATCAAGTGATGCCACCAAAACAAAGGGCTAATTTTCAAATAGCATGCTCAATTGTATTTCAACTTCATGTGTACATTTCAAGAGAATATTTCAGATTTAAAAACTTAACTCTGACTGCCCTGACTTACAGAGAAAGATAGCTTCTTAGAATATTTGGTATTCTTAGATAACTAAAGCTAGAACTTTCTCTGCTTTATAAAGGCTATCAAGTCACTGCCTTGATCCATAGAAATCCATAGAGACACTTACTATAGTATGGAAGGACAAAAGTTCACATACTATTTTAACTTAGTATCTATCAGCAAGTAATCTTCTAAATCTATTCTAAATATAAACAAGGGATATAATCTATATTATATAAATTTTCAAAGACTGTCAAACAGAAGTAAAAGTCGTCCCTTTCAATTACAGACACCCTTAGGCTGTATACCACATGTGCCAACTGATACCAGCAACTGTCCCATACAACTATGCATGAGGTGCACTGGCCTGATAATTGGACTAGTAAGGAAGTAGTAAAATTTAAGTAAGACTCTGGACTTCTGAGATAGTTTCAGTATAACTGAGGCTGGACTTTTCACTAAACATATCACATGAAATTGGTTCATCTATCTAGGTCCTTCAAATACAAAATGTGAAAAGCAGAAGTTACTATATCCTAGAGGATTGCTCTGAGATTGAACTAAAGCATAGAGAGAATGGAGGTCTAAGTTTGGTACACTGCAGGGATTCAAGGAATATCTCAGCTATTAATACATGCCCTACCATTACTATTCAAAGTAAGCAATAGCTTGGTGTACTGGGAAGACATTGTCATTTCAGAATTCATGTGAAAACTTGGCCAGATACAATTTTACTTTTGTTCTAATTTTATTTTTATCACATAGTAAAAATTAAGTGGACACAGGCACATGGGGACACTTGAAGAAGGGTCTGCTGTATGTAGTACAGAAAATAAGTGAGGAGCAAAGGGGCCAAGAGCAGGCTGGGGAAACCCACAGAGACAGGTGACCTGAGCAAGGGGGAGCTCATGGACCCCAGCAGGACAGCTGGGGAACCAGTATAGGACTGAACCAAGCAACCTGAATGTGAGAATCAGTTAGGAGGCCTGAGCAGTCTCTGTGTTCTCTTGCAGTGGAACCAGCAATTATTGCTAGTGCACTAATGGACTTTCGGAGCCCACGGGGGAGAATCTCCTGGCCTAAATACACAGGGTAGGGGCTAGGCCCTGCCCCATATGAAGTGATAGACATTGACGACCCCCCATGGAAGGTCTCTCTCTCCCTGGGGAGTAGATGTGGGGGATAGGTGGGGATTTGGGAGAGAGAGGGAACTAGGATTGATATGTAAAAATAGATTGTTTCTCATTTAAATAAAAAAAGAAGAAGAAAGGAAAAGAGAAAAGTGAGGAGAAAGATAGCAATGGGTATCTATTATGGCAGTCTTTTATTCAGAGTAACTAAAGTATGCCTAGGCTTTTGCAACCTCCATATTCCTTTCAGTCACCAAAGAGTGTCAGCGTAATTCTCAGGTCTAAAGCTGTGACTTGGGCCCAAAGACTAAGAAAGACATCCAGTAACAAGCAAGTACTACACCAAATTCTAACTTCATTCCCAAACCCGTGCTCTGCATTGTCATTCAATTCATAGAATTGCCCCTTCTCCTAAATACTAGATGAAGGTAGTCCATCTTCACCTAATACTACATAGGCTACATAGGCTAACCACTTCCTGAGAGTTGATTTCAGATGTTATAAAGAAAGGGGCTGCAAGAGGTAATGGTTGCTTGTCTACAGGTAATGCTAGTATGAAAATTAAGGAAGAAAGAGCTTACGGAAAACACACTAGAGACATCAGAGCAGTAATTGAGATGCCTCTGTAGAACTAGATCATTAAGGGAAAAAAATTCTACTCATTGAACAAACATTTACGCAAAACCTATATAAGTCAAGATAATCCTCAAATAAATTTGCACTCTGACAGTGCTTTGCACATAATAGAAATGTATGCTGAGCTGAGATGAATTTTCAGAGTACATATGAAAGGACAGGGGACTCAAGAGAAAGGTAGCCTTGAGGCATGTTTCAAAGCAGAGTAAAATCATTTGGAATTTAAATACTGGCTTTAGCATATTCCAAGGGGATGACTGCCATCAATCCAAATGTAGCAATAGCAAATCCTTGGTCACTTAGTACCATTCCCCACTTATGACAAACCAAGAAACCCATTTTCAAAAACTGGCCTTCCAAAAATAAAATATTAAATTTCATATACCAGTAAGCAGACATTAAACCCAGCATGGTAGATTAGTGTCATGCTAAACTGTAAGCACATATTGTACTCCACCCATAGCTGACCATCCTCTCACACCATCAAAGAAATGGTTACAACAGCAACAGTCCCACATCCCACCTATGAGATGTTATTCAAAGAGATGATGATTCAAAAGTTCCACAAAATGACTTTACAGAACACAACATTTTATGTTTCCACCTCCACATTCACCAAATATTCCAGCAACACATATCAAAATGATAGAAAACACATTTTAACTTTGTTTCTTATCCATATACTAAGAGAGTACTTCAAAACACAGCTATGAGAGGTGTGTCCTATTGTGCTATTGCAAACGTTTTCACCTGACAATCCTATCTATATTTACATGGTTGGAGTCGCTAGGAAAATATTTAAGCGCATTCACTCCCAGAGAGCTTTCATTTGCCACACAAATCTATTTTTAAAGATTTTTAGTTTAGTTTTTTTCCCTGCAAGTGTGTATATGTCCTACATGTGTGCCTGGTGCCTGTGGAGACCAGAGAGGGATGTCAGATCCATCAGAACTAGATTTTTGGATAGTTGTGAAGCTTCATGTTGGTGCTGGGAACCAAATCCGGTCCCCTGCAAGGACAGCAAGTGCTCTTAACTACTGAGAAATCTCCCCAACCCTTAGACATCTATTTTGTCACATAAACTTGATATAATGCAGATTTTACAAATCAAAAGTTATGGCCAAGAACTTCAGGCAGCACTAAAAAATGTACCAATGCGAAATTGAGAATGACATGTTTTCAGAATTGCATTAGCAGGACACACACTGGACAAGGAAAACACCTTTCTCCTGTTCACTGTCAGCTCCCACTCGCCACTCCGAAGTACCTTAGATTATTGTTTCCTGTACAAACCCTCATGAAAGCTTATCTTAGATTCACATTCTTTACTTTCAAACATTATTTTTTCAATTTAAATTTGAAACAAGCTTGTTTTACAAGTCACTCTCCCTCCCATCCTCCCTTGTTCCCTTCACCAACCCCCAGCCCATCTCCTTTCTGCTCCCCAGGGAGGGTGAGGCCTTACATGGGGACTTTTAAAGACTGTCACATCATTTGGAGCCCTCACCCCATGTGTCTAGGCTGAGAGAGTATCCCTCTATGTGGGTTGGGCTCCCAAAGTCCATTTGTATACTAGGGGTAAATACTGATCCACTACCAGAAGCCCCATAGGCTTCCCAGTCCTCCCAACTAACACCACATTCAGGGAATCTTGTTCAGTCCTATGTTGGCTTCCCAGCTATCAGACTGGGGTCCATGAGCTCCCCCTTGTTCAGGTCAGCAGTTTCTGTGGGTTTCTCCAGCCTGGTCTTGGCCCCTTTGTTCATCACTCCTCCTTCTCTGTAACTGGATTCCAGGAGTTAGGCTCAGTGTTTAGCTGTGGGTATCTGCTTCTGTTTTCATCAGCTACTGGATGAAGGCTCTAGGATGGCATACTTTCAAACATTCTAATTCACTGTATCCTTTACTCACAAGAGAAACATTCATTGTCTCCAAATGTCCTCCCTGATTTCTATACCTCCTGTTTCAATTTGTCCTACATACTTGGCCAAGCAATTCTGCTTCCTTAAAACAAATGTATCATGTCTCCTCCAGCTATAGCAATCAGGGCCTGTTTCTGTTAACTAATGACTTTCCCTTTTCTATCAAAGGAAATAGAGAGTGCGCTGACAATCAAGTCATATAGTCCACTTGGCACCCATCTCAACTTCACATGCTCCAACTCTCAGACTCTGCTCAGGAGCTTGCCATGCTTCCAGGCCTCTCAGTGCTCTGCTCTGGCCCATGGGAAGCCATCTGGCTGGAATTACCACTCTCACCAACAGTGCTTCATTCTTGCATTCAAAATATGAATTCTAAAGGAGATTTTAACTACTACTCACATGGTGACAACTTTGTGCTTCAAGGAAATTCCCCTTCCTCTGGGACAGTTTCAACACTTTTTTTTTCTCATGTTTTCTTAAAAAGCTGTTTACACAGCTTACATTCCCACCCTGATCATTTCCAACTAGTTTGAAAACTCCATAGGGACAAAAACACATTGTCAATTCATCTTTATGCTGTCTGATCGGAAACCTCAATGTACTCTGAAGGTGTTTACTACTCTAATGCTGTTGCAATCACAGAAAGGAAGACACAGAAACCTTGCATGGATATCACCAATACTCCTTTTCTAAATAGCTAGTATTAGGTCATCCAACTTTCTACACACCAAGCAGTATAGGGTAGAAATATTATCCTCTATGCTCGTACGCACAGCAGCCCTTTCTTTTAGGCTCTCTCTTCCTTAATAATGTGATTCCGGTATAACAGTCAAGGAAACGATTCTGGTTTCCCCTCCAGAAACAATAGTGGATGAAACTATCTCTGTGGTCATAGTGGATAGGAGTTCTGAATACTTTTTGATATTCATATATAAATGCAGAAGCATCATACATAATTTTCAGTTGGAATAATAGCTATGAAAACATAAAAAACAATTCACTCGCATATACCTAGCCTCCCCAAGGATAGCCTGTTGAGAGTAAAGCCAGGTAGAGTAAAGTGAAACCAATCATGGAAAAAGAAGAGAGAAGGAAATGAAGTACCTGGAACACCTTGCATCAAGTATTAAAGATGAACCCAAGTTAAATAAAGCAAAAATGCTCTGCTAACTCTTACCTAACTGATGGAAAACTGAGACAAAATTATATTAATTCATCCAAGCCATGATTTCCCATTTGTCACATGCTGAGTTTAATACAGGTGTAAGATTTTAAAAGTTATCTTATTACATTTAATTATTTATTCTCTGTGTGTGTGTTGTGTTTGTGTGTGTGTTGTCTGTTTGTGTGTGTATGTGTGTGTGAATGTGTGCCATTAAAAGTTTTTGTGTAAACATTTCCAGTGTGTAGGATGGTTTGCTTTCTATTTCCTTGACCTCAGAAGTGCTTCACGTGTATATTACCCCCACTAGAAGCCTGACTGCATCCTTTCTAATGAGCAGCGGAAGCATGTTTAACTGCTGTCCTAATGCATCTCCCCACATAGACTCAACTAGCTTGAGAATTGTGAGCATACAATGTAAATATGAGTTTGTAACTGCTTTTCTTCCATCACACCATGTAATTGGACTTATTAGATGGTAGACGATTTGTTTCGGTGATTTTCCCTCCCCTGGAATTACCTGATTAAACCAATCATGAAATTTAAAAACAGAAACAAAAACAAAAACAAAACCCATGTGGAATTTACAGGATAACTGTTGATAGTTAGGTTTTTCTTCCACATGAGTTGTGAGAACTAAACTCAGGTCATCAGGATTAGATGCCAGTACCTTTGACCACTGAGCCACTTCCCTAGCCCAACAATAGGCTAGTTTTACTGCTCCCCTATCACATTTACAGTTAAGGTTTTAAGTCAATCTGTAATCGTTACACTACTAGCTTTTCAAAGTGTATTTCAATTGGGTACTTGTCTGCATGTTTGTCTCATGTCAATGTTCTTTGTTAGTAAAAAGCACTATGGCTTTACCTATCCATCATGATATTCCCCACCCACTGCAAGCACTGCAGCTTAACCTAGGCTGACAGTGTTAGCTTCTGGCTAGTCTGACACCACTGTCCCTGCTGCCTTTCTGACTCTATTAAGCACTCTCTGTGTTCTCCACACAGGCTGGGCCAGCCTGACTACTCAGAAGACATTTGGGGATGGTTGATAGGCTACCAGCTTACAATTTACAGAGAAGGATACATTTGGAAGCCTAGCAATTCCCATAATTGGGCAAGCCTATCCAGACATGGGGAGTGCAATTATTCTTCTGAGAATATAAGCTGATATAGCCCAATTAGGAAAAACATTTGGCAATAGCTAGTGAAAAGAAGCTGCATGTTCTGTAGATCAATAATTCTATGTTTTGGTTTAAACTCTAGGAAGCAAAATCACATTTTACTCGCGACAAGAAAAATTATAAATGATCTAAATAATTGCTAGGATATAACTATGAATATAGATAAATGTATAGGTTGCTTCTGAGGAGAAAGAGAAGGAGTTCAAAGAGAAGTCGACTTTTTCTGTTGGAATTTCTTTGAAATAAATCTGACAGATATGACAGCATGTCCATAGGTTAATCACAAGTCAGACTTTTCTTTAGCAAATAAGAATTCTACTTGTTTTCAGTTTTTTCAAAATAGAAAATAGACTGACTTACTAATAGTTTTCACATATTTGCCTATAATTATGTCACATTTTCCCTCTGGATTTTATTTTTAATGATTATTTTAGATGAGGAAGTATGTATTTGTTACCATGGGAAGTAAAAAGGCACCCTCACCCCCTCAAAATTCCATCCACATGCTGCATCAGGAGTAGTGTCGACCTTATTATTTTATTAACATCCATACATTCAATACTACAGACTGGGCAAATCTTTTAGCTACTGTGTAATGATAGGCTTTTATTTTTACTGTGACTGGGAGATTTTCCAGTAAAAAAAAAAATGTTTTATTTTTGGCTTTTAATAAGTGATAGAATCTTAGATGGCTTTTAAAAAAAATCTCACAGAGACATGCTGTGTAACAATTTAAGTGTTTATTATAGAACACTTAAACAGTGAAGTAATATAGAAACATTTATTTTGCTTGTCATTTTAATGGTTCATACAGTGAAATCATAGAGATAGCATAGACTTATTATTGTATAGCTATCTTTCAGAAACAAATTTCCAAACTTGAGTTGTTAATTCAAGGGGTCCATTAAAAATGTTGAAAGATACCTTCTAACAAAAGTACCTAATCAATGATGGATAGCATCAATCTTTATGTCTGTGCTAAGCCCCCCAATAAAAGTGTGGGAGTAAAGAGGTTGTTCCAAATAAAGGTAAAAACCTAAAGGAGAACCAAATGGACAGGACAGAATACCCCATGAAGCTGTTTATTAGGTGTCATTTCTAAAGCAGTACATTTGAGAGATCAGAGTCCACAAAGAATCAAGTACCATGTAACGGTGCATGATGTTTGGCATAATCTTTTATTCCTTGCTTTATTTTTGAGATTATAACTTAATTATATCATTTCCCCCTTCCCTTTGCTTCCTCCAAATGTTCCCATATGCCCCTCCTTGTTCTCTCTCAAATTCATGGTCTCTTGTTTCATAATTGTTATAAACATATACATATATATATATCTAAACATATAAACTTTCAGTCTGTATGTTACTTCTATGTATGTTTTCAAGGCTAACCATTTGGAACTGAATAAGCAATTGGTGTGCTCTTCCCCAGGGAAGATTATTTCTCCTACTTTCAGCAACCCATTGTTGTCTGTAGATTTTACATAGGGTTGAGGCCTCCAGGGCTTTTCCTCCACCTACAATAGCACTGTCTGTTGCTGACCCTGTTCACCTCCTCTTTAGATAGTCATGTTGCTGAGACTTCATGAGAGTAGCTTCTACAATTGGAAGAGACACAACCTCCCTGTTCCTCTGGCTCTTACAATGCTTCCGTGCCCTCTTCTGCAATGTTCCCTGAGCCCCAGGTGCAGGAGTTATTTTGTGATGTAACTGCAGGCACTGAGCTCTGCATTTTGATTACTTGCTGTGGAGCATACACTTTGGTGGTAACCACAAGACTCTCTAGTTGGACTTAAGACTCATTCAACATGAAGAAAATCAGACCTAGTACAGGACTAATGAAGATGTGGTATAATCTTTTCATTTTGCTTCATTCAAAACAGGGTTTGTCTGTGCAGACCTGACTGTCATGGAGCTTGCTTTACAGATCACGGTAGGCTTGAATTCAGCGATCCACCTGCCTCTGCCTCCCAAGTGCTTGGATTAAAGGCTTGTGCCACTGTGCCCAGTTGACATGGTATACTCTCTTACAAATCACAGCAAAAAGCCTATTGTTCCTGCAGGACACAACAGTGTGTCTGCAAGGATTTTTAATGTCTGTCAGCATGAGGAGAGGTTTCAATTTCCAGGAAAACCTAGAAGAATATAGATCAGTGGCAAGAGATGGCAAGAACTTCACCAGCATGGCCATGGTAGAAATGTGTTAGGGCAGAGATGTGAGGGATGACTCAAGAAACCTGTTATGGACAGAGAGAGCATTTAAAGAGGGCATGGTACAGTACTTATCAATCAAGTGTGAGGCCCTGGGTTCTATCTCCTACAAAAGGTAAGTGAAAAGGGATGTCAGATAAGTATTGGGGGTGGGATTTATGACTGTTTTGGGGACTACAGTTAAGCTGCAGTATAATTAATTAAAGAGGACAACACAGAAGGGAACGGGTTGGAAGAATAGGAAATTTATTTCTGGACTTTTAAGGTATACAAAGTACATATATACACATCAGAGTGGATGTTGGGATTGGAGATGCATGCTGGGACCATCAACATACAGAAGACATTTAGGATGCTGACACCTGGGAAATGTCAGACAGAGGGGAAAGGAGCAAAATTACTCACTTTAATTCTATTCCCAACTTCAAAAACAACTTAAAATATTCCTGACATCAAAGAGAGGGGGAAATGTTATAAAGATTTCATTATAATATTATTAGCTATATCCTAATATAAGCATATGATCATTTTAGAAGCCGGAATAACTCTCAATTTGCTAGTACAAATAACGGATGAATAGGAAGTAACCTAGAAGATCTTGCCAGCAAGATCTTAATATAATTTTCTTCTTGAAAATAACATAAGAACATAACTAATATTTGCCAATGGATGAAAGAGAAAAATCACTCCAGATCACAACACCTCAAATATTTTCAACTTTGCATTTTGTAAACTTTTTTTCTAGCTTATTTTGTTTTATCCTGATTAAAAGTTATAATTTACCTAAGTAACATACAAGAATATTTCATATTTCAAGAGAGTTAGAGGAAAACAGAAGGGACATTTCTAGATAGAGATAATAATAGGAAATAAAAAAATAAAGAAGGAAAACAAAATAAATAAATAAATAAACAAAAGAATATTTCATATTTATAACATACTCTCATACTACTACAAATGCACCAAAACTAAAATGCTAAAATGTTGATTGGTTAAATATTCTATTTTCTTTCTTCATTCAGTGGTCTTCAACCCTTCTGTACTTTAGAATTTTAGGGGAATTTTTTAAATACCAATGTCAGGGCTCTATACCTATTAAACAATGCCAACAACAAAATGTCAGCAAGGCCCAAGCATTACCATTTTCTATTGTTTTTTTTTTAAGTGACCTTTTTGGATATCTAATTTTATGCACAATTGAAATACATAATGATAGGAATCTATCTCCCAATCTTTATTTTTTGTTATAACTAATCATACATGCTTAGGATATGTCTGTAGAGATGAAACAATTGACTCATAGGATATGGGTTTATAAAGAACTCTGAAAAATACCAAGAGGATTTAAAAAAGAGTTGCTTTGGTTCACACTTTCAATAGTAACAAATGAATGTGTAGAAGTATTGTGTGGAGATAAATCAAAGCACACAGGTTGATGAATTAGAGAAACTGGTAAACAGAAAAGTCACCAAAGACAGGTATATCTTTTGTTTAATCATTGTTAGTAAGACTGAATGCTAACTCGCATACTTGTTTATTTCTTTGTTTCATACATTAGCACACCCCTGTGTATGTGCCTGGACCATGAAGCTTCAAGGCCATTATGTTTTTCCTTATTATTTTAATAATGTCTTCTAAGACATTTAACATATTCACTAAAACATCTTCCTTTTGAGTTAATTGTCATTTGCTCTTACTCCTCATGCGAAATTGCATGAGAAACCCTGGGATGCTCACCCTTCCCTTTGTTCTTCACAGCTGTTAAAGGTCATTTCCTATCAAGGAGGGATCTTAAAATTCTTGTAATTCTTCCCCAACAATATGAATGTCTGGTGTCTGAATTTTCTATCATATCTTTATCTTTCTCAACATCAAACACACTAACATAATAGTTCAATAAGAACTTATCATTTGCTTTAGCTCCCTACAGTTTGGAAAGGAAGAGTGGCGCTCCCCAGGCTATTACTTCATGTCTGTTTCCTCCTCTCTTTCTGTCTCTGGCTGTATTCATCTAAAATTCCTTGATCAGCAGCAGAATGTCAAGAGAACTCAGTTCAGAATTTTGCTAGCTACGAGGAAATTTTTACCTTTAAATGTTTGATAAAGGAAACAGCTAAAAATAATTAGAACAGCCATTGCTGTTTAAGATGGGTGTCCATAGCAATGATTTAATTTAGCTTTTTTCTTTCTTTAACCATTTATATTTCAAGATACTTTATTGATTTCATCTTTGCTTGGACATATGAACATATTTAATGAAGAAAATTTAATAAAATTATTGGTTAAAATCAAATATAATAATATTATACTGATATAAAATATGGATAGAAATATATAGCAAACAACCAAACTATTGTACGAAAGAACTAAAGAAGGGTAAGGCTTCTTGTGGAAATTACATTTTGAAAAGGAAGTATTAATACAAAGACTTGTGAATTCAAGTGTGCTTTCTCTTCCCAAAACTTAGTATATGGCCCACAGAAACAGCATTTAAGATACAGCTCACATGATTCTTGTTTTAATTTCATCATCATGGAAAACTGATGCAGAAATGACATAAGTTGACTGAAGGGATTTCAGAATTGTTTAGGCATGGTACAAACCAAGAGCAATAGTCTTACTTCCAGGAGTGAAGTGCCCAGCATGACAAAGGCGAGGATGTATAGATCAGTGTAAATGTTTAAAGAGAATAGAGAATATAGTGTGTTTGAGAGTTTGTGTGTGTGTGTGTGTGTGTGTATAAATAAACTTCTGCTTTACTATAACAAAATATTCCTTAGAAGAATATGTATTTTGATAACCCCATGAAGAGAAATGTAGTTTTGGATGAAACAGACTTTTGAATACTGAATTTGAAAGCAATACCAACATTCCAACCAGGTCCATAAAGAATCCCACGAGATAACAACTAACTACAGCCAGGATACGGGAGAGAATGGACCATGACTATGATCAAGGTAGAAAGCAGAACAACAGAACAATGGCAAGCAAAGAAGAAAAACCCCTGCAAATCTATGCTTGCACTTGACTGACCAAATGGCAACTGACTTGGATAGCTGTGGATACTTTCGTACACTATCTCTGTTCATGTAAAAGTAGGAGACCTGTTCCTACCTACCTTCTTCATGTAATCTTCCTTTTGGGTATTTGTCAGACATTAGGCAAGGAAAGCTCCAGTCCACTCACTGCATGTGAGATAACATTCTGGAAGCCCCGCACTGCCACTTACTTAAGCTTTTAGGAAATAGTTCCTTGATGCTCCTGTCACACACTTCTACGGAATCAATATTTTGTTCCAGCTAAGGCAGTATATCTTAAGTTGCTGTGTCTGTCTCTAAACACCATTGCATGAGCTGGAAAGACCATGCAGAGCACAGCTCCATTTAAATGTCTTTGGGGTGAAGGGTTCTTAGGTGCCAGCAGCATAAGCATCATCAGCATACTGTGAGAGGCTAATAACCATAATGACTTAAACAGCCTACATACACCTTCCTATTACCAATGACTGCTTATAAGCATAAGGTATATCAGCTCTGGTTCAGTTGGGGAGGAGAGGGTCTATCTGATGCTGATAGCTACCCAAGCACATCAATAAATGAGAATAGAAAAAAAGAAAAACAAAAACAAAAACAAAAACAAAAACTGGACGGTTCCAAAATGCATGAGAATGGAAAGAGCAATCAAGACATATGGGAGAAGAACACCCAAATTATCTACACATAGTTCCATACAACTCCACACAGGAACAAATGTGCAGAGACAGTTAAAACAGACAAACAAACAAACAAAAACACTCAATTATGAACATGGTGTTTGCCTTCAGCGTTGCATTTACTTGAATAATGACTACCTGATGAACTTCGCACAATGACTCCTAAAGCAGTTTCCTGGGCTACAATATAAGGTACTGTTACTTCATTTTCAGTACACACAATGAGCAAATGTCAAAGCAAAGACATAAAATCCAAATTCTAAAAGGGTAAACATTTACTGACCCTAAAATCATTCCTTTTGTCACTGGGCTTGTCAAAGGGGAGTTTTAAGCAAACTCTGGAAGTTTTCAAAATAAACATTAAACTAGTACATTCCTGTGTCTCCCATTTCCTCCTTGGTTTGTTCTTGCCTCCTAAAAGGCATGTTTTCCTTCTTCTTTTCCCTCCCTCCTCTCTCTGGGGACCCCACTTCAAATCCAACATTTTCTTGTAGCCTATTGTGATGGAAAAATAACAAGCCAAGGCTCACATACCATCTCTTCCTATTGGATTGTGGGAAATTAGGCAACATACTCAACTTCGCTCAGCTTCAATTTCCTTATCTATAAAATGAAGAAACAGCACTCTCTTTCTCAATGCTTCTGTGAGGACTTAATGAACTAAAAAATAGAAAGCACTTGGCCCTGTGTCTGACACTGATCACTTACTGCACAAATGTGAGTTTCCTGCCCTTTTGCCAGGATGACATTCAACCAGAGGCTCTAATGATATTTACAGACACACACATCTGTGCTTCCTTTCAGGTCACTACCTGAACTTCCTGTATGTTCAACACTCAACACACTTCATTCCGTAATGAAAATAACAGAAATAATATTATATGAACAATTAGAAGCCAAGATGCACCAAATTCCTAAAGAACATACATGAAATGGAAGAAACTCTAGCAACTTCTTTGTAAAAATCTTACAGTGCTTAAGCAGCACAAGAAAAATTAGAGGCAGTATGTATGTTGTGATATTCCTTAAAAGTAAAATCCACTGTGATTCTTAGTACAACAGTCAGAATAATGCAGTGTTTGCAGTGGAGACAAAGCAATTCATTCACCCTTATCCTCAAAGGTAATTGTTAATGTAGATGGGCTACTTTCTTTCAAAGAGACCTAAACAAATGGGGAATGAGTGAACTACAACTTTGACCAAGAAGATGTGGTCAGTATTCACAGGGAAGAAGTCTTAGAGATATCCCAGGGGTGGAATAAATATTTCTATCTAATATTATAGGAGAAATTTTATGATTAGAAAACTTTGTGTATAAAATATGGCCACAGTTGACAAAGACCATAATTCAAGCAGAAAAATTAAAAAGCCTTCTTATTTTCATTTCCCAACATACCCCACTGTCTGAGTTTCCATTCTAGTCTGCATTGTCACACTAGAAGAGCAGAAATGACAGATGTGAGTGACTTCAATTGGGGTATCTCTCTCACCACCTTTAGACCCAGTCATTCAGCTCACACTGCCTGGCCTTCAGGCATCCTCTCTCATGTCCACTAAATATGAATAGGGGAAATGAGTGACTACTGTGGGGTTCCATACAGGAAGACCCTCGATGTCAATTTCACCCACAACACTAGCTGGTACCTACCCGGAAGGAATGAACGGAACCACTCCAATGCAATCCCAGCCACTCCTGCTAGTTCAAGCATTCGGTTCAGCATCACCTCATGACCACCACGAAAGCAGCTGAGGCTCTAATACAATCATCATGGAAAGGTGTCCCAAATCCTTCATTCGAGGAAGAGCCTTCATACACACCAACGCTGTCTCCAAGCCATGCCGGGGTCTGAAACCAGACTGGAAAATATTATATATGTGTATATATAGTAAAACTCCCACAAACCACTCCTACTATGTCATATTTATTTACAGCCACTGAATCCATTTCTATATGTATATATATTGCCTTTTCGGGGTGGAGATAAGAACACTCAGGGATAGGTCCTTTCCAGTAGAAGGGACGCAGCAAAGCCAGGAAGACCTGGTGCTGCCCGGTAAGGCGGTTGAGGCGATCCCAAATGGAACATACTTTGTCCTGAAGGGAAGAGAGAAAACACAATGTAGGTTTCCAAGCCTGATCTTCTCAACTCATTAAACAGGATCAAACTATGCTTTATATACATCTAGGAAGTCTTAGCTGTCCCAGGAAATAGCAGTGGCAGATTAACTCTTGAGGCAACATTTGATTTTACGAAGCATCTCTAGACTTGTCAGGAATCTTGGTGAATAGGCAAAGTTTTCCTAATCCTAGCCACCACAGCTTCAACTGCATTCCCAGACTGTCCACCATGAAAGCTCTAGACTTATCATGGGCACAGGTTGAACAACAACTTCTGAACTGTACATGATCAAGAGCCATCCCAAGAACTACTACACCTTAAAAAGTAAAAATAATTGAAACTATAACAAAGTCATTTTTTTCCTCCTTACTGAATAGGTTTCTCAAAAGACAATATGAAAGACGCTGCAGGGAATTCTCAAGGATTAGCCAGAAAATTAGCTATTCATATTTTCTTTGTGGTAATACTGAAGACTCATTCCTTTCAGCGTGACCCTTATTCTAAAATCATGCAGCATTGACAACTACCTACAACTCTCAATCCCACCACAACCAAATTTCCTATTCTGAGGATATATTCAGAATAAAATTAAATGATTTAGATTACCACAGCTTCACTGTCTATGTACTTACCCTAAAATTATTATTATTTTTACATAAAGCAAGCTGTGATGTACAAACTCTGTTTCATTCGATTTCATTTAAAGCTAATGGAATCCTGCCTCTCTATCTCCTCTTTACTTTCTCTTCTGGTCAGGCTCATCTCTTTCCTGTCAGTAACATTCAGTTACATTAAAATGAAAGCGCTTTAAAATTGACTATTTGCTATATTATTTCTGCTGCCCACCTCATATATACTTTCCCTCAAAACTCAATTATTCTGTAGATGTCAAATATCTAGAGATCTTTCTAACTGATCTGGACCTGAGATTTCTACCAAATATAGTAGTCATTATGATTGTCTGCATGGTCTTCACAAGCTCCATTTCATCTTACAGAAAGTGACACATCTTTCACTAAGACTCAGGTGAAGAATGACTGACTATTGTCAATGGAAAAAAAATCAGAAAAATAACATTCTTAAATTCATTGGTATATAAAAATAAAAGGAAACACTAGTCATGGCATAGTTCAAATTTACAGTCAAGTTGGAGCTTAGCATTGTGGCACTTATATTGGAAATACTTATATCTCACATATGACTGATCCCTGACTGCACAACCCAAGGTTCTGATGACAAAAACAGTCAAATAATCAATCTTGTAAAACAATCCTGTAGGCCGATATTAGCTATAGGTGTCTACAAGTAATAGATATTTGATCAAATGGATGTCTGTTCTGATGTGTACCATGATCTGGGAGCTGCATAGAAAATACAAATATGTAAAAGGGGTGCCAATAGCTTTCTAAAAATTTAGCTGGGCTTAGAAAACCATGCAAATGAAACAACAACAATACTTTAAAGGCTGCTCATGGAACAGAACAGAAGGAAATTAACTTCTGCCACGGTACTATGGAAGATTTTCCCCAGGGAAGGTGACAACTTGTATCTTAAATGACAGATAGGAATTATGGTGATAGTGTTCATAATGACCAGTCAAAGCAATAGGCTCTATGTAACTTACCAGAATTTTAAAAAGCACTACTCCTAACTAAAATATGTTCTATGTTCTATGCAATCTAATGGGTAGTAAATCTATTTAAGTATCAAAGAAAACTCTTAATACATTGTGAACATTCAATAAATATTAAAATGTGAGATTTAATGACAGGACAAAATAACTGCATCGATTTACCAAGAAAGTGTTCCCTACACAAATATATGTAGACTTCTACCTTAAGATGGTGTTCTTGTTCTCTTTAAATCTATCTCCCAAAATTTCACTTTCTGTGCTTAAAGCTTCATGATAAAATTTCAAACAAAAGTTGAATGACACTAAGAATCTGGTTAAATGAAGAAGGATGTATTTGGCAATGCACTGTACATCAGGAAATCCCTTCTAGAATACAAAACACTTGGCTTCTGCTCCATGAACAAACAATTGTTTTTAAATCTTGTCATGGAATCTTGATTAAGAACACAAACTAACTATAATCCCCTTTTTAAATCCTGATAAAATTTTATGGAAAATAAGAAGAAACTATAACATATTTAGTTTTCAAATTTCAAGCATTTAAAACCAGTGTGCCAAAATGCCACTGTATATTATTTCAGAATACAAGTTGGATGCCATTCCATCATGATTAACTGTTTCCAAGTTACAAATAAAGCAGCCAACAGTGAAATTTTCTATACCAAATGTCTTAAACTTGGCAGCACATTTTTCCAAGATTTTCCAAATTATCTTTGTAACAACCTTACGATGCAAATAAAGGTGGATTTAACCAATTTTAGTGGATAGACAAGAGAAGAAGACTGAGTGAGTTATCTAGGATGACACATTATGTTTAAAGCAGAAATAGAGCTAGAATTTGCATTTCCATTCAGTCAATCAGAAAATTTCATCAGCTTATTATATGAAGGGAGCCACAAGAGAAAGAAAAATCAATGAGACATAAATTCCACCATCAATGAAATGGCAGTCCTATTACAACATGGGAAATTTAAGAGCTTATTAGACACCACAGCAAAGGAACACACACATCACATTAGCATGAAATAGCAACGATAAAATGATGAATGGAGGCTAAGGAGGAAACCATCACACTTGAATTTGGCCTTGAAGGAAGAGATGGAAAGGGTTCTCACAAGCTAAGTAGAGTCTGATAGGCCTAAAATGTGTGTGAGGTACATGTTACATGCAATAGATATTTTAACTGTAAAAAATGTTGACACATATCTAACATAAATTAAGCACAAGAAGTAAACGGAATGAAAAACAGGATGTGAGGAGGCTGACACAATTTCCATATTGGGGCCCTTTCTCAAGATTCCCTCCTCTCTCCATTTCTATCTGGGAACATGCCTATATCCCTCAGGAGTGTACCAAAAATATGTCCCCCAGCTTCCCTTTAAAGCAAATATGTGCCTCTGGCTAATGGGACATAGGGAAAATTAATACATACTTCCAGAATATGTCTTTAGAGGGGCTTCATGCATTCCCCTTTTCAGTAGGCTCTCTTAGTCTACTGGGATTAAAACGGAAGTGCAGAGATAGCAAAGTAACAGAATGCAAAGACCTGAATGCATAAGTATTCTGGGAGAGCAGAGCTATCTATCTCACTGTCCCTTGGATTCCCTCAAGGGATGATAACCTGAAAAGTGAACTTGAGTGTGACCCATTTGTTCTAGTAGCCCATAATTGCATAGCAAATCTACACATTAGCTTAGAGTTTTATGTTGTGGTTTAAAGAGCAATCAGAAATAATTTGCTTGGTCTCAATTTTCAAAACTCATGAAAACTGTCTGAAAGTACTGATTACAAATGGCTTCATAAAGTCAACAATACACCTTTATAATATGCTTTATGTTTTATTTCCAAATTTTATTGTATATTAAAATTTAATGTATATATAATATAAAGGACAGGATCAATTTTATTCTATAACTGAGGAATAAAGCAGTATATGATGAATATAAATGAGATTTGATAGCCTCAAATGAAATTTAATTTAATCTTTGTAATCAGATAAATTATATATATACATATATATATATATATATATATAATCAGAGTGACATATATATATTCTATAATATGCTGATAATTAAGAATCCACTCATAAGACCATTCAAGTGATTATTGCTACCAGGAAAACCTGAGAAATGATTTTGTTTTAATTCTCATTAGATAGCAAGCTTCCATTTATTCATTGGGCTCTTCATGTCATATTATAAACACATAATATTTTAATATTATCATATCTAAATATGTAATTGGTCTTCATTTTATTTATATAGCAATAGGAAAGACATATAAGTACAAATAAAATAATACTATAATTTTTAAAATCATGAATTCATAAAAAGCACAGCAGGACCAGTGGGCAAATCAGAAAAAGAAAAATATGTGGGTGCAGTAGAGCCCTTTTTATTCAACTTGTCTGCAGGCCAATGTATTGGACCTTGCCTCATATAGCTTTTCCTCATATGTTCCTGAAAATTTAACTAAGGTTAGTCAGAAAAATGGTCTTTTCCATTTGGTAGGTTTATTGAGCCTATTGGGGTTCAACGGACTTTCTGGATCAGCCCATGAAGGAAAGACAGGACCAAATCTTTGGCTCTCCCTTTAACAAGATCTTGAAGGCAAAGAAAAACCCACAAAACCAGAACCAGAATTTTGGTTACACATATGTATTTACAATGCTACATCCATCTCGTTTGTCTTAACTCCTGTCAACCAGTTCACAGGCATGTATTTCTGGAGGTCAACACCCTGAATGCAGGCCAAAGCTGGTCCATGGAAACCCACCAGTGGAAACATGTGCAAGACACATCTATATGACCAGAGCTTAAAACAAGACATTTCTCTTTTCGTCCTCGGACAGTCTTACCCTGTACCCACTATGGAACTTTTATATAATGTCCTCATATTCCCAACTGATCAGTCTCTTTGAGGTTGAGAGAAAAGACAGATATCCACAAGCTTTGCTAGTGGAGCATAGAATGACACAAATCTCTGGCCCTACGGTCTGTCAGGACTATAAACAAAACACTATAATTCCAAGTGAAAATCCAGCCACAGCTTAGCTTATCCTAAAGCAGAAGGGGCTTTGAAAATCTGACTAAAGGGGAGTTAGTGCTCATATTAAGTCTCCAAGCCATTTTCAGGTTGGAAAAGTACCGACCTCGGTAGATGGTCTTCAATAGAAATTGGTTCTGACCTCCTCTCTTTAGCAAGTATAGAACCCCCTTTGGTATTAGTCTCCCCTGTGTTCTCCAAGCACAGAAACAGCTTCTATATAAAGGCTAGATATTGCTTGGGTAGGTGGACACAAGGGGAAGGGAAGAGTAGATTTTACATTTTAGGCGCTTATGTGTTTCAGGTTGTTCAGAAATGCCTCAGATTTCTTTCAAAATTCTTCATCCCTTTCATACTAAAAATGAACACAGCACAACTAACCTTTTATATAAAATAATTTATAAAATACTGAATATGGAAAATTACAAATTTTTTTAGTATGTGGGGAAAAATGTCTAAGGATGATAAATAAATATTGATCTCATTCAAGTTAACTTCTCCAATAGTAAAATTGAATTTTTAATTGGGAGCAGTAAGCTATAAGTGGCGGGACACGCCTGTTATCCCCAGCACATGGGAGAGAGATACAGAAGGAATAGGGGTACAAGGTGACCTTGTCTATTGAGCAACTATGATTATGATGCCAGTTTGGGCTCTTGAGAATGTGTTCAAAAAAAAAAAAAAAAGAAAGAAAGAAAGGAAGGAAGGAAGGAAGGAAGGAAGGAAAGAAGGAAGGAAGGAAGAAAAGAAGAAAGAAAGAAAGAGAGAGAGAGAAAAAGAAAACAAGGTAAAAGGTAAGTAGTAATAACTGTCTTTAATAACTCCTAAGAGAACTGTGTTTCTGACTCATTGTTTTCCTTCTTAGAAAGAGATGTTGGGGATTCCACACCAAGCTTCAATGACAACTCCAGCACAGAACAAATTCACATTTGAGCCATTCTCTTGACTACTCAATGGTCACAAGATGTTCTCTTGACCACTCATTGGTGACAACACATTCCAGTGACTCTTAGGAAATGCTGTTATTCTATTTATAGTAACCAACAAGTCTGCTTCACTGAACACACATTAACTAGAAAACTAAACGAAATCCATTACACAAGTGGCTATATTTCATATAGGAATACTAAAGAGCAATGGAGACATGAATCCGAGATAAACACAGCCTGGAAATTCTGATTATAGTAGAAAAGAAAAAAGTCCTGGTTTTGTACCTCCTTGGAGAAAGGTAAGTGAGTGACAAGAAGATCATTGACAAGTAATCCACCTAGAGGCTATGAATAAACAGAATATTACATGATGATTCTTTGAATAAGGAAATGTCCTTAAAGAGACAGTAGTGTCACTTCTAAGATTATAACCATATATTCTCTTGGGCCTCCTTTAGTTTTCCTATCCATTTCTTTAAAAGAAAAAAAAAACCCAAGAACTCAGCCCTCCATAATTTCACTTACATGTGGCTCAAATAAGCACTATCAATTTTCATTCATTTTTTTTTTCCACAAGCATCCAGACTTCAATTATATAAAACCAGTTTTTCCATCATATATACACTTTGCTAGCAACCATTCTTTGGCCATAATTAGCCTATTCCCTAGAAACAATTCTAAAATAAGAGTAGAGAAAAGTGATAATTTTACAGAGTCCTAGGTCTCTCACTCAGGAAAGCACTTTTGTAGCGCTATTTTTCTAAAACAAATAGTAAGAAGTTGTATCTGAAGTATGTATTCTGATGGTTCCTAGCCCAGATCTCCACTGTAAGTCACCACCTTAGCATCCATCAAGCATGGAATTTAACATAAGGCCAAGGCTTGAGCATCCACTAAATCTGTGCAAACTATTAAATGTCCTTCCCCAGCCATCTACCACAGTTTCAATGACGCCATTATCTTATAAAGTTATCTTAACATGTTTATCTCAAGCCAGTCTTGAAAATCTGTGATAAATATCAGTATTACATATAATCTAATAGGTAAAAGACACCAATCTTGCATCAAAACTGTTACCAAGGATGGGAAGTTTGTGTATATGTGCTCACTCATGTGTATATGTATGACAGAATCAAACCACTGGAAAATATTGAGTGTGTGTGTGCGCACATGCATGTGTATTTGTATGTGTGGACACACATATGTGTAGGGGTACCTGGAAAAGTTGGCTAGAGTTTGACTGCATGCATCTTCCTTAATTGTCTTTACTGAGGCAAGGTCTTGATAAACCTGGGGCTCACTTATTTGGCTGGCCTGCCTAGCCATCTTGCCTATGGGATACTGTCTCTATCTCTTAAATTCTGAAAATACACATAGGCTGCCATCCCAGCCTGGCTTACCTATGTGTGAAGTTCTGAACTCTAGTCTTTACACTTGCATGACTAGCATTTTATCCACTGAGTCATCTCTGGAGTTCAGCCCAGATTTTGTTGTTGTTTTGGGTATTTTTTGTTTTTATCGTTGTTGTTTTAGATTCAGGATTCAATTATCTAAAATGGGTTAAAGATGTGTATCAAACCCTGGAAGCTCCAAAGGCCATGTTTTTCACTTGCTACTGAATGGACATTATCAAGTTACTTCATCTGCTCCCATATCTTTACTGTGAAGTGGCAATGTATCTACCCAAACCAAAGCTTACTTTATAAAGCTATTAATAACTGCTTAGGACTAAAATGTCCTTAGCATTAGGCATAATTGAAAACAAAACAATGAATGCTAATATTAATTTATTATCAAAACCTTAACAATAATTGTCTTGGCATAACTACATAAAACAGAGCTATCTCAGCCCTATGCTCCCGCCCCCCCCAAAAAAAAAAACAAAGGAAAGAAAAATGGATACAAGCATGGGCATCCCTTCTCTGAATGAACTTATAAATTCAGTACTTAAATACTAACTAGAATATTGGAACATCATGCATACATTTATGAAGACTTTGAAAAAAGCATAAAAGTTCCCAAACACAAAATCTTAAAAGAGACAGTATGCACTGTGTTTCGGGCTTGCTTTACAAAGAGGAGCTTTCCTGCACCAGGGATACATCCTGGCTCCACTGTCTGAAGTCCCTTAGACTGCTCAGTCCTTCTGGCTGAGATGCATATTCAGGGGGGGCCTGAGTCAGTCCCATGCTGGTTTCCCAGCTATCAGTCTGGGAGGGCCCATTAGCATCCCCCATGGAAGGATAACTGCCTTAATCTAGAGACAGGAGAGAAGCCCTAGTTCCTACTTCACATGACCTGTCAGATCTACATGAACCCAACTGCATGGCATTCCCCTATATATGGAACTGGCGTGGGGGGATGGGAGAGGAGGGTGGTTAGGGTGCATGTGAGAGGGCAGAGAGTTTAAAAGGGAGGCAGGGAGGGAGACAGGGAGGGAGGGAGGAAGGGAGGGGCAACTGGGATCGGCATGTAAAATAATAAAAAAAAAAAAAAAAAAAAAGGGGAGCTTTCATTACAAAGACAACACATACTACTAACTCTCAAGAATAGACCACAACTTTGCTCACCTGTTTACCACAGCAACCAAGAAGGAAGTGTGAGCAGAACCTACCTTTTTTGTTTTAAAAAGTCACACATTCTCCAGGCATTTAGCATAAACACTGATTAGACCCTTGATTGAGTCACCTCCTGTGATGATCTCTGACTTGGAAAATTTCATGTCTCTGACTTCTCTGCAATTCTATTCTCTCATTTCTCTAATATCCTTCGTGTCTAAATTCTAAGCAGTATAGTCACCCACAACGCAGACTGAAAGCAGATGAAGGTATGACTATTGGCAGTTTGAAGAGCTCTGAAAGCAAGTGTGATACCTTGGACCCCATCAAATGTACAACAGGCATGTATAATATGCATGTATGGCTAAATATGTGCATTACACACATTACACACATGCGTTAATCTCCTGAATTTGAGACAAACTGTAGACAACATTTATCAATTTTATTTTTGCCTAAGTATGTAAAGAGTATGTAGGGGAAAGTATGATAGTCTTTTTTACCTAAAAGTCTAAAACCTATTAGGAATCATTTCCCATAGCTTTTAGAAATCGTTGCTCCACAAAGATCTCTTCCTTTTTGTCGCCTGTAAAAACAAATCAATGTTAAAAAGAAGTCCCCATGTCAGCATACCAAGTGTTTTGCATTTGAATTATCCCATCCAGTTCACAACACTGAAGCAAAACTGAAACTCCTTTTGGCATGTGACAGCTAAGAAATCAGAGCAAAGAAAGGAAAGATGAACACAAAAGCACCCTGACAAAAGAATTAAACAAGATCTCCCAGGTAAGCGCTGTTTCCTCCATAAGACTTTTACCTGCACAGGATACTTGGAAAGACTCATGCACAAAATAATTTCACATCCATTTCTATCTCTATTTCTGCACTGAAATATTTATAGGGTATTCAGTATTTCTGGGGAAAATTATACCTAGATCTTGGTAAAGCTGAAATCACTTAAATTACCTTATTTTTGTTCAATTACTTGGAAGAATGGAGAAAGAAAGCTTGACAGAATAAAATGATGTATTAAGCAATGGCCATTTCATAGCTATAATTGCACAGCTTAGTGGATATTGATGCCTTCTGGGTTGCAGGCAGTCACCACAGCTATTTTTACCAAAGGCTTCAAATAAAATCCAAATCTAATATATATATATATATATATATATATATATATATATATAATGCTTGAACATGAAATGACTTAAGCTGAATATTTCATTGTTAATGAGTTAGGAATAACACAGGAAAACACAGTCATGGTGCATTGCACTTGGAGACACAGCAATGTGCTTGAGCATGTTGTTATACATACCTTCTAAAGCAAGCTGGGTAATCAAGCCCTGGAAAACAGTATTACTTTATCTCAGAGATTTTGGAAATATTACAAGTTCTGAATCATTGTTACTGATCAAATGCTGCTGTCTCTCAGAAATTCATACAGTGACCCATACATAGACCTCAATATGACCACATGATTATGAGATGACTAAAGGTAAAAGAGTGGAGTTCTGATCGTATAGGCTTGATTGGTACCCTTGTAAGAAGTACCTGAAGAGTCTGTGGCTATCCATGTGCTTTCCAGAAGAAAGGCTAGGTGAAGACCAGTAAAAGGGGAGGAAATACAAGACAGAGAGGTCTCCAGAAAAGATCTACCAGATTTGGCAGGAAGAGCAGACTCAGGTACTCTAGATGAGACCCTCATCTTGGACCATAAAAAGTTACCCTGGAAACCTACTGCATCAGTGTGGGGCACTGTCTCTGACAAATACTGCAGTCCAACCAAATAGCAACAATGTGAAAAATGCCAGGAGAATATGTGAGTGTGCATGAAAACACACATATACAACATAAACACACACCCCATACCCAGATACATACACACATGCACACAGCATACACACAAACATACAAATACACACATCACACATAAACATACACATGAACAATCAACTCATATTTACACATATGCACATAAACATGCACATGAACAATGAACACAAATTTACACATAAGCACATAAACATACATGCACACACATGCACACATGTACCACATATGTACATTCATACATAACACACATATTCATCATGAACAAATACTATACACACAGATGCATGTACTATATATATATACACACACATCACACACATACAGACAGGTGAACACATGTCAACACATACACACGTGCACACACAGAACTTTATGAATATATTGTGGGCCCTAGCCTCATTTATTTATTTATTTTACATACTAATCCCAGTCCCTCCTCCTTCCCCTTATCCTGCTCCCTCTTCCATCCACCCTATCCTCCATCAGCACGCCAGGGAGAGTCAACAATGTCCTAACCATCACCACATTGAGACAGCACCAAGGCCCTCCCCGCTGTATCAAGGCTGAGCAAGGTATGCCTCCATAGGGAATGGACTCCAAAGAGCCAGTTCATGCACTAAGGATAGTTCCTGGCCCCACAAACTGCTCAAGCCATCTACAGTCACCTGCATTCAAAGGGGGCTAGTTTGGACCTATGCAGGTTCCCCAGCTGTCAGTCCAGAGTCAGTGAGTTCCCACTTGCTTGGGTCAGCTGTTTCATGGGTTTCCCCATCATGGCCTTGATCCCTCTGCTCATATTATCACTCTTCCCCTCTCTTCAACTGGACTCCAGGAGCTTGGCCCAGTGGGTAGCTGTGGATCTCTGCATCTGCTTCCATCAGTTACTGCATGAAAGTTCTATGATGACAATTATGGTAGTCTTCCATCTGTTTACAGGGGAAAGTCAGTTCAGGCACCCTCTCTACTATTGCTTAGAGTTTTATCTGGGGTCACCCTTGAGGGAGGTTCCCATTACACAGTACAGGCTAGTCCTAATGCCTAACCCTACCTTCTTTATCTACAGAAACACTGGGGGAAATTTCATAATGAAAGGTAGACAACCAATTGTGGTGGTGTCATCAGAAGTCTGCCTTGAGGGCTTACATGTGTCCATGTCCAGCTTGGAAGCTCTAAGCTTGCAGAGAAACATTTGACATAATCACATGTTAGCTTGAGAACTGCTTTACCATTGACAAGTAACCATGTCTCTCTCAGGAGTCAAGTGAGATGGCTCAGCTGCTAAGAGAACTTGCCGCCAATCCTGATGACGTAAGTTTGCTTCCTGGGTCTCTCCTGGAGTGCAGACAGAACCAACTCCATAAGCTGTCCCCTACTCCACTGTGCCATGCGCAGGCACACACACACACATTCTCTCTCTAAATGAATAAATATGTAAATGAATGCAATAAAAATTTAAAGAATCATTTCAATGACCCTATCACTAAGGAAAAGTTTTAATTTTAATCTGACAGACTGTAGACATTTTCAAATAGTGATGCTCATATTTAAGCAAAGTATGTAATCCACAATATATCATTTAATAGAAAACCAGTTTCAAACAGAAAACATAAAATGTCAACAAAACATTTAAACATTTAAAATGATATTTTTTTTGGGGGGGGGGGAACATAGCATCCAAAATCCAAATCTTTACCCACTTATAAAATATAAAGCATGCTTTCTTCTTTTATTCATAAGCTTTGTATTATCAGAATGCCATGATTCATCCAAATAACATATTACTAGCAATAAAGAACTATCTCTTATTTCATGTAATTTCCACAGAATAAACAGTACTGTTTTACTCATTAATTCACAAACTATCATCCTGGCCCTGAAGTATTTTGCAGTATCAGTTAAGAGATGCTTTTATAAATGTCAGTAGATTTTGGAGGTAAAAATGGTTTTGAAAATGGGTTCTTATGGGATCAGGTGTTCAGATAAGAATATGGTACAATAACTTATATCAAAAATGAGTGTTAAAATATTGGAGGAAAAAGCATAATACAGACAAAGAAATGTGCAATCAAGAAGAGAAGCTAACAGACCTCATGACACAACCTGGCAGAAGGGGATGGGAGAAAATGAGGATGACGGGCATGCAAATTTCTAGTTTCAGCAATGAGTAAGTAAACTTACACACCAACCAAGAAATAGAGAATTCTAAGCACTTGCCTATACACACGTGCACACACATAACCGTATGCAAATTGCCCTGTGTTTCTGTTTAATCATACCATTGTCTCACACATTCTCTCTCAGTGGCTGACTGTGCACAACATTTCCACAATGAGAGAATTAGATGTTAACAAATGGCGGGGCTGACACCGCGCACTAACGCTGTAATTCTAAAAATGCTCCAACACAAACAAACTCTAGCACCGTTTCAGCATGAAGAGAAGGCTGCTCCCGTGGACACCGGAGATAAGAATTGATTTTGTAATAGAAAGTATTTGTGTTTCTTATCTCTAGACAAGACATTTCAGCACCAGGAAGAATCACCTCCTAGAGTGCTAATTAGCAACGTAAATCTCACCAAGAGCAGTGCCCAAAGACTATTGTTTGTCACTATATGTGGTAATTGAATTTCTGACAGTTTATCCTTTAAAAATGCAAAATCCTTAATAAACCACAGTTTAAAGTAGAGATCCCAATTTCCACATATCATCACTAAGACTCACAGACAGAAAAACATAAAATGCATTAAGTAGGAGGTAAAAGCAAATCTACTCAGGAAACAACCAATGACGATAAAAAGATTCTCATACATGTTAGAATACTCACAAACCCTGAGTTTGTCAAATGATATTTCACATAGCAAATTCTAAAGTGTGTCTGCCTTCTGAGTAACACTAAAACAAATAGCGTTTGTTTAGAAAACTATACAAGTGTCCCTACTGGGATGTATAATTACAGGCTGCTATTTGGTAAAATTTTGATAAAATCTTTAACAAATTTTTATATAAGTAAGGCATCTATAGCATTGAAAAAAATATATTCAGAAATATTGCCCTGTCTCTAGCCCTCAAGAGATTGAATTGCTACATTCTGTGTGTTGAGTGTGTGTGTTTGTGTGTGTGTATGTGTGTGTGTTCACGAGTCTAGAAGGGTGTGTGTGTGTGTGTAGGTGTGTGCGTGCATCAGTTTATAGAAATGCACATTTATGCACATATGTGTTTGTGTATGCATTTCCTAATGACCATACTTATCTTTATTAGAAACTATTTGCCTGTTCTCAAGTAGTATAAAACCTAAAATGTGACTCATGTCACATTAATTACTGGTATCTTTCAACAGCTATGCCCAGTACATAAATGGTTGGTACTCACTGGTGAATGGTTGCTTTTGCTCTTCTTGGGTGAGTGATTCTTATAGCTCCAGACTATGCTACACTAACAGAATGTTTATTTACTTATTGAGCATCACCTTAAAAATTACATGGTACAGGACAGCAAGAAACGCCCTAATGTATCAAGACCACCTCTGTGTTCCTGCTAGAGAGGCAAATTCTCAATAAGCAAGTCAAATACAGAAAATCAACAGTGAGGCAGCCTGGGTACAGGTGTCATTTCTGACTGCAGACCAGAGCCTTTCATTTTCCCCTCCCAACGGTTTGGAAATGGCAGGCCAAGGAACTCACAAGCTATCAAATATTCATCCACAAGATAGCATGGTGAAATGTGTCCACCATCTCTTCTATCCAATCAGCATGGCTATTTGATTGTAAGATTCTGACCATCTGAACAGTATTCCACACAATTGTGACTGATCAGTTGTGACAACCACTAGCCCTGAAAGACCTGAGTCTAAATATCATGAGAATCAGTAAAACATAAACACAGATGGACCAGATGTTTTATAATATAGAACTATATTGGTAAGTTTCTTCATCCCAGTATATGAAGTACATGAAATTTGCCAAAGATACCTTCACAAAAAACAGAAACAGGCTACAGAAACCACACTGTGATGACATTAACCAACTTTCTAACAACAGCCTGACACTTTATTGTATTCAGATATCTCCTACATGGAGTAAGTATTTTATTCTGGCTTATCCTGGAAGAACTAATCATGGTTTAGATATTTCATAAATAACATAGAAATGACACACAAAATCTGTGTTCTTTTTATCATGTCTACACAAAAATATGCAACTTAAAGTGTTGCTTGCAAAGAGGAAAAGTCAGTATAAAAGGTCATGTTTGTCATGCACATTATTGCATCTGTTAAGTCCATTCTAATATGTACATAAGCTGTATCAAAATAATTAACATTGGGATCTTCAATTACAAATTTAAACCAGTGGTTCTTACCACTGGTTCTTAAGCCACAAAACAATGCTTCCCTTGTTCACAGTTTACCTTCCACAGATATATGCACATGTGTTTAATGGGGCTGCTGTGTACTAGTTATTCCCTTTTTATTTCAAAACAATAATTATTGAATAGGATATACACTACAGCATGTTGGTTTGCCATGCATGACTGTAAACCAAAGTCATCTATGGGAGCCATAAAATTAACATGTTGAAGAAGAAGACCTGTCTACTCAACAACTATTTATTTTGTATCTTCTTAGTGCCAGGAAAGTTCGATGCTCTCTCTTCCCTAAAAAGATCTTAACACCTACTCAGAAGACCAGTGCAAAACTGTAGTCATGCAGAAAAACTGCAGAGCTAACCCTGGGTCACAGAACAGGAATTACGTCATAGTCATAGTGCTTCACATGAATGCTTAGTTAAGTGCTGGGGATGGTGGGAGCCTCTGCAGATACTTTCTTAAAAATGCTGGGCACAGTGGTGGACGGTTCAGGGAAGGACAACATCATCTGCCACCCTTAGAGTGCTACAGACACATCAGTCATCCCAGGATCACTACCCATACTTGGTCAAGCATATCTAACCTGTTTGTATATCATGGGAAACACATCATTAATAAATAACAAGAATTAATCATCCAGGATTGACCTTCTGATGTTGGAATTTGTAAACTTTGCCTAAGAAAAACAGATAGAGCTACACTTCATTTATTCAGCTACTTTAAATATTTGGAAACATCTAAGAACTTCAAAAGCAGCAAACAGTGCATTAAGCAGGTAAAAGAAATGTCAGCACCTGCTCCCTAAAACAACACAAGTAAAGTATAAGACAGTTCCAAACTCACAGAGAGTCTAGGTAGGTTTGTTTTAGAGGCAATTCTAACAGAAAAACTAAGTCAAGAAATCAAAGTAAAAATGAAAAAAAAAAAAAAAAAAAAAAACTAGGCCATAAATAACAGATCACAACTCACAGAAGAGCAGAAAGGGAAAGATACAGAGAAAAGAAATGAAAACATGAAATGCATGTCTGAGGCCATACAAAGCAGAGCTAGCTTGACAGATGATTGTATAACAACTGCAATGTCTCTCTTTGCCTTTCTCTTCCCTCATGCATATGGGAGCTGCCTGCTGGGGAGTTCTTCTAATAATAGTATCAGCGTCTCAGCACATGTAACACAATACTTTTCCTCACAATAGGATGTGGTAATGATGCACTGAGGGGGGATGGATTTAGGGGCACACAAAGTTGTCTGTTCCATTGCAGTGTTCTTAAATACTCTGTAAAGACATTTTGTTTTAGAGTTTTGACTTGTTTTGCTAACTGCATAAATGTGACATACTGTGTGTATGTGGTGTCCACATGTGTACATGCTCATGAATGTGTATGTGTAAGAGTACCCATGCATGTGGAATCCGGAGTCCAATTTTGGGTTTCTTTCATAACTCTCTACTATATATTTTGAGACAGAAGCTCTCTCTGAACCTACAACTCATGGAATATGTTAGACTGCCTGGCCAGTGAACTTTGGGGATCCTCCTGCACCATGCCCAGGATTTATGTGTTTGTTGGGGAACAAACTCAGGTCTTCATGCCTACCTCATGAGCATTTTACCCACAGAGCCCATCTCCCCAGCCCCAAGACAGCTTAATGAATGAGTTTCAAACATCTGCTTCTAGGAATACAATTCATAACTGTGCTAGTGGATTCCCCTGGGACAAGGCTCATGCATTTGACATGTTTAGATTGAGACTCCCTCTTTTCCTTTGGCTGTGGCACAAACATTTTCAATTCTTTCTCAATAGCATGAATAATTTTAGGCTTATTGACAGGGTGGCAAAGAGAAGATTGTCAATTTTTTCACATCAGATTCCCTAATTTCTCCTGCTGGCATCCAGCATAAAGCAGGCCCTCCTGCTGTGGGACTTTTGGGCACTGTGAGCAAACGATCCCCCACTGTTGCCACCACTGTGGAAACAGACTGCTACACCAGTGCAGTGACAGTATCTCACTCTACTTCCTCATGGAGGCCAGAAAGAGCTTCCCCAAATAGCAATGAAAATGTGAGCACCTGCATCCCACTAATTGTGATGTCTATGGATATAACTTGCAAAAGATGTCATTCAGACAATTGCAGACTAGCCACACTTACACTTCACATTCAACAGGAATCACAGGTGAAATTCAAGTGTAAGGAAAAGAGGGGCTTGGGAATATTCATTCCTCTCTGCCTATCTCAACATCAAAGCACTAAAAGGTATCTCAATAGTTTTAATTTCCATCGAATTATAATCATTGTGACTATAATGTTGCTATTTCCACAGTTTTCAGATAGCCGACTCACACAAAAGTCTAATTGATGTAACATGGCTAATAACAAAGATATACACCGATAGGATTATTGTTCTATGTAAAAAAAATTGTAATCTTTTTTTCTGAGTGGTATTATCTGTATGATCTTAAGCAGCTGGCCAAAGCCAAAGCTGTAAAATTAATACATAGATATAAGTGACCATCAAGAGTAAACAAAATGTGGTATACTCATACAACAGAAAATTATTTGACAACAAAAAGTAATGAACTCTGGTGCATTTGACAACAACAATCATTATTAAAATCATAACTCATAGGGAGGGAAGCCAGAAGACTATATTTAAATGAATTACATATACAGATAATATCAGAATAGAAAATCCATAATAGAGACAATAAAGATTAGTGGCTACAGTGGTAGGGATGCCGAGTGGAGAGTGGTAAGTATAGGACTTCATTTTAGGGTGATGGGAATGTTGTACAGTAGTAAGGATGGCTACATATACTAGCTACTAAAGGGCAAACTTTATTATAGGTGAATCCTATCTTATTAAAGCCACTATTCAAAAATAAATAGAAAGTCTCACCATCTGATAAAAGCCACTATGAGTAGAGGCCTTCAATATAAGAGAACTAAATTTTCAACCACATTTTATTAGCCCTTTGAATTTTATCAGACTGCTGATGATCTTTATATCCTGGGATCTATTAAGCCTATAAAAGTGTTTCTCTTCTATTGCTTAATTTCAGAAACACTGTCTCCTCTTGTGGGAAAGAGAAATAACTGATGTGTGGCTAAACCACAATGCCTTTCTTTGTTTCCAACAACTATTCTGTATCAACCCACCAAAGGTGATGGTTTATGTTTACAGGGTGCTCTGGGGAAATCTTGGGTCACCCAAGTGTTTTGCTGCAATCACAAGAGAACTTATGGGTGTTTAGTGAATTCGCCAACAACAGAGTTAACTAAAGATGTGCTTTGTTTCACTAGCGGCAGCCGTTAGTCAGCAAAACCAAAAATGACTTAAAGATAGATACTGACCTTGTCTCTTTTAAGCCTTCCTTCTGAATGACCTCCAGAATCTGCTTTGCTGTCATTGGGGAGTTGGGGTGTTTTTCTAGTGCCTAAAAAAAAAAATGAGAGTGAGACATGAGACTTCCAGATTATTGCATGGAAGCATGCAGAATGAAAACTTGTATGAACCACACGTTATCTTCCTTAAGTTCTAAGGAGGAAGGGAATTTCAGGCCAAAGTAAGTTTTCACTGCACATCTAAGGAGACCAAAGGGAGAATGGCATTTTTCCCCCCACTGGAACAATGAAATCAACAACTCCATAAGATTGGGTGGTAGGAAATTCCTTAAAAAGAATTCGCAAAGACATACATACATACATGTCATAAAAGATGTGTAAGCCCAGCAAAACAAGCCAATCAATGCATGCAGTGTTCTTTATTTGAACAAAACTATTGCTGTCCCTTAATATCAGCTTTGCTATGGTTAAAGACACATCTTCAGGCTGATAAAGTGTTTATTCTTAGAGCCATGGAAACACACAGCCCAAACACATTAGCAATGAACAAAATGTGGGTCAGAAACAGCCATGTGAGATTCGGGCTGACAAACCTGGGTGGGATGTTTAAAAGGAAAGGATAAAACTTAATGTTGAGAGGAGCAGAGATGCCAAAACCCTCATCATGACCTGCTATGCTGGTTCAGCTCAGTTTCCTTTCTTTGGCATTCCCGATTAATGTCAAGTGAGTCTCTCCCTCTTTCCATCAAACCCTTTGGGCCTTAGGAACTCAGTCCTGTTTTCCTTCCCTCCACTTTTGCCATACTCAATCTTTGGGGAGATGTCTGTCTTAAAGAATGAGCCAGAGAACACAGGAGGCCACGGATTACTTCACAGACATCAGCATCAGCATGATAAACAAGGTTTTCTATTTACTCAGGGGTTGGGTCCACTTGGGGAGGCTGTTGTGCAACAGATTGAATGCTGCTTATCATCAGCAACTTCTGGGACCATATCTAGAGAAGCACAACTGTACCAGGACCTCCTCTCCAAGGCTAGATGACAACCATTTAAAGATCTTTTAGCAGAGCTTCATGCAAAGCCATGGTCCCGTGCAGCTTAATGATCCTAAAGTTCTCATTTGTCATTATTTAATAGAAGGTTCATGGTTGCTAAGAAATAGCAGGGTTGCACTAACAGTCTTCCTAATCTCTTCACAGTTGGTCTGTGATTTCTTCTACTGCCAATGACTGCATTTCCATTATCTCAGTAGCAAAAACTGGTGCATGTGAGGGCCTGTCAGTGAGTGGTAAGCAGGTGGCTTCACATCCGGGCCTCTCCTCAGTCACATCCGGGCTTGCAGCTTGTGGTTCTCAGAGAATGTTCCCACTGCCCAACTCTTGATCGCCAGTATACAGTCTTTTAAAGGATAAAGAAATACTAGCAAAGCTAAGCAAAGGCAACATGTATGTCTTGGAAAGGAAAACTGTCCCCAAGAGGAATGGCACTGGAGAGTCAAACTGAAATGGAAAAGGGGAGGGTGAAGGTTAGGGAAGGTTAGGGAAGGTTTCCTCCATACGGGAGGAAAAGTAAAGTATACAAATACTGGAGAAGGCAATAATGAAACTGCATGATACTGCTGAAAGGACAGGCCCAATCACATGGAAAGGGGAAAGAAAACAGACACAAAGACATAATAGATACCGGCCATCAGCACAGAGTGTAGCTATGAATTATGGAAAGGACTTGCTGAGGTTGTGCAGACTCTACAGGGCTCAGGGTCACCCCACATGACAGGTGTTGCTGGGAACCTACTGAGTTCTCGCAGCAGACGGGGGCAGAACAACATTAATTAAGCTTGTTTAAGGAACCTGGGAAGATGGACAGTGAGAAAGCAGGACACACCCCAAGGTAGGAAGGAGGAAAACTGATTGAACTGGTACCATCTCATTCAGTCTGGCAATGGACTGAAGAGGGAGCTATCCTGTCCTGGACAGGGCTTTACCAGAAATCTGGGTGTGATGGGAGATGTCATTCTGTATATGTTTCTCATACTGGTTAATAATAAAGCACTGTTGGCCAATAGGAAAGGATGATAGGAGGGACTAGGAGACAAGGAGGAAATAGGAAGTAGGAAGGAGGAGTTAAGATGGAGATTCAGGAGAGACCTGGACGCCAGCCGCCTCCCCGGTAAGAGAAGGCCATGTGAAAATACATAGATCAGCAGAAATGGGTTAATAATTAAAGGCAGAGCTAGCCGATAAGAAACAAGTAACCGGGCCAACAGTATCGTATGAAATACAGAGTCTCTGTGTATTATTTGGGGCTGGCGGCGTGGCGGCGGGACAAGACCAGAGGCGGCAGGCGGAAAAACCCGTACACCTTACAAATGGCGCCCACGTGGCTAGTAAGAACTTCCACTTAAAATTTAACAAAAGGTTAAAAACAGGTTTTAGAAACAAAAGAACAGAGACAAGCAAGGTTTCTTGGTAGCAGCATTTTTCTCAGTTGAACTCTGCTTTACTAGAGACAAGCAGATATTCGCGCGGCTCCTTTAAGGGAAGATTCCTTACTTTGAATAAGCGGCAAAAAAATAAAAAAAAAAAAAAAATGCACAGCTTTTAAATAACTCTGCTAACAATTTATTGGTGTGTATGAGAGATGGCAATGGCAGTGACCACATCTCCAAGCCGGCAGCATGCTTTCTGGGTGGCAACGCAGACCAAGGCGGTGAGCACAGCTCTCAGTGCTGGTGGTAAAAGTACCCGCCACCATCTTTGGTAAACCGCGGCTGACACAGCTATGACTTTCATTTTAGCAAAGTTGTTGTTTACCAGATAAAAGACTTGTGGCCAGACAAAGATAAAGATTTACAGTAAAGACAGATTCATATTAAGAAAAACCTCTAAAGGTTTACAGTGTGTTTTAAAATATACGTAGACATGAAAAGAAAAATGGTTTTAAAGAGACAAAGAGGAACTGGGTGTTGTAGCACACGCCTTTAATCCCTGCACTCAGGAGACAGAGGCAAGCAGATCTCTGTGATTTCAAAGTAAACCTGGTATGCAGAGTGAATTCCAGGACAGATAAGAGTTACACAGAGAAACCCTGTCTCAAAAAATAAAAAGTAAAAGAAACAGAGTAATAATAAAGCCACATAAAGATGAAAAGCTCAGAGAGAATCTGGTTACTGTATGGCATTATATTGTCTTTATATCATTTGACTGCTGAGGAAACAACAACTGTTGAAGGAAATACTGCTGGATTAATTCAATTTATATATTTTAAAAATGCTTTGACTCCAAAATTTAAGTTCAAGGACAAGTTACTGGGGGAAAGGATTTCTATTTTTGTTTCCACAGAAAATAAAAAGCTGTGGATTCCTTCCAGACTAATGTGGTTTGAGCAAGCCAGGCCCCCTGAAACAGAGTCGTTGGTGATCCAACATTCAAAACAGCTTGGACAAAGCAGCCTCGCAGACTACAGCCAAGATTTCTGCAACTTCTTAGGATCCACATGACAGCGCCCCCTATCAGCAGGAAGTAGTTTGGAAAGAACGACGCCCAAATTCCCAAATATTGTTTATAAATGTTTGGTTTCATTTAAATGTGCTTGGTTATAAATGGGTAGTGTTCACAGCCAATTATTTTTAAAGGTAAAAAGGGAATTATGGTATTGATATGATTACTTTGTTTTGGAATGGATTTTCATTTATTGATACAATTTAATGTCAATTTTGTGAGATGTTTATTTCTCCTCTTGTTTTGGTATTATGTTTATATAGAAATATAATGTAGTACAGATTATAGATAATTACCTATGATAGTCAAAGCTTAGAGTTAAGTTAGTTAGGTTTTTCAAGATACACAGAGATGTATTTGAGATAGATAGGAATTCTTCAAACCTTTCAAAGACCTACAGAATATGGCATTTAAAATGGTTTAGGGTTTTACTTGACAATGAGACATAATTGCTCATGGTAACACCACCTGCGTCAAAAAGGAAGATGGACATTAAAGAAACACATTATGGAGTTTACTTCCAATATGGCAAGACTAGCCATTTGGACAAAATACTGCTCTTGTCTGGACTGTTTGACTTGATGCTATATAAACTGGACATGCAGGACCTACAGAAAAGTGACTGCTGATTCAAGATGGACACTGCTACAGAGTTCCTGCTTCATGGAAGAGTCTGCCTGACAGTATGCAGGACACAGAGAAAAGTGACTGATAAACTGCCAATACAAGAAGACAGTTTAAAGTTTCCTGCGTTGCTGAAGAGTCAGCTAGACACACTATGCCTATGGGCTGAAGATGGAAGATTACAAAAGAACTTCGGGTGACCAGGCAGTGAGTTGTTTCTGTCATTTCTAGAGTTTATATATTATCCTTCTGTGGTCTTTGAAGGAGTTGAAGACAGATAGTTATGGTTATAGTTTTCATTAGTTAGGATTAAAGATAAGTTACTTAGACTTTAGACACACAAAGACAGAATAGATGATGAAATATTTTCTTCAAATCTTGCTAAATGTTAATGGACTAAATATTGTTAACTGTGATTCTTACTTGATAACTGTTGTATAATATATTTTGCTATGTTAAGGTTAAAACCCTTTTTATTTAGACAGAAAAGAGGAGATGATGGGAGATGTCATTCTGTATATGTTTCTCATACTGGTTAATAATAAAGCACTGTTGGCCAATAGGAAAGGAAGATAGGAGGGACTAGGAGACAAGGAGGAAATAGGAAGTAGGAAGGAGGAGTTAAGATGGAGATTCAGGAGAGACCTGGACGCCAGCCGCCTCCCCGGTAAGAGAAGGCCATGTGAAAATACATAGATCAGCAGAAATGGGTTAATAATTAAAGGCAGAGCTAGCCGATAAGAAACAAGTAACCGGGCCAACAGTATCGTATGAAATACAGAGTCTCTGTGTATTATTTGGGGCTGGCGGCGTGGCGGCGGGACAAGACCAGAGGCGGCAGGCGGAAAAACCCGTACACCTTACATGGGTGCATTTGTAAGAGCAGTTTACTCACAGAGGAAGATCCCCTGTTTCTCTTCCTGAGTACAGGCCCCCCAGCATGGCCCTGTTCCCTTCTCTATGATATCACTTCCTACTCTACAAATGAAGTAAAAGCACCAAGAATTACATCGGGAAGTAAAGAGAGGCAGGAAGGAGATGAAACCACAGAGAACAGCAGAAGCCACCATCCATCCCTGAAAGACAGAGAAAAGAGAGAACAAGGTTCCTGCTTGTGAACACACTTCACTGAATACTAGCACAGAAAGGGAAAGATTGTCTTCATGGAACACAACATTGATACCATCAAAATGATGTTTCACATGACAGAGACATGATCAGTCTCAGGTAAAGCACACTGCACAGTGTTAGAGTGGGGGATGCCTCACTCATTACAAGTGCACCTCAAGCTCTGGGGTCCATATACATCACCCCAGAAAGCTTTTGACCATGAGGTACTCCTAGTCTTTGTATTAAATTTTATTTCTTTCTTTTTTATTTTTAGATTTTTGAGACAGGATTTCTCTGTATAGCTTTGGAATCTTTCCTGAAATTCTCTCTGTAGACCAGGATAGCTTCCAACTCACAGAGGTCCACCTGCCTCTGCCTCCTGAGTGCTGGGATTAAAGGCATGTGCCACCAATGCCTGGCTTATATTGATTTTTTTTTTGAAGATTTCTTCACCATACACTCAAGCTTTCCATGTTTTGTTTTTATTAAAGCTTTTTATATGTGTACATTTTAATTCATAAAGTATATTTCTTTCTAATTTTCTTTTAATAACTATGCTGATTAATCCTTTGAGAATTCCATTCCATATTTTGATCATATTAAGCCCCAACTCCATCATTTAAATCCTCCCGGATCCACCCTCCACTTCCTATAACCCAACTTAATATCCTCTCTTTATTTTAATAAGCTATCTACTCCAATTTGTGACATCCATAGTTTGTCCTAGATGTGAAGTCATCCAACGAAGGGTGATAGGTGAGAACAAAAGACTATGAAGTTCAAGCCGCAAATGGGATGTCTACATCACAACCCCTCTCTGAAGCTCAGGGACCATCTCTGAAGAACAGATAGAAGGACTGTAACAGCCAGAGACTGGGGAGGACCAGAGCAAACCAGTGTCTTCTGAACAAGACAGAACCAATGCACTCATGAACTCACAGCCGTTGCTATTGCCTGCACAAGACCAGCATAAGATCAAGCCAATCAGTGTTTTAGTATGGAGCGAATTTGCTTTTTTATACCCAGGTGAAATTTTAACTTAACTTCCTTCCCCTCCACTTATTATTAGTAAGCCATATTTTTCCAATTTGATCTGCTTTAGAAGTCATACATGGCTATATATTGAGATATCCTTTACCATGGAGCATGTGGTACAGTGTATTTTTAACATGGAAATCCTGTTATAAAACACAGAGAGAACAGAGAGAGAGAGAGAGGGAGAGAGAGAGAGAGAGAGAGAGAGAGAGAGAGAGAGAGAGAGAGAGAGGTCCTTGCTGGGTTGGACAGGAACAATTAGAGCCACATGCTCACTCCCCCGATCTTGGAATCCACAGCAGGCCTCTAAACTGGAAACCTCGGTTCTGAGGGCTTGCCCAGAGTTGCTGCAGCTTCCACTGAGCCACCAATGGCTGAAATAGCGATAACATTTCAAGAGAAGTCAGTGTTACAGAACAGTGGAAGCTCATGATTCCTCCTTAAATGCTTAACTGCCTACCTCTTTAGGGTAAACTGGGATTAACATTGAAATATCTCGTTAAATATTGAAGGAATTAAGGCCCCATGTTTTATTTCACTTAATGTTTCCTTTGAAACCTATAATAAGCTTTCTATTGTCTTATTTTTCAGCTGAAATTATGAGAAAACTCTTCTATATTTTCCACATTTGATTTCTAATGCTACAAAAGCCACCTAATTGTGTTCATTATTATCTACATGAACTGGAAATTGAACTCCTAACAGCTCCAATAGTAGTACTACAGTAATGAACTGGGTTTTTGTTTGTTTGAGTTCTTGAAATATATTAATTGTTCTCCTTCTGATTTATCTCTCTTTCCAACACTGTTCACCCAGGATAGAGAGTGAACATCTCTAATACATTCCAAGACAATGTGTGCCTAAAACTCAAACCGTTTTATCACTTACTCCCTCCTGGCAGTGCTACATTTTGCTCAGGAAACCTGTACTCAAAATATTAGAACCAGCACTGCAAGAAAGGATGGATACAATTGACCAGATGCCCCCTCTGCTCTGCAGGATTCAGACTGTCTCTGTGGTCGATTTTTACGTCGCTGTCCTCCTAATTCTCTGTGAAATGGATTTCTGACCCACGGTGTAGCTATATTTGAGATCCACTTCACTTTTACACCCCGGGAGTTAACTTGCTTCTCTCAAGTCTTTTCACTTCTCTCCACTTTCTTCCGCATTGATAAGCACAAAAGTTTCCAAATAACAGCATAGCTTTTCAGAAAAGTGACTCTCCATGACCAGGGGCACACAGGACATACATATCATCCACCCACTGGCTTTCTAATGATACACCCTCTTTTACTTTCACCAGAAATGAATAAATTAACAGAACTGGCAAGTCTGTCATTGAACTTCCCCCTAAGTTCATGGAATTCCAAGCCAATCTCATGCCAGCAGACTTCTGCAGATGACCACATGGCCCAGTCAGGGTAGAGAAGGACACACCTATATTGAGGAGGAGAATGGTGGGGAGAATCACCTAAGGTATGAGCCGAGCTACGTGAAAACCAGGGCTGTGTTTAAGGACTCCTCTGATTCTGTATCCCAAGCCAATCATTTAAAGGTTTCCTTCAGAATTATGTAGTAGCTCTCCAATGAAAAAACACATTTTCATTGTCTCTAAGATAAACACATTAGACCAGGGTCCACTTGATCCCTACATAAAATGCTCTGAGAGCAATTACTTATTTAACTGAGAAAACAAACAAAGAAACAAAAAACAGCTTCACAATTTAAAACTTATTTCAGAGTTTACTTTGTGTGATCCTAAATGGCTATGGCCAGGTGTCTTCCCTTCTTTTACTGACATTAGTGCATCTTGCCCTAAACTATACCGGCAGCAGATTAGGGGGTACAGATGTTAGAGGCCTTGTATCCTGGCAAAAGGATTCAGGAATTGGAGTTACAGAGCACTTTCACATAGCATATACTATTTTATTTGTTTTAACGTGCCATATTACTATTTGATTTTTAAAACCAACTCTGTGAGATGCCCATAACACACACACACACACACACACACACACACACACACACGCCCACGTTCTTTGCAATGGGTACAGTTGAATTAACAGGCTCATGAAGAGTATAAACAGAGCTTGCACAGACAGTAACAGTAATGACAAAAAGAAATGCCTGAATTAGGAAAAGCAGCTAATACTTACTAAAGAACACCTATGCAGTAGGTCCTCAAAGGAACTTTCACACTGCAACAACAGAACCCAGAATTCCTATAGTCTGTTCCTATATATAGTATGTAAAACCTCAAAGGTACCAATGGTTTTGTTGTAACTAGGATTTAGATCACTGGCAGTATTTATATGTGAAAATAAAGCATATCAAACATTGCAGCACTTTACCAAATGCCCATTGTCCACAGTTCAACTAGGTTGTTCTCAACTTTTAGCTTACTTGCTTCCTAATTAAGGGTTTAAAGATGATGCTTACAATTTTCTGTTCTATTTTAATGTGTTTTATGGGGAAATTACATGCTGCAGCAGCATGAGTGCGTGACTTAAAAAACACAGAACTATAATGAACGTATCTGTGAGAATCAACCATACTGTCCTCCAAAGCAGCAAGAAGATAGTGTATTTCAAAATCCCACATTAAGTGGCTGGACAAAGCTTCTGGATTCTGGTGTCCACTATTTCTACCAGTTAAGAATACCAAAAGCATATGGCATTCTCCATACCCGGGCTTTACAACTGAGATATTCAATACAAGAACCACCTCACAAGCCTTCCCCAGCCATCTCACACTTAAGATTAGCCATTTTTTGAACTCTCGGATGTTTTAAGCATTCTGTTTCCTCGGTAGCACCTGGCAAACCTATCACTAATTAGTATACCTGCTTAATGATATCTTTTCCAATATACTGCAAGCCTAATGAGATCAAGGGCCTTGGTCCTCATTCATGTCTACGTCCCCAGACGACAGCATTGCTAAATAGGTTTCAAAAAATCAAGGGCAAGGTAATTCAGAGAGAGGGTTTGATTAATTCGGTATTTTAGGTATTTTATAGCATAATGATGTAGGTTATGAGTTTCAGAGTCAGATAAACCAGGAGCCCCTAAGCCACTGTCTGATGTTAGATAGTACATTTAACCCCCTGAGTCTCAGTTTCTTCACTTCATCATTCATAAAAGTGTCCTGAGGACTGAATGAGATAATGAATGGGAAGCACTTATCATTCCAATGAGCCAAATGACTTCCTACAGCAATGACAGTTAATAAGCTAACAGTATTCGGGGGAAGCACTTTGTACTCAGCCTTGAAATACACTTCCCCCAATACCAAAAACTAGGGGGGGGGTGCTCCAAGAAAATGATGAGAACAGTAGGTATTATTATATTACTCAAATACTCCCAGTCCTCATCCCCAGACAATGGCCAGACATGATTCACAAGGGAACCTGCACTACATTGTTCCTAGTGTCAGCATGGCAGGTGTGATATTTCCATTATATGGAAAAAGAACAAAAAGGCAAATACACTTAGAAGATGCCCACATTCTAAAAAGTAAAAGTGATAATGATTGTTTAAACGGTCTCTCTCTCTCTTACACACACACATTATACATAGAATCTGCATCAAAAAGTAAGCAGTTTATAAGTATTTTATAAGGAAGCAATTCTATGGCAGAACTCTGCAGCCAGTCTACTTTCTGTAGAGTCTACTAGTTACTAAAACACCTTTCTCTGCATCAAGTAACACTTATGTTTTCCTTTTACTTCTTCCAAATAGTCTTGATACATTTGAATATACAAGAATTATGTAATATGAAGTTGTGATCACTGTCTAAACATGTAATCTTGAAAAATATCTTTGGGGCTAGAAAAAGGGCTCACTGATTGTTCTTCCTGAGGATCCAAGTTTGATTCCCAGAACCCACTTTGGAAACCTTATAATTGCTTATATCTCTAGCTACAGGGAATCTGATAACCTCATAACCTCTGTGGGTATCTGCACTGTGTGTGTGTGTGTGTGTGTGTTTGTGTGTGTGTATATACGTATGCTTGTGTGTGTGCATGTGTATGTGTACACATGTGCAAGCATAAACAAATCTTTACAATCAAATGAATTACCTGTATTGAATAACTCCACAAATGGCTTCCATTAACTATATTAGTCACACAATGTGGTATTGTGACATTAGTTTTCAGGTTAATGGAAGTTTATCTTCCCTTATTAATTACAAATAAAAGATTTTCAGTTTCTACCATCCAAATCAACCTTCATTTTATAGGCTTTGGTTTTCCACCATCAAAAAAATGTACATCTTGATACTCATTAAAACACATCAACTAAGTCCTATGACAAATAAAACGTTTCAGATAATAAGCACCTAATAGAAGGAAATGGTCAATTGGCAGCTGTCTCTTATATGCACAGGACTACAATCTAGTGACACCTACTCTTGTCAGCAGCCATTTCATAAAGACACTCAATTAAAAACTTTATAGGTATTTTGAAGTTTGCATCTAAAATTCTAAAGCTATAACCAGAGATCTGTGGTATATTTTCCCAAACTGACATATACATATGTGAATGTTATACATACATTTAAAAACATAGGCATTCCCCCAACCTACTTGCTTTGGTTTAAATCCATTTGTGTAGCCTCTCCAATCTTACCAACCACAAGTATTACTATCCAATATAATTGCTAAATTACCCCCCCCAGAAATCTCTTCTACCAGATTTCCATGGGTCCAGAAGTAAATCTATAAAAAAAAACAGCCACTGATCCTGGGTAATTTTATCCTTTTAACTACAATCTATTCATTTAAGCTTATAAAGTTCATCTGCAGTCACTATGTAATCCAGCTGTTCAGTTTCCCTTTTCATTCTAAGAGACTCACATGCTTGGCAAGCAGGATTTTGATGCACATCTCTACATTATTCACAGTGGACTCAAACAGGGTGATAGAAAACAAAGTGTGTGGCTGCCAGTGGGCACCAGTTCCAAACTGATCATGATTACTCAATCAATATTCTTGGCTATAGATGTTCAATCTGCTGCAGAGTCATTTAATTATACTATCAGCCAGTTCATAATTGTCCATCACTTCTAAAAGCATTTCACAATAGAATCAAGTCAAATAAGTGGCAGAAATTTAGCTCTAACAGGCATATCTTCCTGATGTGTAAGTCTAATAATCCTATCAAAAGTAAATTAATTTACGTTGACATAAATTAGCTGAGAGAATTCATCATGCCTTCCAGGGATCTTAACTTCCATTTGTAAATGCTTACAGCCATCTGTTTAATAATTTCTAGAATTTTACTTAGAGTGGAGATAAGGCTTAATTGTTCTGATTTCAAAAGTTTGGCCCTCTTATCTTCTTAAAAACAATACCAGAGGTCTGGGGAGATGGCTAAGTGGGTAAAGTGCTTGTTGCACAAACCCAAGGACCCAAGTTCAAATCCTCATGGATCTAGTCATATAAGTACATGTTATATTCTTAAATATAACCTCTCTTAAAAGTGTAAACATGGAGCATGCCTTTAATTCTAGCACTTGGGAGGTAGAGACAGGCTAGTCTGGTCTACAAATGTGTTCAAGGACAGCCAGGGATACATAGAGAAGCTCTGTCTTGAAAAATAAAACAAACAAAACAGGATAAATATGACACAAAAAAAACATAATGGGAAATATCAGATGAACTAACACATGTATATCTTCTCAAGATCTAATATTATTAAATGATGACTAACTGCTCTAATCATGGAGTTTAGTTATATTATTAACTCTGGATATAATTCTAAAAGACAGATTTATAGATGGTGGCCTTAGGTGATTCTCATATATGTGTGCTCACAAGGAGATGAGAGCCTGTGCATGTGGAGATAAACAACAGCGGAGTCCATATTCAAAGGCAACCTCTGAACAGGTGTTGTTCTGGGGCGGCAATTTCTGGAGAATTGAGAATCATTAAAATGTGCTCATGTTAATAATATTAGGTCACAGTTATCTGGAGAAAGGGGACTGCAAATGAAGAGTTGCCTCAATCAGACTGGCCAATGGCCATGTCTGGGAGAAATTGTCTAGGCAGTTAACATGAGAATGCCCAGCGCACCGTAGCAGGTGGGTCTAGGTGATAAGAAAGCCTTCTCAGAATGTACCAGTGAACTAGACACATTCTTCTATGGCTTCTCCTTCAAGTTCCTGCCCTTCATCCCTCCACAATGGACTGGGACCTGGGAGTGTAAGCTGAAGTAAACCCTTCCTTCCCCTAAGTTGTTTTTGATGAGAGTGCCTCATCCCAGCAGCAGAAAAACAAATTATACCTTATATTAAAAAAAAAATAGGTTGGAGAGCAATTTAGGAAGCCAAGAGATGTTGACCTCTGACCTCAACACAAATAATACTCAAATAGGCACACATCAAAATGCATACAGTTCCCACAAGTACACACCCATAAACCAAATAAACATTTCATTTCATATAAAAGAACTATGAACATACTACTGAAGAAAGCAAACAAAATGAGCTGGAAGAATAGATGTATGCTATTCTCTAACTTCTGAATAGTTTTGAAGATTTATTTATTTATTTCTATTTTAAGTGTATGGGTATTTTGCCTGCTGAGTGTATGCTATGCCCAAGGAAGCTTGAAGCCATCAGCTCTTCTAGACTGGAGTTATAGATAGTTGTGAGCCTCTGTGTGGGTGCTGGGTATTGAATTCAGATCCTCTAGAAGATCAGCCAGTGCTCTTAACCACTGAGAAATTTCTCTAGCACCATGACTTATGTATTTACAAATACAACTGGCTTTAAAAAAACTTTAATTTGCATGCTTAAAAAAACTAAGAGCGTAAGTTTATTTTTACATCATTTATATACTATACTAATTGTACATAATATTTGTTTTAGGATGATTAATAGCTAATCTGAAATCAGTTCCAAACACATGAATACTCTGAAACTGAAGTAGTCATATGCCATATACTGTTGGATAGACTAGTAGGTGGATTGGCTGTTCTCTGAAGTAAATTTCAGTCTTCATTCAGACTAACAGTCTAAGTCAGGGAAACTCCTGAGCAATACTCCTGAGCATTGCTTTGAAATGACACAGCATTCAGATGCATCTGCCAGAGAAAATTAGCAGTAAGATGTATCTTCATATAATTATATGAAATGACAGTTATATGGAATTATGTGATTCTGCCCATTTGGATGTTCACAGAGGACAAAGATAATAGAGCTTATGATGTCGCAGTTCACAGAGGGCTTTTATCCTAGCAATTGCATCACATCTACCCTGAGCAATTCACTAACAAATATTTACCAAGCATATCCATACACCATAATGAAGTAACATAAAACACACCATTCCTATCTCTACAGACATTTAACTCTCGAATAACTATAGTCAGGGAAAGAAGGGCAGCTTCAAAGGAAAAAAAAAGCCATCTGTCCTTCAGTTTCACTCAAAGTGTGCTTTCTCATCTAAGCAGCAAGGGTGCCTGCCTTGCTGGTGACCAGCAGTTATATATATTGCTCAGATATTAGGAAGGATGTTCAGTGTGGAACTTGAGCTTGCATGTTTACAAGGGTATGCCCATGACCCACTCATGGCAAGTTTTTAACAGAAGCTAGCCTAGTGAATGAAAAGATGAGCATATCACTAAGAAGAACTGATGGCTCAATTTATTTGATACACTCATCTGAGGGTGTCTTTTCCCATTTCCACTGAGTGGGAACTGCCATGTTTGTGTACTGAAGGCATGATTAATGGTGAAATAGAGTGATGGCTGCAGTGGGGTTCCCAGGGAGGACCAATCATTGAACTCCTCCCATGGTATGTGAATCCAAACATTTAGGCAATGTTGTTATGGGGTAGAGAATGGGAGCATGGTGGTCATGTTCCTCTCCACGTGGACAAAGGAGGCTCAGAAAGTAAGTCTATTGTGTGATCAGCAATGGGAATTTTAGCAGATAATTCTTATAAGTTACATTCTCTACTAGCTACCTTAGTGTTAGCCAAGTTTTCCAGTCCCCTTTGTCTTATGCTGGTTCTTGTCCTGCCATTTAAGTCATGTGCGAGGAAGGTGAAGAATGCATTGATAGGAACACACGGCAAGCAGACTTGCTTTAAATCAAGACTTCCCATGCAATCAAATAGTCCCTGTTGCTCCAAGACCCCCTAAACCTACTTTACAAGGTGAGTTTTGCTAACTACCACATTGAGAGCTAATTGTTCTATAACACCTCATTTTAGCATGAGGATGAAGAAAAGTATTACCATTGATGTGATCAAAATATTTATCTTCTGAAAGAGGGACTATATAGAAAGAGTTACCTACTAGCCAATTCTGAATTAGCCCTTGTAGAAATTACTCACACTGATCCTAGAGCTTGCCATTGGACATTATTCAGTGACACACAAAGATAAACTGGACCAGATATCATTCTCTTACACTCATTCAATTACAGACAGTGAACACTTGTTTCCGCAAGGAACCAGTTCCCCCAGTTCAAGCTATCCATAGGAAAATTCTGACAGTGAAAACAATTACTCTTTTTTTAAATACTTAATATACCTGTCTGATATCAGGCATGCAGAACATGTTAGATGGCCACCTGTGCCAATGTCTATGCAGAGAGGATGATGGGAAACTGAGATGGGAAGATTAAATTTTGTTGTGTGGTCCCATCAATGAGAGGCAGTTTAGTTTTACTTATAACAATTACGATTAAGTGCCTGCACTATTGTATAAAGGCCAAAATTTTTGTAGATAAGGAATTTGCTGTGAAAATTAATGCCTTCTGCAATAAATTATACCAGTATTAAAAATTAAAATATAATGTCCACCCCATTTGAGAAAATCCCCTGGTGTAGAGTCCTAGAATTAGCTATAGGCTTCTTGAAGAGTTGAAGACTGTTCATCAGGGTTAGTTATGGTCCACAGGGAGTCTATCAGCAGCCACTGAGTGTTGTCTACTAAACCTAGGGAAGAATGGGACTCACTGGGAGAAGTCCAAGGGACAGTAAGCTCTCTGTAGACAGGGATCTCTGAAGCAGACTGATGAGTAAATGAAGCTCTTTAGTAGGAATGCTGCTTCTGGACCTGCACTCATCTAAGATAAAAGGGGTAGATGTTAGGAAGGATGGAGGGATGGAGGAGGGGAGGCAGTGCATGAAGAAGGGAAGGAGAGAAGAGGAAAGGAGAGAGGAGGAGGGAATAAAGGAGGAGAGGGGAAGGAAGGAGGGAGGGGTAGTGAGGGGGCACAGAGTGGAGAGAAGGGGAGCAAGGGGACAGAGGAGGGGAGAGGGAGAGGGAGAGAGGGGTAAGAAGGGAGTTGGATTTACAGTGCTTGGCTCTCATCTTCCTACTGGCATGAAGATCTATCTGGCTGCACCTTTACAATGAGACACATTTTTTTTCTTCTTTTCTTGGAAACTTGAATACATTAAAAATGTCCCAGAGCCCCTTTTCTATCTCAAATATCTTGGAATTCAATTCTGCTAAACAATAATTGCTCTATTCTTGCTGGATCAAAACTGTTCCTCTTTAGAAGACAGATGGGAAGAAAAGCAATTATTTTATAAGGCAAAAATATAAACAGAATTATCTAAGAAGGGACACAGAAGCATTTTCCTAGGAATAAACAGTTCTCTGTTATTTTCTGGCTTAAAATGTCTCAGTGCAAATACTGGAAAGATACTGAAAATTATCTTCCATGATGCATCAAAAAATAAATAAATAAAAAATAATAAAAAAAAAAAAAAAGATGGGCTTAACCTGGTATATCTAATCTACTTCTTAAATGTTTAATTAAACATTTAGTGTTTTCATAAACACTAGTGGTTTCATAAAAAAATAAAATGTGTCCTAGAATAAGAACTGGTAAGCTACAAAACCTTTATCTCTCATTATGTACGGATCAGGATATGCAATGTTAAAAACCAACCCCCCCCCCCATTGTTAGTGGATCTAAATAAATACTAGTTGTGTTTCTAGCCAGGATAACTCCAAGTCCAGCTTGCCACTGGACTCGGTGACCTGAGAAGTTCTAAAACCCAAGGGAGACTCATTAAAGATTGGAAACAAATAAAGTATATGAACTTACCAATGGAAGTCTTCTTCTTTCCTAGCACCACAGACATCTAGTCCCTACTCAGTTCTTTGAACTTGGCTGATAAAGATAGTACAAGCAAAGAGTGACAAGGCCAGTATGGAGTCATTTGGAGACACTGGGGTAAGGAGTTAATGTTTTCATCTACCTCATGCTGTTGTTTATGTTCTTTATCTTCATTTTATTTCCTAAATATCAGGGTTGATCTAGAATCAAGGCAATTTTTTTGTTTAAACACAATAAGGAATTCTGCTCAGAGTTCAGTGAATCAATACCAACCCTTAGCACCTTCATCTCTCTCTAGCTAAAAGATAAAGATCCACAAAACTGAGAGAAATTTGAAGAGGGAGAAGAATAGCCTGAAATGTTCTGAATCACTGTATCTGATTCACTGGGCTATGGAAGAAGAGAAGTGTTGTTAAATGAATAACAGAATGTGCCAGTTACACACTGTAGGATCCACATACTCCCACATAAGTAGGGAGCCCTTAACTGATTCATCAGATCTCATCTCACTACTCACAGGGAGGAACAGAGATTCACTCCATGGGAAAGGAGGGCCTATCCTCTGTGGTTATTTTAGCATCCTTTAACAGCCATGGCCACCTTAGGAATGAAGGGCAACATTATAAACAATGAATGCAAACATTTACTGTATTCCGAAAGTACCTACAAATCTTAATAATACATACTTCAGTGTGTTAAGATCTAAATATACCAGATCTGAGCTGCTTTAAATTATGCTATAAACCTATACAGAGACTACTTGCAGGTAACTCTAAAGAAATTCTATAGGAAGAACTGAACAGAAACCATCCTTTGTAAATTCTGGCCTCTAATGCAAGAAAGTTGGCTTTAGCAGAAACACATCAAAGGGATGTTTAGTGTCTTTGCAAAGGCTGTCTCAACTTTAATGTGGTTTATTTGAAGATCAAGATCATAAAAATAACATCAGAAACTCCAGGTGAGGATGAGCTAACTTTACATCTAATTCACTCCTGTCCCATTTACAACTGAATGAGTTTATCAACCATTCAAGTAACAAAGTAAATGTCACTCATGATGTGTTTCCCAAGCATGCCTTTCCTTGATACCAAAAACATACTCCCCTTTAGTCCATGTGATCGATCTCTCTTCTCTGCCAATCAATCATGCTACCTTAATCTTAGCCATGGGCCTCTCAGCCAATCAAGGATAACAAGAAGTCTTCCTTAGGATTGATTATTTTACAGTGATGGGCCCAGAGTCGAGGAAAAAGGGAAAGAGTGAAGATGTACTTGATAACAGTATATAGCTGAGCTTAGAGGATGTAGTCTAGAGACCAGATCAATCTTGTCTTCTCCAAGACAGTGAGGAGAGAAGAAAACACCTGGATACATTCTCTAACCTCTAACCACTTACAATATTCCCATATTTCCCATTACATTAAACTAGTCTTGGTTAAGCTTACCTCATTTGCAACTCAGAAAAAATTAACTGACTGACCATTTAATTGTTTGGGTTTTTTGTTTGGTTTGGTTTATCTTTGTTTTCCATTTGGTGTATGAGTGATACTCCCATGTCTCCTAGGTTTGTTTACAGGATTGAGCATTATAATAAATGTAAGTTGTATATCTCAGTGTCACACTTCTAAACACCCAACAATAATTGCTTCTAGTGAGACATCACTATTGAATAACTCTAAAGAGATTCTATATTGAATGGTAGTAAATATATTATTGTTCATGAGTTAGTTCAGGTTTCATCACTATACCAAATGCCTAAAATTATCAACTCATTACATAGAAAAGAATTATTCTGGCTCATAATCCACCAGTGGTTCATTTTATTCCTGTAACTTTTGGGCCTGTGACCATATAGCATGCCACAGTGGGCATGACATAGGATTCTATTAAACTAATAACAAAAAAAGGAAGAAGAAGGAGGAAAAGAGATCAAGGAGACCAGAGTCCCACTGTCCTGTTTGAGGACTCCCATTAGGCCTCTCTTAAAAGCCCTATCATCCCCCAGTAGTATCGCTGAGAATAAGCTTCCAAAAAATGGTCCACTAGAGGATGATCCAGGCCAAACAACAGCACTGCACTTTAGTAACAGTAATCATTTGCAGTAACTGAGAAAGGCAGAAAATTCTTTCCAATGGGAATGCTAGACTCTCACAGAATACAACACTAACATGTATATGTACAAAATGATATTTACTTTGAAAATATTCCTGATTTATTTAATAACTAATTCACTACACAATTATTTTCATCTTTAGAGATAGTAACCTTACCTTACTGAAAATACTCCTAATTTGTCTCATAACTAATTTAATACACAACTATTTTCATCTTTGGAAATTGTAGGCATACCTTACTAAAATAATACACATAATCTCATTTGAGACCTAAAGAGTGTTCTTTGTTTTCTTTTCTTTTCTAAGGCCAATTACATAAAGGTTATGGCCTGTATCTATTTCATTCACATTACACCTAGCATGTTAATGATGTAATGAAAATTATCAAAGAATCAAGTTACAATAATTCTGAAACAGAAAGTAACACTAGTGAGCTACCTGAATGTAGACACAGACATTTAAAATCCATACAATATCAAGATGATTCTTGGAAGATCTGATCTGTTTGTACACTAATAACTAAGACATGGCATGTGGAAGCATGTTAGGAAGACACTGTGTATGAGCCTCAGCTTTATTGGAAACAGAGGAGCTAACTTGATCAGCTCCTTACAAATGCCTTCTTTGAATTAGTCACTTAGTTCAAATATGATCAGACTCAACCCAGCACATCATTTGGGAAAAATTATAAATGAGAAAGTAGAATGAAAGAAAAATGACACTACATTGTAAATGCTAAAAAATGTACTGAGAATATAAAAGAGTTTCTCCAAGAAACTTGTCTAAACTTTGCCAAATAAAAAGAAGGGAAAACTGTGTGGAGACAGGATTTTAAAAAAGGGAACATCAAGTCCAAAAACAAAATAAAGTTTGGAGAACATGACAAATTCTGACTGAGATCTGATAGGTCTTGAACACTGGAAAGTTGGAATGTCAGTGGCCATAGAATGCAGTAATGAAGCAAGGACTATACAGGGAGACAGCCTGGAGTCCTTGAAATATGAGCAGCCTCCATTAGCAGTTCCAGATTCACTGGAAGATTAACCTTCTCCATGTAAGTTATATGTTTCAGCAGGCTTTGTTTGGAGACCATCTCAGTAGAGTTCCCTTGCCCACTAACTTCTTGGTAGCTTTGTAGAATGATGTCAGAGTGTCTTCCTACAGGGCTTCTTGCAGGCTAAAAGTTATGTGCTGTCACCAAAGGTCCCAGCTTTCATCACATAGCTTTGTCCTAGCAATATCACTTCACATTGTCAGTCACCATTCCCCTTTTCTTGTCCCTGTAAATCTATGGATTACAACAACTTCCTGATGCTATCTATCTTCAGTGATCTGTATGATTCATAGTTTTCTTCTTCTACTGTGCCCTAACTTTCTCCATCATCACCTTAAAATTATACATTCTATTTATATCAGCGATGCAGATTGACTCAAGGGAGATACCATGAATCAATTTTCCTTTTAAATAAGTGGTTACAATAAGTTAGAAGCTCCAATGGATTACAACCACCTGTAACTACAATTCCAGCTGATCTTACATCATCTTTCAGACTCTGTGGGTACCTGCATATCTGTAGTGCACATAAATACACCCCGGCATGTATGTGCATGCACACATCCATAATAACTACATAAACCTTTAAAAGATAATATGTAGAGTTAAAAATACATAAAGAAGGAAATGGGACTTTGAGGGATTTTTAACAAGGTAGGCAAGATAATAGAAATAGAAGGGAGAAAAAGGGATAAATGACATTAAGGATGTTTGTAAATTCCACGGTGAACTTTTATCATGAAAAATGCCCCACACTTCATACATAGAACTTAGGGGTATCAATCTGGAACTCACCTGGAAGCCTCCTCCTTGAGGGATAGTCTTAGCATATTTAAAGCTATGCAAGCTGCCAAGGGAGGGAAGCAATCAATATTCCTACCCAGCCCTACCCAGTTGTAAAGCCTATGAGGCAAAATGACTAATCTAGCAAGAAATCCCCAATGGTGCAATTGTAGCACATATATCTTGGAGGTAACCAAAGCTGTCTAATTAGAGATGAGGCCCTCTCAACAGGAAAGAATTCATACTTGATACTGTAAACATAGTAAACTTCCCATGGCTGGTGAAGTTATCTTAAAGTAGAACCTACTACTGCCATTTTCCTATACTACCATAATTTTTAACTACATTCCAAATAATAATATTCCAAATAGCCTTATTTTCATAGTTAAGTATAGCTGCTCCTATACCCTGCATCTAAGAAGTTTCTTTTTGCAAGAGATGGAAATTATTATAAAAATCTACAATTGTTCAAAATGCAGAGAACCACAAACACTTCATTTACAGCACAATCCCTACACACCTAAGGCTTAGGGAACTCCATGAAAGAGAAGGCAGAGATATTACATGAACAAGAAGCCTGGGATATATTCTGTGAATGTTTGTCTTCTATAGAGGACAGGGAAGCCAGATCCATGAAATCTCCACAATATGGTAGCCTAAACAAGACCAGAACAAGGCACCACTAGTTGAAATACCAAAATGAATGAGGGAAATTTTACAATATACTACCTCAAAATGAAGAGCTAAAAATAGTGAATGACTGTTAAGAGAGTAAGAATTAGTCTACTTTTGTAATGATTCCACTGATAGGTTATCTAATCCTAAGTGGCCAGCTCTAAACACACATACATATGTGCAATACTAAATAGTGTGTGTGTGTGTGTGTGTGTGTGTGTGTGTGTGTGTAGTGTGAATAAAATAAACACGGAGATAGATAGTGGGGTTCAAGATGAAGATCAGAAAAAACAAAGTGGCCAAGCCACCAGAGAGTTCTCACCCCTACCAATACTCAAACTGAAGGGGTGATCCACTCACTGATCCTCAGATTGCATCTCCAGACTGTCCTGTTCTTCACCAAGACTCAGAATCCTAGACTGATGTCTGAGATTGCAATGAGCTCCTCATATACTCAAATGTGCTTGGATTAAAGGAATGAGCTCTTTTAGACTGATTCACTCCTGTGTAGCCCAGGGTTGTCTTGAACTCAGAGATATCCATTTGCCTCTGACTCCTGAGTCCTGGAATTAAAGGAGTATGCCATCACTGCCCAACTTCTATGGATAACAAGTGAGGCTGGCTTTGCATTTTGATATTCAGTGGTTTTATTAGATCATAAACAAATATCACCACTTGTGTGTGTATGTCTGTATGTTTGTACATATATATGTAACAGTAATAATTAATAAGAGGTCATGAATTTGGAAAGGAATGGGGACATGGGAGAGTGGGAGGAAGAAGAGGAAGCGGTGGAAATGATAGAAATACATAACTCATGTATGATATCCTTAAAATTTTAATTAAAGAGCTATAACACTGTAGAACTCAGTGATAAGGTTGCTAAAAGGAGAAACTATAAGGTATTAATGATGAGAAGAGTTTTCAGCAACACAACTGTGAGGCTGGTGTGACTTTCATGATGAGATGAAAAGAAAGTAAACAAGGGTTTCTGAGATGAGAAGTAGGCAAAGGCAATTAGCTCTGTGCTCCTCATCTGAACATTTTATTGCCATGAAAATATAAATGGATGTAGGGACCATAGGGGCCATATATATATCTCCCATCACTCTCTATCAGATAGGGAACAGCCACGACACCTAGAGCGTGCCAGTTAGAGATTTCTGCTTAATAACATGAACCTTGAATACATGATGAAAGCACAAACGGTTATGACACTTTCATGATTACCTGCCACAGCACAGCAGAAAGTGACAGCACTGAGTAACAACAGCAACCATTCATGAAAAACACTATGACAGAGTATTCTTCAAGCATAACCTTGTCTGTGTGCCCTTCTTGTCCTGTCTCTGTTGATTCTTTACATTTAAAAACATGCTTCTCCAGATTCCCCCATGAGAATTATATCATATCAACTATTTTATATTTCCTCCCATGCCCATTTTTCTACCTAAGTTATCAAAATTGGTTTTCTGATTTTGAAATCTCTAGCTAGGTACGAAAAAGTCAACACATTTATCAGCGCATCCTATATAGGATTAAGGAAACCATTTTTATATTGTTCTTCCTATGTAACCTATCACTCACAATCTATAAGTGAAAAACTTGCTAAATAATAAGAAAAACTATACAAAACTTAAATGAGCTTACACTCTTGTAAGAACACAATATAGTAAGTTCCATATGAAATCACAATTCATAGGAATTTGGTGACAACTAAATACATTCTAAGTATCAAACAGAATACAACAAATCTGCAGATCATCATTGAAGGAAAGGTATTAAAACCATAAAACTTTAAGGATGAAATGAATAAGGAATAACTATCAGATATAAAAAAAATACCTAAGAATGCATGAGGATCACAGTATGTCAAATGTCAGAGTCACTTATACAAGAATACAAGCACAAAGGTTAACATTCATTGACTTTTATAGCCAGCTAAAATATCATTCACAGGTGAGTATAACATGGGATCTCTTTTGTTAAAGAGATGTCTGTCTTTTTGAATTACAATTCATATATTTGGAAAATAATGCTTCAAATAAACTATTTAGCCACCTTTGTATCAAATTGTGGCTATATTCAATTCAATTTATGATGAATGGATTTTAGAAAATGGTATGAGTCAGGAGAAGGTATTCATTTAGTCATTCTTTTCTAATAATGTCATGCGAGTCTGTGTCACAATATGAAGGAGCTGGGTAAATGACACAGTTAGGTGTCTGCCTCACAAGCATGAAGACATTAGCTAAATCACCAGTGCTCTTATACAAGAAGCACAAGCCTTAATCCCACTGGGAAGGTGAAGACAGGAGGATGTGGTGATATCTTGTTTGTACTCTAACAAATAAAGCTTGCCTGAAGATCAGAGGGAGGAGATAGCCACTAGTTAGCCATACAGATCTGTACAGACAGGAAGTGATGTGGCTGGGCAGAGAGAAAAATATAAAACAAGAGGAGACAGGGGCTTATGCTCTTTTCAGTCTGAGGAATTCACAGAGGTAAGAACTCTAGTGGCTGACTATTCTGCTTCTCTAGTCTTTCAGCTTTCACCCCTAATATCTGACTCAGGATTTTTATTATTAAGGCCAATTAGAACTCATACTACAGTAGGATCCCTGGGACTCACTTCTCAGTCTGTCTAATGAAACTGGAAAGGAGCAGATTCAGTGATTGATTGCTTCTCAGAGAGAGAGAAAGAGACACAGAGACAGAGGGGGGGAGAGAGAGAGGGAGAGAGGTAGCAGGTTATACTTACAAAGAAAGAGAGAGGGGGAGAGAAAGAATAGAGAACAATTAACATAAAAGAGTCCATATATTTCAAACAAAGCATATGGAAATATTGAAATGTTTGGTGGGAAAAAGGGAAGTGAGAAATAATGTAATTATTAACTCAAAAGTAACAGAAATAATTTAAAACAATGTAGAGATCAATAGAGAGAGATGTCCTGTATTGATCTCCAGCCCCCATACACATGAATACAAATGCTTAATGACAAACTTACACTTACATATACAAAGAAAATAAATAAAATTTAAAACACCAAAATGACAGCATTTAATAAATATTTTAAGTGACAACCTATTATAGACAAAGACTGTGTGTGTGTGTGTGTGTGTTTAGACCCAGGAGGCTACAGATTACTTTTTTTTTTATAAAAAGAGTAAAATAAAAGCTTACATTAATTGACAGATTTTATTGACCCCTCCTGGAAGGCATCACTCTCCCTATGAAGTCGGGTGGTGGGGGTGGTGGGAGGGTGGTCTGGGGTATGAGAGGGAAGGAGTGTGCGAGGCAGGGAAGGAGAGGGAACTGGAATAAGAGGAAAATAAAATAAAATAAAATAAAAAGTTATGTTAAAAGACTTAGAAAGCATAAGTGTAGCACAAGAAATGTTCATCACAGAAGTTGAAAAATAAACTTAACTATTGTAAAATAAAGTAAGTTTTTATTGTTAAAAAATAAAATTAACCCAAGAATGCAAAAACTGCTAAATTACAAGCAGAGCATGCTAATTTCTGCATATTGTAAGGAAAACAAGGATGCATCACTTTTATAACAACCCTGCTACATTGAAAAGGGCTCCCTATGGCTGGCTGGGCTTTAGCTAAAAAGCAATCACAAAAGTGTTTAGGCAGAGAACTCAATAATAGCAGATCTGTTCCTGAAAGACTCCTACACAGCTTCAGGGAGATTTGGAAGAGATTAAAGACCATAAAACTATTTGGAATGTCAGAACTCAGTAAACTGTAATGAATGAAAGGGGAACCAAGGCTTAGATAAACATACATAAGTCCCTTTAAGAACAGGCATGTTGTCACACTCTTCTTGTGTGCATGACACATTTGTAGGAAGTATTCAACAAATGTTTCAATGTATCTGACAAATTTCATTTGAAATGGCCACAGTACCTGGAGACAAAAAGTAGGAATCCCTCATATAAATCCAAAACTCAGGGAAAAGACTCCTGAGGGTTGACACTTCCACCAGTGAACTGCCAATGAGGTGTGTGAGAAAGTTCAAAGACGCTGAGTAATAAGAGTAAAATAGAGGCCTAGACAAATGCAAAAGATGTCATTATTAAAGGAGCAATGCCCAACCAAAGGGGAGGACCCTCCAGGGGAAACTAAGAGTGCTGGGAAAAGAACCAGGGCAGCAGCAACAATATTTGATTAAGCAAATTAAAAGTTGTTAAAAGGGAGAGAAACCAGTGAAATGTAAAGTACAGAGTAAACACATTATGACAATCTCTGCGTACAAAAGCTTGAAGATATTACAACATGCATTGTTTTCCTTACACAGTAGAACTTTCCTTACAGAATTTTAGGATAAGGTTCTCTTCAGGATGAGGGTGAAGGGAGTTTGGAAGTTCACAGAATGCTGACACCCAGAGAATAATTTACTTCTGTGTTTTAAATATATGCACAAAGACCACATGCATAGCATTTACTTAGACATTAAAATTATAAAAAGGAGAAATTCATTAACTACATCAAGATCCCATAATGACAACGCAGACAAATAAGTACAAAGACCCAAGCTCTAGCACTCCGAAATGATTACCAGAAGTTCTGCATTTTATTTGACAAAATCTTAGACACACCCCCCCCTCTCTTGTGACTACAGTCAACAGTCTATGCCATCTCTCCTAAGTCACAGAAAACTGTAAGTCATTCTTAGCTTTGCAAACAAACTTGCATAACGGTTAGGAAGAATAAGATTCACCCTGAAATATCAGCTACAGAATAATTTTTAAAAGTAGCTTTAATTATTTTTTCCTATATTTTCTATTTTTTCCTAAATTCATACCTGCTCATTAAGCAAAATAAATCCATGATAAATTATTATATCATAAATTAAATATATGTGCATATGCTTAGAAAAATTCTATTAATTTTTAATCTTGTCCACAAAGTATAAATTGCAGTGCCTTGGAGAATTATTCAAGTTCCCCAAATTCTGCTGAAGCTAAGGTCTAGGATGTCATTTAAGTTATATATTTCAGCTATTAAAGTCAATGTTCTGACAAGCCCTTTGGCTCAGGTCCCAGGGCATGCATCTGCCTTAAACCTACATAAGAATGTGTCAAAGGGCTATATGTCAATCAACCTAGAGAGGAGCCTAGTTCCAATTTGGTATTGTCAGCTGCAGACATTAAAACCAGCAACAGTTAATTGTTACCACTTCAAGTGGAAATACTGATGGAGGAAGGTGTCTAGGTTCAGGAGATAAAGCTGTTAATTGCCACCCTTCTGTGTAGATTTGTTTAATAATGAAAACAATGTGTCTAATCATATAATGTTTCTATTTGTTCCCTAAGGACTCTTCAGAGAAAGTTTCAATCCTGGCTAGACTTCAGCTGCTACCGACTGTGCAGGGACAAAAGAAGACCAATCCAGGCACTTGGTGCAGGCAAATAGCTCAAAGTGGTTCTGCAGACACAAGGCCAGGGAGGAGTCAGGAGCTGGACTCACAGCTTAGGGGGAAAGTAGAAAGTATCAATTCAGAAGGAAGGTAAACAAAATGAGAGAGAAAGGAAGAGGACAGGCAATAGAGAAGAAGATACTGAGGAGGGACCCTGAAAAGCAAAGAAAGGGCCCTCCTGGCAGTATTGAACCCTCACCATGCCTGCCAGCAGCAAATACATTACTTCCTGATTAGTTAAAATGGCCATGTGATCAAGGAACAAAAACAGAGTAAAGCTGGATAGAATTAAAAATTTCTAAAATGATGCTGTTCATCCATGTCCCTTAAGGATCCACGAGTGACACTGGACATGTCCTTGGACACTGGATGACATAACTCTAGATATCTTACTCGTCACAAGAGCGTGTTTTAGGTATTTTAGGAAATTCACTGCAATGCTCTCTGTAAGTGTACACAGTACACATGGGCATTGTTCACCTAAAGGAAGCATAACAGAATAAAGTTGTATCATTTTTGCTTTTCAGAACCTTTAGGGGCAATTAGTGGGTTAATGCTGAGACACATGTGGGGCACCCATATGTTATAAGGCACAGTTACTTTGCCTCCTACTTCCTGTGGGAACCAGAGGGAGATAACTCTCCACCTCATCTATATGCTCTGTCCCACACTACAACGCACTACTCTGCCTTTTAAAGAATTCTAAGTCTCTCTATGATTTGTTCACCATTTTCTGTTGGACTGCAGGTCCAGTTCCAAGCAATTATCTGACTAGACAGAAATTTCTAGACTCCTCTGCCCAGTGTACATACTTTCACTTCTCTTCTTAGGATGCCTGTCTTTCTTCACCTGTTTAAACTTGCTATTTCACAGCCAAACCCAGTCTCAACTCATCCAAGCTCTCGAAGATCATGAGGTACCATACTGCTTCTCTGGTGGACCTGTAAACCAGCACCTGCCTCATCATTCATGTGCTACCCACACATCTCCTTAGTCATCTTCCATAGACCCTCACTCCTCCACTGAAATTTACACACCTCAAATCCTCTCTTCCAACATCTGGATCATCTAAACGGTAACCCACAACATACACTTTACCAGGTATATTTTGTATTTTTAATGCATTTTGGAAAAGTTTTACAACTATTGTGTTATTGCATGCTGCGTATAAGTAAGTGTTTCTGGGGAGCAATGCCTCTAAGGTCCAAGTTCTCCAAATCTAAAGGTGCACCAAGAATAAAGACCATTTTTGACAGTCAGTAAATCATCTGTCACCAACGTATTTGTCAAAACGGAGACAAACCTAAAATATAATCAGTTCTTAAAACCCACTTTCATGTCAAAAGGGGAAGAAAAGTAACTAACTACCTAAACACTGGGCCTAAGTTTCCATGACTCATAAACTTAAGTACACTTGGCTCTTATAAACTTGAAGCTGGTTTCTTTCTAAATAAGCATGGAGGAAAAAACAAACCCTTTTTCCTAGCTTTCAAATTCTAATGTGAAATTTAAGTTCCATGTTTGAAAGAAGAGATGATGAGAGACAGACGAGCATGGATGGCGCTGAGCTGAATCTCAGAGGACAGCTGAAGCAGTCCAAGAGAAGTTGCCTTGCTTGAAAACAAAACTCCATTTGCAGAAATAGATGAGCTGGGATCCACAGTTGCTAAGAGCACGCGCAATCATATTCATATACAGTGTATACCACACATCATAGGCTGATCCCAAATCATAAGCCAAAGCCACCTTTTCTGTAAAGGAGACCTGATGACATCCCAAACCTAAGTTCCAAGAGCACAATGAGGAAAATGCACAGAGAAGTTCCAACTCTTTATCATATCTCAGAGAAATAACATTTCCATAATACTGAGACAAAGACCAAGTAACCGATAACAATTATATAATTTTATGTTTTAACAGCTCTGTTTAAAGAGAACATTAATAGTTGATTTAGAATGTCATGTGTTGTCCAAACGAATCTTCACTATGTAACCTTTCCTCAAAGGTTTCCTTTGTTTATTAACACCTTCTATAAAATTTTTAATACTGTATGATTTAGCACATTTCAATTTACTTAAAACCTCCTGTAATCCTACTATGAAATGAAAGGACATGAGCTTGTTTTCTTCCAAGGAGGCAAATTTATCATTTAAAAAATTCTATCACCAAAGGTCACCTTGAACTACCAAAAATCAATAATGAATAGAGGAAACAAACTAAACTGATCAGTGTCTGAATGAAGGAATCTAAACTATAAGTAAATCATTCAGCCGTGCTGCCAAACACGGAGCAACTCTAAAGTTCAGACCTATTTTCACATGCCACGGCATTGTAAGGAATCAAACACATAGAAAGAAGCTTGGAAGAAATGAATAAATTGAATCATTATCTTAAAAGCAGCATTCCCCCTCGGAACAAAATTGAAGAAACTATCAAAAGCAGTCCTCAAAGCACCAACATTTTTGCATGTCAAAAAAGAAAGAATTAAGCTAGAATAAATATATAAATAACAGTATGTTCTGTGTTAAGCCAGTAACAAAGAAACCCCTCAGAGCAGTGAAACAAAGTCCCATCAAATCCCTATTTCTTACAAAATAGCAAGAAGATCTTTTCACAATGGTAGAAACTGTATTTATAGTAACACAGTGAAGAGTTGAGATAAAAGCCAAAAGGATTAAAGTCAAAGACCCAGCTAGACATGAGTTATGGTTTTGATTTTTATTCTTATTGTGGTCTGCAAATATTAAGACAGAAAATACTTCCATTTGATTGTGGGATCCTTTGAGACTCCACAACCTCAGAAAGAGCAGATGAAACAGATGAAAACGCATCTGGCTTGGGAGCAGACCCCATGGTAAATGGCAATGCAATGCGCAAAGTAACAACTACAACTGCAGAAGGCCATGGGGGAGGGGAGAGGAGGGGGGCTAAAGGCTGAAATTCTGCAACTGATGCAGGGAAGGCAGAGAATGAGAAACAAGAGAGGGGAGAGGAGGGTGTGTGTGGGAGGGGATGGCATTACTATCTTAAGATGGCAGCCTGTTTATAACTACTGCATTCCTGAAAATAGAAGGCAAATTATGACCCCATTCTTTCCCTCCAAACCTAAGCAAGCCCACCACAAGCAAGCATGACACACCCAGAGGAAATCCTACAGCTGGCCACTGCATCTCTATCTAAAACAGAATCCCTGGAGCTGCCACTCAAGAGTTACAGAGCTGGAGCACTATATCCTTTTCTCACAAAGAGAGCAGTCCAAAAATTATGTTGTCAACTAGAAATCCTTTCTCACTGCAGAAAGAATTCTTCTTGCACATGTTTTTGTTTCTCTTCAAATGGAAGCAAAGCTGTGTTTTTAAACACAAGCGTGGGGCACACTTAAAATGCCTTATTTTGCATTTTCTCTGGCCTTGTGTCTTTCTTCTAAAGAACACACACACACACACACCAGTAGATTATATGCACACACAGCATGAACTGGGAAATTATCCTTAAAGTTAATAGAGGTATTCCATCCTTAGTTTCACTCAGCGCAAAGAACCAACCACACACCCAGTGGCATGTTCATCCCATTCTTAATCTTTACTTCCCAAATCAGATGCCTGGTTTACCATTTGATGGAGAAAGGGTACAAAGTCCCAAAAGAATAAAATCAGCAGGAGTACACCGAAATATGGAATGACAGTGTCTAAGCTCTCAAATGATTAAACAGGATTTTTTTCCTTGAATGTAAAGTAATACTATTAAGTACAAAAGTAAATTACTTTATGATGCAAGTATGGAAGAAAGCTTAAGTCGATATGCACTCATGCAAACCTAGAGAAAATGTGGCTATCGCCCAAATGGATCAATTTCTCCTTTAGTCACTTAAATGAGTTAAAGAATTATCATAATTCACTTTTACAAATCACAATTTTCTGAAAATGATATTTCCAGTACAATTACTTGCTATTTTATTCAGTATTTTATTTCAACTGTCACATTTTGAACACAGAAACATTTGTACAACTACCAGGGGAAAAATAACTTGAACCAAATTGAAAAATTACCATAACTACTAGTTCAATATGTCTGGCTAAAATAGAGACATCTGGTCTATCATTAAATCTTTTGTGTTGATGACTTCTAATGTGTCTTTGCCCATTAATAAACTTTGCAAGAGAGGACAAAAAAAAAAAAAAAAAAAAAGAAAAGAAAAGAAACCAACTTCCAATAACAACCAAAAACCCTGAGACTACTAAATGTATTGCAAGAAATATCAATATCTCTGTTACTATTCAGTCAAATGAAGCCCAGTTCTTCTGAGAATTCTTGCACAGACTGCTGGAATACAAATGTCTGGTCTGAATTCCATCAGAATAATGATATCTATTAAATAATTCTCTGCAGGCATGGCTAATTCATGAATCGTTATTTTTAAATATTTATAAATCAACTCATTGTGCGGTTGTTTAAAATGTACACACTGAAACTCTATAATAGCCCTTGATTGCTACTCCAAGGAACCCGAATAATGCATTTTCAGAAGCCTTGCACACCCACACACAATTCTGAATTAATGGCCAAGCAAACAATAAGTAATGTACTTGTAAGCTAGGCAAAAATCTCACTGATAAGTCAAGCAGGCATCTACTTAACACTTACTGCCTACTCCTCACATATTCCCCCCACAGTTAAGTTTCCTAGCCCAGGCAGTTCATTAAAGAGGGGCTGATTTAGTGATTAACACAATCACAGATAAGGGCAGAAATGATAATATACACCAAGGCCAAATTAAGAGATGAAGAAGTAAAAGATCCTGGCCACTCCCGCTCCCAATAACCAGATTGCAATTAAAAAGGACTTTTGTCACTTCTTGGCAGGGCAATAGGGCCAATTATCTAAAACCCTTTGCTAGAATCCGGAGACATACCAGCAAGGCCCTTCAAGGAAACTCAGATAATTACTTTTGACAAATGTTCTCTTTGAGCACAAGAGTTACTCGGAACCTTTTAAAAATGACTGCAGTTATGCTAAAACAATCTTTAACATCTTTAACCCAATAAGCAGCTTTGGGTCTCCACATCCCACCCCTAATCCCAAGGCATGCAAACTGCTTTCTTTTTACCAGTGTATAACAGATATCAAGTTAGTGAATAAATATTTGATTTATGCAGCCAAAGCTCTAAAAGGCTGAGCTTCGAATGCGATGCCTTACGTTCCCGTGAGACTTGCTGTACAAAAATATCCTTTTAAAACACACTCACACATAAAACGTTTACAACTGTCCTTTAAAGGATGGGGGGGGGGAATGAGAAAGACCCCCCCCCAGACACACATAAACACACACACACACACACACACATGCATATATATATATATATATATACACATGCACCAAAACCAGGACGCCGACGCCCCTCAGCCAACCAACATTTTTATAGAGACATTCTTAACGATGATTAAAACCTAAGCTCCGAAAGGTTAAAGAAAAAGAATACCAGGCCAGTAACACCGCCCAGCAAGCTGGTGGTAAAACAGAGGTAGCTGCACACTCCTAATCTCCCAGGACAAATGTCACTGACCCAACTTCACCAAACACACACACACACACACACACACACACACACACACTCAGGAATTGCACACGTGCAGAGAACGTAAGGCACAGACACCGTAGCGGAGCACAGTACCTACAAACAGCGCGAAACGGGTCCACACAAAACATGCTCGCACTGTGTCCTTAAGGAATGCACACGACACGGCACACGGACACAGAGCCCTAGCCCACATGCACACGCCTTCCAAGTGCGAGTTGGACATACACGGTGCATGCACGTGTGGAAGATCTGAACTCACAAACGCGGGACACACACACAGACACCCGGACTGTGCACGGAGTTATTGATGAAATTCCAGGGGGTGGAGGGCCGGGGAGGGAGTGGTAATTGCCACACAAAGGTCTCGGGAGCGGCAGAGAGCGAAGTGCCCCGCGCCGAGCGCTCGGAGATTCACCGGTTCGCGGGAGGCGCCGCGGGACTCCCAGCGCCAAGTCCCGGGAAGAAGTGTCCCGGGCGGTCCCGGGCGCGCGGGGCGCGGGGTCCCCGAGATAATCCTGCGCCCCTCGGCGCGCGCACGCACACGGGGACCCCGGCAAGCCCACTCCCGCGGAATAACAAAGAGCTTTAGCCGGGGAGCGGGGGAGCGGGCGGCGGCTCCGGGCGAGGGCCGAGGCGGCGCGGGGCGCGGGACGCGGGGCGGGGCGGGACGTACCAGGCGGGCAGCCTCGGCCCAGGTGCGGTCCTTCTTCTTCCTCTTGTCTTTCATGTTTGCATCTCATTGATGGTGCTGAGGATGACGTGGGGGGGATTCCGCGGGTGTTCGGGGTTGCGGGCGCCGAGACAATGACCCAGTGACCCGGTGACCCGCACTCGCGCGGCGGGGGGAGGCGCGGGCGGCGGCGGGAGGGACGGAGCGCGGCGGGTGGGGGTGGGGGCGCGCGGCGGCGGCGCGCGGGGCCGGGCGGGGGTGGCGGGGCCGGGCGGGGGGCGGGGCCGGGGGGCGGGGGCGGCGCGGGCCGGGCTGGCTCGTGCGGGGCTCGCGCTGCGCAGCGGCCGCGGTGACAGCTCGGGGGATGCTCCGCTCGGCCCCGCGAACAACAATACACTCTGACGTCACGGGGAATGGCGCCGCGCTCACACTCGCGCTCACACCGGCCCCGCGCGCGCACCCCGCGCACACTCGCCGCGCGCCCCCTCCTCCGGCCACGCCCTGAAGCCCCGGCCGGACCCTTTTCCTTCCCGGCAGGCCCGGGAGCTGCTAGTTCTGTAAGCTCGGGGCAGGGCGGCCCACTCCGATCTACTCTTTCCCGTTAAGGCCGAAACCGGCAACCACGATGGCTTTGGGAAGTTGGGGGGCGGTCTGCGATCTGCAACTGGGCACCCTGTCCTAAGAACGCGCGCGTGCGCGCACCCCCTCTCTCCTCCCCCTACCCTCCCTTCCACTCTTTCTCTCTCTCCCCCCCCCCCTCTCCTGCCCCCATCCCTGGCTCTGCGCTCCTCTAACCCTGCCTCTTCTAGGAGCAGTGGATTCCCAGAGCTTTGCGGAACAGAATCAGTCGCTGGCACAGAACTAATATTGAACAAGCAACTTGATACTGTGCCGAGCCACCTACAAGGTCTGAAACAATGGGAGACCGAAAGAGGCTTCGAGGATTGCTATGCCTAGCATAGCAGTAATTAGGTTCTAAATACCCTTGTAGCCATCATTCATCGCTTCTAACTTACTACCTGTGTCAACAGTGGGACACTAGCTTTTGAGTATTTCAGAACTCCATACGATTTCCAGGTTCCTGATGTATGGAGAGTTGGGGGAATATTCCTATTAGCAAACTACAAAAAGAAAAAAATATGTGCTAAGACTTCAAAGTTAATGGTACGATTTCCTACTTCTTATACCACTGATGAGCTGTTTAGGTTGATAAAGTTATTATTGTTAATCAAAGAATGAGAAGCTTTGACCACCACCCCCTCCCTATTAACCACGTGTGTATTTGTCTTGAGTATGTAAAAACAATAGGTCACGCCTACGGGATTATCTAAAGCTATTTCCTGAATGTAACATCAGGTAAATAGAACTGTGTGGGCTTCTTAGTGGTGGCCATCTCATCTGATCCTCAGAAAAAGGACTTAACACACTCTCAACCATGTAACACAAGGACACCAAGAGGGACACAAACTCTCTGTGAACTGGGCATAAGGCACCTAAGAGTGCAGTTCTAGTTTTACTTTGTGCTATTCTGTACTACTGTGATTACAAGGAATACTTGTCTAAGAAATGAATACTCAGGTCCAGAAAGAACACATTTGCCTGAGAATGAGACCAGACAGCACTCAGTGATCTCCTGAGAGCCCTGTTAAGTGACTGAGGTAATAAAGGTGGTTGATTACCAACAATTAGACAGAGCACTTACATGATCATAAAGATACACGCATGTTAAGTCTCTAAAAATATTATTTTGTTAATTTATTAGAATAACAACAACAACAACAAAAAAGCTACGCATCAGCTTCAGGAAATATCCAAAGACTTATTCTCACTTCTTTTGTTTAAAAATCAGATTTGGGAAACACAGTGATATTATTCCCTGAGAAAAACTTTACACTTGTGATTTGCATAATTCTAACCAGGTGGGTCATAGTTTTATCTTACATCTCAAATATATTAAATTTGAGTCTTGTTCACATCTGCCTTTATTCCCAAGAATTATCTTTATAAGTACAGTAATTGATACACCAAGGTTATTTTTTTTTCATTTAGTGTTTTCTCTTCTGTTCAGAAATAACTTTTAAGCAAGCAAATCATAACATGGAGTTTTATTTTTCCTGAAACATAGTAAATCATAGGAAGTTTGAGAGTCCATTATAGGACAACCTACAAAATCAATTAGTTCTTAGAACATGTGATGTTGACTTAACATTAAAATAATTATACGTTGTCCCCTTAAGCATATTTAAACTGAGGTTTCAAAAAAGCTGTGGGTCTTGAGTCCCTTTCATGACAGCTAAGTGTAAACGACCACAATTCTGAGCTGACATTGGACATAGCTTCTACTTTGGGGTGTGTGAACCATACAGAGCAGAAGAATCTGGTTAAAGACTGGTGGGTATCTGTTCCAAACTAACATACTTCAGAGGCAGACCTTAACAATAGCCATCATTTCAGAGAGGTCACCAATTTAGTTCTTTCTTCTGTATTTCAGTCTATTCAGTCATACGCTTTCCTTAGATACATTCATTTTCTCAATATATAATATGAGTGCAGTAGGAGAGGGAGAGATTATTTCTAATCTAGTATAAACATTTTATAGATTAGTAAACTATATGAATAACCCGTTAAAATGTGGGGAGGGGATGTGCACATGAGTGCAGTGCTCATGGAGGTTAGAAAAGAGCTCAGATACCCCAGAGCAAGGTTACAGGAAGTTGTGAGCCATGCTGCCAGATGTGGATGCTGAGAACCGAACTCAGGTACTCTGCAGAAACAGCAGCTATTCTTAACCATTGAGCCATCTCTTCAGCCCCTACTTTTAAAATTATAATAAGATAAACTCCCCAAAAAATTTGCAGGTAAGATTAATTGAAAATAGGAAAATAATTCCTTACTGGGGAAATTTAGGGAACTTTTAATAAAAAGAGGTCACTAGAAGTGGGCTGTACATGGGACCCCTAGCAGTAGAATCAGTGTTTATTCCTAGTGCACAAATGGATATGGGAGCCCATTCCCTATGGAGGAATTGGCTGTCAGCCCAGATACATGGAGGAGGGCCTAGGCCCTGCCCCAAATGATGTGACAGACTTTGATGATTCCCCATGGAAGTCCTCACCTTTCCTGGGGAGCAAGTGGGAAGGTGGATTGGGGGGCTTGTTAAGGGCATGGGAGGATACATGGGAGAAGGAATGGGGGGGCTTGATATGTAAAATGATTGTTTCTAAATAGAAAGAAAAGAAATATGTAAGAATATTTACTTTTGTAGGAACTACAACAAAAGCCTTTCCCAAGCATGTGTAAAAGTCAATTGTGACAGTTAAAAACTCAGGGAATGTATAAGTGGATAGAGGCTATCTATCAAGTGTGCTAATATGCTAAATTCATATCAAGCCCTGTGTAACCTCCAGGACCTTTTTATAAGGAATAATGATTCAGGCCCAGGGCCTGTCTATAAAGTCTCCCTGTCTAATTTCCCATACCAATAGTGTAGCAATTGCCCTTGCTTCAGAGCACATTGGTTTATAGCAATACCCTTGCATGCCCTGCATTCTTCATTCCCTATGTTGTTATTGGTTCTGAAGTCATATTCCTCTGCACGTCCTCCTTTCCAGTCCCCACAGATATTTCATATGTTTTAAAAACATTACAACATGGGGCTGGACAGATGATTCAATAGTTAACACTTGCTACCCCCTTAGGGAGTACCCCAGTGAGTTCAGGTCCCAGCACCCAAGTCAAGCAACATATAGCTACCCCATCTCTAGAGAATCCCATGTCCTGTTTGACCTCTGTGGACATGTGGAATAATAACACACAGACATGTACAAACACTCACACAGACACACATGAACATATAAATATTGTAGCATGTTTAATAGTTAATGAATGTTAAGTGAATACCAAACTTAAAAATTAACTCTTCCTTTACTTACACAAATGTAGAGGTGATAGTATACTGAAAAGTGATCAAAGTTCACATGAGGGTCAACATCAAACAAAGTCAAAAAAGAATTTGGGAAGAAACGTTAGGCTATGTCTCTGGCCCCTTGGGTAACTCAAGACTTCACCATGGTCCTATGAAGAGTTCCTAGATGGAAAGGGTGGCTAGAACTCTGTGCTCTTCAAAGCCTATATATAAGCCTTCACAGATTCTTTAGTTGGACACTGAAGGTAAAAATCTAGAATGATTGGAAACACTTTTATTTCTCCCACACAGAGGACAAAAGTGAACAGAGAGCAGAAAATGGATGGGGTGGGAATAATAAAAGATAAGAGAATTAATCCAGAGAAGCAAAGAAGATGTTGGAGGCTTTGGATCCTCTCCACAATAAATGGCTTCTATTTTGTGTCCCAAATATCTTTGTTATGTACAAGGTGTGGACCTCAGAATTCTACAATAAGAATATTTAACGACTCCACTTTTTCGAAGTACTTATTGTTTAGCATTAAGATCAAGTGCATCTGGAAAACCCATAGGTATGATCTCCCTATTTCCTGTGTCTACTGTTCAGCCCACTGAAGCACCAGCTTGAAGCAAATTACTTGTCTTAGAGTCCAAATATTTACTGAATTGAAATATTGAGAATTTGCTAAAATGGTCATTTTTATTCTGATGGCAATAAAAGCTCCAGTGAATTCAAAAGTATTTCAAATTTTTTCCTATTAAGGAAACTCTCCTTCTCATCCAGGTTTCATTTAATGGATCATGACTAAATAAAGGAATAATATGGAACCACATTAAGTTTTATTAATTATCTATAGTCAGATATTACAGACTGTAGCTTCCTGAAGACTAATGACTTCTGTATATTATTCTAATACTAGGTTTCCCATGCAGTATTCCTACAAATTTATGTCTCTTGATATATCCACGTTTAAGCCAATTTAAACTTAAACTACAAATCTAAGCATTTGACCCACTTGGAAATCCAGAGCTAATACTACATTATCAGAGATTCATTTTGTCTGGACTTGAGATAAGGCTTTTAGTAGAAAATGAGTGGATTAACTGAAATTATTTATTATTTATTTAGAATTTGAAACAGCCTAGTAATTTGGGATTTCAACATACTCTGGTTCTATTTTGAAGAAAAGAACACAGGTTTTCACTTTCTGCAAAAAGTCTTTTATTTTCATTGCTAATACACGCCATTTTTGGTTTTAAACTAATTAGGGGTGATTGAGACTTATTGTTAATTCTCTAGTCAGCTTTTACTATTAGCTCCCATTCCAATAATTATGAGAACATTTTTTGTGATAGATCTAGATCCTTAGCAGCCAAAGTGTTCTTTAAATGGAGGGGAATTGGGGAAACAAGCTAAGATATGTTCATAGCTTTCTTCTTTTGCACTTTGTTAAATTGCTCTCTCTTTCCTGTTTTTATCTCTCTACTTCCTTAGGGCAATAACAAACTGGGCTTCTGAGTAGGGCCCTTCATTCAAGAATTTACCTTCCCCCCTTTAAAGCCTTAATTAGGCATAGAGAACACAGTGTGATTTATGGCCTGGTGTTTAACAGACTCACACTTAATCCATTACACAAAAGGGTTACACATATTCCCTAACAGCAGCACTCATTAGTTTATACAAAATGAAAAAGAAAGAAAGAAAGAAAAACCACTTAGAAAATGTAAATAAAGCTTTGCCTGATAGTATCTTTTTATGCGTATACCATGTTATTCGAATTTCAACACCTTAGCCTAACAGTTTTTTTTTTTTTTTTTTGCTTATTTTCAAAGCTAAAAATTAAATTTCTCTAGGTAAACTAATTCAATCCCACTTTTACTGGCTAAGAAGGAAAATTACATGCTTCTAAATTCAACTTTGTGTGAAAAGAATGTTCTTAGCTCAGAAGGAAGACTAGAATTCTGAAACACAGGTTTACCTCAGAAAGCACACACTACTACAGTTGCATGTTGGCTCTGTTACCCGTAGCCTGCTTCCCTTTCTGTGTTTAACAAAAGCCTTCCCAAAAGAGAACTCCAGAGGAAGCAGTCACAAGTAACTCATTCCAGTTAAGTTTTCCAATATCTGCTGTTTTAACTTGTACAGTGGCATCCTCTTTATTGTATCCATAGCACTAAAAGCTCAAAGGAAAATATAAAGCTATTTTGCTACATTTTACAAGGAAGGATTAAAAGGATGGAGAGATATGGGCCCTTTTGTAGCAGAAGAATTCTTATTGCTGTCCCATTGAGTTTATTGCAGGGGACTCAGCACTGCTCATCTTAGCCAACACACTTCCAGTAACCATGATTGATTGATTAGCTAAATAGCACGAATAACTGGAAGATCTCTTAGGAGCCCATTGTGGCAAGGAAATGACATCCAGTCGTGCACTGGTGCATGTGATGAGAGAAAAGAAGGGAGAGGGTGCAGGACCTGCCACCCAGTGAGAGCCACTTAGCAATGAGGAAAGGCCACAGGACTGTATTTAAGGAAGAAAAAAAAAAAAAGAGGCATATACCCTTCAGTGTCCATCATCCCCATAAGGGCTTGGGATGATGAGGTCAAGCATAAATGTCTTTGGTATGAAAATATAGAAATCCAGAAAAAAAGATCATTGCTCACCTACTCCCCCTGGCTTTCCACCACTCTGTCACACTTAGGTGAGATGTCTCTAAGGAAAGGGATCAAAGCTAGTTATGACATTCAAATGTCAAAATAGCGAGTCATGCCTTTTAACAATACCTGGTAAGAATATTCTGGTGAGAATTTTGATCAACGCACATTTTTAGCAGCAAGTTCTTTTCTCTAGAGAGCATCCCCATTTTTAAAACAAAAGGTGATAAGTACATAGAAAACCCCAGAAATCAAGACCACAACCTTTCTATCTAATTTACCCTTATTTAATTTCTATTTTATAAGATTGGCTCTCCCTACGTTATCTCAGTGGCTGGTTCTCTATGCAGTAAAGGAAAAGCTCAAGTTCGAAAAATTGGTTAATGTTTTAATTTTTGTTGTTCATGATACATAATGATTATTACACATGAAAGTCTCAGGCTCAAGTGACAACTTCGATAGTTGTGTATGTACTCCTAACTATCATTGAAAAGAATATACAAAACATTCCTGCCACCCCGGGCCTTCTTTCTGTCATGTGCAGTCACTTCTTGAACTCTGAACTTCCAAACTGGCTTTGACTTGCTGCTGGATTCCTAATATATTCCTGTCAGTCACTGTCTATTCGTGTCTGTAATGGCATCTGTAATGAAGTTATATAAGTGTTATGTTTTCTATTTTTTGTTATGATTAAGGCTCAGGCATTTGCCAAGAAATCCTTGCACACTCCAAGGTCAAGAAGACATATTCTAACCTTTTGCTGTAGGTGTCACACGTTTGCCTATGGTGTAAACATAATTTTTTTTCTGTGAATAAGGTAAGATCTAACATTTTTTGTAATTTATTATTTGATTTCATTCATTGAATTTCTTTAGCAGTGTTAGCACACCAGAGAAAGGACCTGTGTGGATCGATTCCTGACTTTTTTAGTTTATCCTACTTGCCTGTTTGCTTTAAACTTCATCTGCAACAGTAAGAAACTATCATGACTACTGAAGCTCTTTTGGGGAGGTTGAAAAAAATTGTAAACCTGAGACTTTCTTACTTTTGTATGCATTTTCTGAATGATTGCATTTCTATATAAGTTAAAGATTCAGCCATGGTTTTGTGGATAGACTGGAATTTAGAGGTCAATTTAGAAATAATAATTCTATTAACCATATTGAAATTGGTGTATTAATGAAGTTAAAATCATTTGAAGACATCAATTGGAGAATACTAAAACTTGTATCCTTGCAAAATTGCAGTATGTTTTTCAGTTGTGTTTTAGGATTTCTAATGTAGAACTCATGAACAAGACTTTTGCATTTATTCTCAAGTCTTGATCATCTCTATGACCTAAAATGCTACTCCAATTTGAGTTATGGTTTATTTACTAAAATTATATATGATTAATAGATTTTAAAATAGTGATCTATTGTATTATAACTTTGCCAAATTCATTTATTGATCTTATAGAATTTGTTATTTGCACTAACATTACTTGAAATGTGTTATATTTATTTTCTGATTTAATACTTTTTATTTATTTTTCTTGTTTACATTAGCTAACTTTTTTTTTTAATAATCGTAAATGTGTACAATGGAAAACCACATCCAAATATTTATCTTTGGAGTGAAAAAATAGTACTTCATTTAAGTGTTGCAAAATATTTGTTGCACTGTATGAAGATGTGTCATTGTGATCGGTTTAATTAAAAAAAAAACTAAATGGCCAATAGCTAGGCAGGAGAAATAGGCAGGATTTCTGGGGAAGGAGAGGTAGAAGAAGAGGCACCCAGGAGATGCCATCCAGTTGCAAAATGAGTTGGACACACAGAATGAGACAGAGGTAAATCCAAGTGGTAGAACCAAGATTAATACACATAAAGGTTAATTTAAGTTATAAAAAATAGTGAGAAACAAGCCTGAGCTATAGGCTGAACTTTTATAATTAATAAGTCCTTGTGCTTAGAAGGAAGATTGATCTTCAGTTCCCTTTTAATATCTGAAACAATGTAAATATATTATCAAACTCATAATGTAAGTTGAAACATTCATCCCTACTTTCTTTGTTGAAATGCTTTATTAGAATGTTACTATTTTTCTCTTAAATATTGAGTAGAATTTGTTGTTAAACTTCATAGAAGTGAGGGTATAATTGTATGTGTGCAGGTTTTTGGTAAATTAAATTTTATATAAGAGGCTGTCAAATTTCTTTCCTCTGATTTCACTATGGCTTTGTACATTTTATTAGTAGCTTGGGATTTAAACAATTTGAATATAGAAAATTAAGACACTTTATTACTTATGTAAAAGTATGATGTTATAAAACCATAACCTTAGTCTAGTGTTACAGGCCTTTGACAACCCTCCAAAATAGTATCCTCAGCCTATTTGAAGTCAAAACTAGCTCCCACCACTAGGGAATAGAGTCACATATGTATAGTCTGCTATGGCTATATTCATTCTCTTAAAATAACATATCAACATATTTTTCATTTATCCATTTTGTGATATGTATCATTAGTTTATTTTTATTCATAAATTATATTCTACATTTTGTCTATACAACACCAGTGTTAAGCATTTATAATGTTTCTACTTTTAGATGATTGCATAATACTGAGAACATTTGTGCACAAATATTTATGTGGACATATGTTTTCATTTTCCTTGTTAAATACCCACAAGAGGAATTCCTGTTTTATGTTGTGTATGTTTAAGTTTCCAAATTGATGCATCTTATTTAAATATATGTTTCCAAACTGGTACCTTATGCTTCAGTGAAATTTATGTTTAAAACATTTACCTAACATTTTAACTGTTTTATTTTATTATTGAGTTTTAAGAATTCTTCATATACTTTGAACATAGGCTCTTGATCAAATATCTGATTTAAAGGTATTTTCTCTTTGTGATTTATCTCTAACTTTCCTGACTGTAGCTTTTAAAGGGAAAGATCATTTTTATGTTGGTCAAACCTGACTGCCTTGTTCCTTTGTCACTTGCTTACAGTATCATCTCTAAGAAAACAGTCTAATTTAAGGCCATATGTTTTACTTATGTTTATTTCTAGAAGGCTTAGAGTATGCATGTACTTAGTTGTGAGCTATTATGTGGATTTTGTGTATGGTGTGAGGTTGATATCCTGTACATGCGAAGATTTAGTTATAGCAAAACCCTTTGTTAAAAAAAGATACACCTTATAGAAATCTCTTAATACATTTGTCAAAAGCTGAAAACATTTCAATTTACATTTGTTCAGTTTTTTTAATGTGTGTTTGTCCTGTTGTTAAGAACATGCTTTCTTAATCAATGTATTATATTTTAAAATTTGATACCAAGTAAGATATTTTACTTTGTTCAACTTTTTGAAGTTGTCATGTCTATTGGATGCTCACTAAATAAATGTTATACTCAGTTGCCAACTCCCACCTCAGTGGGGGTTGGGGCACCCCTGTTAGTAAGCAGTGCCTATAATGAAATATTTCAGTCACCTTCATCTCTTAACTGTGTTCACAAATGCAGTCATTTTACCCCGGTTACCTGTGTAATTTGTCTTATTTACCACAATCTACTTGTGGCAACTTAACCACAGCAACAGCTACTTTTTATCAACAGTTTCAGCAGTAACCACTACCTACTGCAAAATCTCTCTCCTTCGTTGCATTAACAACGGCAGTGACCAATGGTTGTAAAAAAAACAAATATTTAGAAGGCAATTTGATAGGCACATTCATTTTTGTGAAATTATAACGGCAGCGCTCCCTGCACCCTGGGTAACACCCAGTACCTGGTTTTCTCCATGGCTTACTATCCAAAATGTGAGTTCACTTCTGTGGAAACTGAAGACAAATTGGAAAGTTGTTGTTGCACTTTTGAAACAGCCATGCCACTGTTGTACTAGTAGGCACATTTTGGCTGGTATGTTGGTAGTGTAGCATACCTTAACCATATTCAATCAATACTATTGGTGCCAACTCCCCCCAAGCAACCTGCCTTTAAGCACACATAAAAAGCAGCTAGTGGTTCAGTTATCCCCCTATTCCAGTCAGTCCCATCTTCATTCCCCATGTTTTGCAACCAGAGCCTGTGATTACTACATTATCAGGACTTGCCTCTAGTTCTGGCATTCAGCCAATAGCATTGACGTTTGGTGTGTGTGGCCTTAAGAAGCTCTCTGGCCCACAACTTGTTGGGATGTGACTCACCTATAGGAATGAGATTTTCACCTGAAAACTTTAAGACTCTTGTAGGTGACCTGTGCAGGGTGACTTGCTTCATTCAAACTCTTCTAGCTATTGCTTTTTATGTTCTTTCAGATAACTTGCAAAATCTGTAATACTCAAGAGTTAGCATTAATGGAGCCTTTGTAGAGAAAATGGTCAATGTATCTGAAAGCCTACTGTCATTGATTTCAGGAAAATACTCAATGGTATTAGAATGCAGTGTCTAGAGGCTCAATATTAGCACAATATTTGACTTGTCATTTTTTTTTTTTTTTTTTGTGAGCAAGAACGTATCAGCATAAAATGTTCCTATCACTTACGTAAGTTACTTTTAAAAAAAGGAAACATTGTTAGGTACAGTAGCATAGATGGGGCCATTGTTCTTATAGACTTCAATATGCCAATCATTTCCCATGAGCCATATGGCCTCTATGTTGGGATGCTCCAATGGGGTTTCTGTGATTTAGTTTTCTACCTTCACTACCTTTGTATAGCTATCTTGCAACACTCCGGCCATATTGAGGTCCACAGGGAGCAGTGCCATTCACCTGGCTGGCACTTAAGCTGACTCCTAGTTTGTCAGGCACTAGGCCCATTTTGTGGCTGTTAGCCATACATTGGCATTACAATAGGCTGGCAAAGTTCTTTAGGTTGGGTGAACAATCTCAACCCCCCCCCCCCATATACTTTCTCTAAGGAGAAAACTCCTGCAGCATTCTCCAGAGGAATATGTCCACATCAAAGACAAGCTCAACTTTTTCATCTGAGCTGATGACCCTCTCTTCTACCAACTATTTGGGAAACTTCTTTTAGGTCTTCCAGAGCCTCATCGGCACAGCATTTATCTTGTCAATTCTCTTCCTAAGAACTCCAACTTAGCATAAATCTTTTCAAATTTGCTTTCAGAGGCTTGAGCAGACCACAATATCTGTTTCATACTTCCCAAAAGAAAACCATAATATATATATATATTATTTGCCTATTTCATACGTGCATACCATGTATTTCCACCACATTCACACCCAACTCCTCCCGCATCTTTTTTTAGTTCCACCCAATTTCAATTTTGTGTTCTCTTTATTTTATTTTATTCTATAATCCACAAAGTTCAGGTTGTGCTGTTTATATATTTATGAGGATGGAGCCATCCACTGGTGTCTAGTTAAGTTACCAGGGGCCTGCATCCTTAAAGAAAACTGAGTCTTTTCAACTCCAGAAACGAATTGTCAATTGTCATCAGTTGTCAATAGCTCCTCAACTAGTAATGAGGGCTTGTGAGCCCCTCACTGCTCCACACTGTGACCTTTACTGGACTGATCTTATATAGGTTTTCCCTTAGCAAGAATAACTGTTGGGAGATTATGAATTCAGTGATTCTAGTTTACAAGTTCAATGGTAACAGAAGATACTGTTTTTCTCTGGCTTTTACAATCTTTTCAGCCATCTTCTACAGTTTTCCCTGAACCTTGACAGGTAGTATGTGAGATATCGATGTCCTATTTGCAGCTTAAGCATGCTGTAGATACTTATTCTTTGCAAGTTGAATAGATATGAGTTTCTGTGTCAAGCACTGTCCACTGCAAAAGAATTTTTTTTTTTGTGGTGAGTTCTGAGAGCTACACTTGTGTACAGAGATAAGACTTTCGAGTTCATTTTGAAACTATGTCCACTTAACAAAATACTAGTAATAGTTCACCTTTAGGGCCTATGAGCTCCTCAAACATGCATTCTTGGCCAGATTTGCAGTAGCAACCACGCACTTCCTCCTGTGGAGTGGGTCTTAAATCCAAACAGAAAGCGGTTGGTTATTCCCATAACATTTATGGCATTACTGCGTCTGTCAACATATCTTGTGTCACTTGTCATTGTTGTAGCTCACATAGTTCAGTGCTAAGTAAGATTGTTGATTAATTTTCTTCCCCAGAACCCTGTATAGTACCATCTGGTACTAGAGATAATCAGCAGAGAGGAGGCTTCCTAGTCACTATCAATTTCATTTCCTTGTGTCCTATGGTCAAAGTTTGTGATGTGTTCAAGCACAGGATAAATAATCAAGTTCTGGTTGGTAACCAAGAGAGCAAAAGATGTTTCGGGAGCTCTAGGGCACCCCAAACCAACAATGAAGGGAAGTTGTTTCACACATGCTAGGCTTTTGCTTTGGAAACCAACATCTTCTAGAAGCATCACCCTCCCTGTTTAAATATATGTATGTATGTATGTGTGTATGTATGTATGTATTATGTATACGTATATGTATATGTATTGGGTCTCCATGGGGCTTTTTCTCCTTTTTATTTTTATCACACTCCTGTGGTACAACCAATTTTATGTGAGTCTGAGTTATTGTTTCCCTAAAGCCTCCTCTACTTTACAAATATCACATCCTACCATGGAGCTGAGGAAATCCACTTATTCTATTCCCAGCCTCAAAGTCATTGCTGAATTAGCCTCTTTCTCAACTCTTCTGTGACTACAATTCCAAAGGCCTGGCGAATAGGACAACAAACAATGTCTCTCACGTGTCTGCCCTTTCTCTACTGTCTTACTCTCATACTAGCCGAGATGATGAGCCACTCCATCAGGGTTCAATGATCCCATGTCCTATAGACTCACAGAGCAGTTTGTGAAGGGCTCTTCCATTTCTTCTTTAAGCATCTTTCCCGATAGGCACTGTTCAATGGCAAATTTCCCCTGGGTGTTATAGTTCCCCTTCAGAGGTCATTATTATGGTGCTCATTTCAGTGAAGCATCATGGATTTTCCTAGCTCTACATTATAGGTTGGACCTGAGGGGTACTGAGTACTCCTCACTTCTATCTTATTCTATCCCTTTCACTGTTTATTCTCTCATGAGTTCTATTTTTGGGGAGTCCCCAAAATGACTCTTATCCCAGATCTAGTTTTTGTTTTCTTTCTCTTGAATCAATCCCTCCAACTCTAAGAAATAGCAAGCTAATTCTTTCATCTCAAACCTTCTGTTTTCCCCACTTCTCCAATCAAATTAGAAGCTAAAACAGTACACAATACCACATGGCCTTTTCCTTTGTATTTCCTCCCTTACACAGGCAAGATTGTTCAAGGCAGGCAAATGAGCCACAGTAGCATGTTTTATATCCACCACCGAAGCCTGCACACTGTGCTCACAATTGAGTTCCATATGTCTTTGTTGCAGTGATTGCAATATGTTCTGTAGTCCATCATCTTCTTGGAAGGTATCTCGGTACTTCCTGGGAAACTTCCATGAGTGGTTTCTGGAAAACATGCCATTCCATAACACACAGAGGAAGATGACCACCCTGAGATTTCCCCCTCAGGAATGTTCTATTTGTAGAAAGATCGCCCTCAGTTACATTTTAGCACCCATAAGAAGGAGCATGATCCCTCCATTACAGCAAGAAGTCACATAATACCCTTCCATATAGGGAAGGAAGGTAGGCATTTTGGGATTGCCCCCACAAATATTCTATTTTCAGTGTATGTGTCTTACTGCTCATGTGATGGGAGATGTCATTCTGTAAATATGTTTCTCATATCTGTTAATGAATAAAGCACTGTTGACCAATAGGAAAGCAAGAGGCATGACTAAGAGACAAGGAGGATTCAAGGAAGTAGTAAGGAGGAGTCAGTATGGGGAGACTGGAGAGAGGAGAACACCATCCCACTTCCAGGTAAGATGAGAGCACGTGGAAATATTTAGATTAATAGAAATGGGTTAATACTTAAGACAGAGCTAGCCGATAAGAAACTAGTAACTGGCCAACAGAATTAAATCTATTACAGCGTCTCTGTGTGTTAATTGGGGCTGGCATGACGGTGGGACCTGTGGCAGGGAAAACCTTACTCCTTACACTCATGGGCCATGTGAGTTCTTGTTCTCATGCCTGTGGTGGTGCATGATTTTGATGGGGGGGAGACAGGTACAAAATGCCTATCCTGCATAGTGCACCAACAGTAGACCAAACTCCACTCAAGGCTAGCTTAGAGCACCAATAAGATTGTTAGAATGATTACAGGTTCATCAGTGCCTGGCAGCTTTGTTACTGAAAAGCCCACGCCAGTGGGCAGCACTAGGGTTCTTTGCCTGATTGTTAGGCAATTCCATAGAAGAAACCATACCCACCCACCCCCAGAACTGTCTATTGTTCACATAGAGGTCTCCTGACCTCTGCTATTGTTGTTGGGTTTTTTGCTTTATTATCTTTTAGTTGTGTGTATGTGTGTCTTTACCCAAATAAATGCTTTTCTAAAGTCTATACTAAATTTGGGGCTTTGGAAAGGAAAAATATGGAGATAAAGTGTGATCTCTGTCACATCTTATCAATGGCTGTATCACTGCAGAGTCTAATCTTTCTCATCTGGCCATAGGGATACTTGAGCTCCTCATCAAAAAGTTCTTGATGGAGAGATGGGCTAGAGACATTGCTCAGCGATTAAGAACAGTGACTACTCTTCCAGAGGACCCAGATTCAATTCTCAGCCTCCACATGACAGCACGCAACTGTCTGTAACTCTGAGATCTGAAACCCACACACAGACATGCAAGAAAAACACCAGTGCAAACAAATTAAGAATAAGTAATATTTTTTAAAAAGTACATTGCCTTTCATTTCAATGTGAATTTTCAGTAAGGAAGTTGTGATGTATAGTAATACTGAAGAAGTACCCAAATCAGCTTAGCTTAAAATATTTGTGTTAATCTGCTTGAAAAAATGTATTGACCACTTCCATTTATTTATACACTCATTCTTTTTTTAAGTTTTTGAAATTATAAAATAATTATATTTCCACTTTTCCATTCCTTCCTTCAAGCACTCCGATGTACCCCTCCCCAATTTCCTTCAAATTTATGGACACCTTTTAATAGTTGCTATCACATTCATATATGTATGTACATATGTGTATTCCTAAGTATAACATGCTCAGTCTATATAATAGTATTTGTATGTGTGTTTTCAGGGCTAGCCATTTGGCACTGGACAAGAAGCTGGTGTGTTCTACCCTGGAGAAGACTACCTTTACCCATTCCAAGATTTTCTCAGTTGTTTGTAGTTCTTTTAAGTAGAATTGAAGTCCCATGGGCTTCTCCATGATATTTCTTCCCTTTGACATGTCCATTGGTGTCCTCTCTATTTAGCTCACATTTGGGCAGTCATGTTGTTGAAAGTTTATGGATGTGGCTTCTGATACTACTAGGAGACCTAATCTTACAGGAATCTCCCTGAACCTCTGGCTTAATCATTCCTCCCCTGTAGTGATATATTATTTATGATTTCTTAAAACTTGACTGGGGATTCAGAAAAGCAAAGTCAGCCACAAGCCTTAGAAGCCAGGCACACACGTTAACCCCAGCATCCAGAAGCTAGGACGTGGGGGTACACACTTTTAATCTTAGGACTCAGGATTAAGAGATGGATCTCTCTGAATCCAAGGCCACCAGATCTACATAAGAGGGGATCAATCTAAAAGAGGATTATAGCTCACACCTTTAACCCCAACATGAAGGAAGTATCTAAGACAGAAGCAAGGTCTTCTTATGAGGCATTCATTCTCCATCCACACTGAGGAGAGGCAGCAGTTTGAGGCGTGGTAAAGATCTTGTGTATGGATCAGCCCTTTCAGCCTGAGCTAGAGGTGAAAGGTTGCAGCTGGCACTTTGCTTTTCTGATATTCAGCTTGAATTCTGAACTCCAATCTCTGTGTCTGGGTCATTTATTAATTCATGTTACACTCTCCCTCTCCTAAAAAAGGTCCCTGAACCTTAGGTGCAGGAATGTTTTGATAATGTATTATTGTGGACCGGCCTCCACAATACTAGGTTTTGATTGGTTGTGGTTTACTATGGTGATCTCAGACTGTTGCAAAGGGAAGCTTCCTTGATGAGGAGTGAAGATTAAAATTATTTGTGGGTATAAGGACACATGCTTGTAAATTTTTGTTTGGGATTATATTGGTTTAATAAGTTGTCAGTAGTTGTAGATTCTTCTTCAATAACCACAATTACATTAGCATTGGTAGTTAGTTAGGTTTCAAGTACAAGACAGTTTCTCTCTTGTTGAACAGGTCTTAAGTACAACTAGAGAGATATTGGTTACCACCAATGTAGGTGTGACATTATTGCAAATAGTGCAGTTGTGATTAGTTGTTGATGCTATTCATAGGCATGGTTGCTGTATAGGACTATTGGTTGTCTCCTTCATTTGGAAGTTTGCATGACATCTTGTAGTCCACAAAAGCTACTCCTAAGGAAGGGAACAATTTGATCAGCTTCACTTCAGGAGTCTTAGGACCTGCTTCTGAAGTGCATGGACTCTTTAGCATTAAGGGCTTCCTTTTTGTCTCTGGTGTAAACCAAGAGCCTCTGAGGCAAACCAAAGAGCAACAGCAACAGACTGAATGTTTGGGAGTTCTCCTGGACAGCCATGGCCAAGAACTAAAAGTAGGGTTTCTTATGGCTGGTATTGAGGATTTTTGATGGGAGATGTCATTCTGTATATGTTTCTCAATCTGGTTAATGAATAAAGCACTGTTGGCCAATAAGAAAGCAAGATAGGAGGGACTAGGAGACAAGGAGGAAAGAGGAAGTAGGAAGGAGGGGCAAAGATGGAGAGACTGGGGAGACGAGATGCTGGCCCCTTTCCCTGGTAAGAAGACCACGTGGAAATATTAGATTAATAGAAATGGGTTAATACTTAAGACAGAGCTAGTCGATAAGAAACAAGTAACGGGCCAACAGAATTATATCAAATACAGAGTCTTGGTGTATTATTTGGGGCTGGCGCGGCAGCGGGACAAGACTGGCGGCGGGCAGGAAAAAACCCTACTCCTTACAAATGACACCCACGTGGCTAATAAGAACTTCCACTTAAAATTTAACAAAACTTTAAAAAAGGGTTTTAGAAACAAAAGAACAGAGACAAGCAGCATTTTTCTCGGTTGGACTCTGCTTTGTGAGAGACAAGTAGATATCTGCGCGGCTCCTTTAAGGGAGGATTCCTGACTCAGCATAAGAGGCAAAAAACCGCAAGGCTTTTAAATAACTCTGCTAACAAATTATTGGTGTGTATGAGAGATGGCAATGGCAGTGACCACATCTCCAAGCCCGCAACCTGCTGCTAGCTGCCTGTAGACCAGGGCAGTGACCACAACTCTCATTGCTGGCAGTAAAGGTACCCGCCACAATCTTTGGTAAACCACAGCAGAAACAACAGTGACTTTCATTTTAGCAATGTTGTTGTTTACCAGATAAAAGACTCGTGGCCAGAAAAACAAAAAGATTTACAATAAAGACAGATTCATATTAAGAAAAGCCTCTAAAGGTTTACAGTGTGTTTTAAAAAAATTGTAGGCTTGGGAGAGAATAAATCAATGGTTTTAAATAGACAGAGAACAGCTGGGTGTGGTGGCACAGGCCTTTAATCCCAGCACTCAGGAGACAGAGGCAAGCAAATCTCTGTGATTTGCAAAGTAAACCTGGTATGCAGAGTGAATTCCAGGACATACAAGAGTTATATAGAGAAACCCTGTCTCAAAAAAAAAAAAAAAAAAAAAAAAAAAACAAAAAACAAAAAACAACAACAACAACAAAAAAGAGTAATTATAAAGCCAGGTAAAGATGAAAAGCTAAGAGAGAATCTGGATCCTGTATGGTATTATATTGTCTTTGTGTTGTTTGACTGCTGAGGAAACAACAACTGTTAAAACAAATGCTGCTGGATTAATTCAATTTATATATTTTTAAAATGCTTTGACTCCAAAATTTAAGTTCAAGGACAAGTTACTGGGGAAAAGGATTTCTATTTTTGTTTCCACAGAAAATGAAAAGCTGTGGATTCTTTCCAGACTAATATGGTTTGATCAAGCCAGACCCCCCTGAAACAGAGTTCCTGGTGATCCAACATTCAAAACAGCTGGGACAAAGCAGCCTTAACAGACTACAGCCAGGATTTCTGCATCTTCTTAGGATCCCCATGATAGTGCCCCCTATCAACAGGAAGCAGTTTGGAAAGAACGATGCCCAAATTCCCAAATATTGTTTATAAATGTTTGTTTTCTTTTAAATGGGGTTGGTTATAAATGGTTAATAATCACAACCAATCTCTTTTTAAAGGTAAAAAGGGAATTATGGTATAGATATGAATACTTTGTTTTGGAATGGATTTGCATTTATTGATACAATTTAAGGTCAATTTTTGTGATATGTATATTTCTCCTCTTGTTTAAGTATTATTTAGAAATGTAATGTATACTTCAATACAGATTATAGATAGTACCTATGATAGTCAGATCTTATAGTTAAGTTAGTTAAGATTTCTAGATATACAGAGATGTATTTGAGATGAATAGGCATTCTTCAAACCTTTCAAAGACCTACAGAATATGGCATTTAAAATGGTTTAGGGTTTTCGTGACAGTGAGACATAACTGCTCTTGGCAACACCACCTATGTCAGAAAGGAAGATGGACATTGAAGAAACGTGTTATGGAGTTTGCTCTCAATATGACAAGACTAGCCATTTGGACAAGATACTGCTCTTGTCTGGACTGTTTGATGTTATGCTGTATAAACTAGACATGCAGGACTCACAGAAAAGTGACTGCTGATTCAAGATGGACATTGCTACAGAGTTCCTGCTTCATGGAAGAGTCTGCCAGATAGTCTGCAGGACACAGAGAAAAGTGACTGACAAACTGCCAATTAAAGAAGACAGTTTAAAGTTTCCTGCTTTGCTGAAGAGTCTGCCAGACACACTATGGCCTATGGGCTGAAGATAGAAGATTACAAAAGAACTTCAGGTGACTGACAATGCAAGATGTCTTTGTCATATCTAGAGTTTATATATTATCCTTCTGTGGTCTTTGAAGGAATTGAAGACCAATAGTTATGGTTATAGTTTTCCTTAGGATTAAAGATAAGTTACTTAGACTTTAGACACACAAAGATAGGATAGATGATAGAATAGTTTCTTAAATGTTAATGGACTAAATATTGTTAACTGTGATTCTTATTGGATAACTGTTGTGTGATATATTTTGCTATGTTAAGGTTAAAACCCTTCTTTTTATTTAAACAGAAAAGAGGAGATGATGGGAGATGTCATTCTGTATATGTTTCTCATACTGGCTAATGAATGAAGCACTGTTGGCCAATAGGAAAGCAAGATAGGAGGGACTAGGAGACAAGGAGGAAAGAGGAAGGAGTAAGGAGGGTCAAGATGGAGAGACTGGGGAGACGAGATGCTGGCCCCTTTCCCTGGTAAGAAGACCACGTGGAAATATTAGATTAATAGAAATGGGTTAATACTTAAGACAGAGCTAGCCGATAAGAAACAAGTAACGGGCCAACAGAATTATATCAAATACAGAGTCTCAGTGTGTTAATTGGGGCTGATGCGTCGGCGGGACGGAAAAACCCTACTCCTTACAGATTTTGTTAGGCTCTTGGAGGATGCATTATCAAATCAGATGTAAACAGTTTATTAAATCTATATATGTAGTTTTACATACTGTATTATGTGTGTTACAGCTTTTTTTTTTCCAGATGGGTAAATAGTTAATAGTATGATTCTTTGTGGCTTACTAAGAATTGTATATTTATTTTACCCTCTTCCTCCTTCTGTATTTACTATAAATACTACCCCATTGTCCCCATTTTTCCCCCATCAGATCATTCGTATCCTGCTATTGTCCTTTACCCTTTTCCCACATTATACTGTATTTACCTCATGGACTCTTTCCCTGGAAGACCCCCTTTCCCATTTTCTGGTCAGATCGCTTGTACTCTGCTAATCACCTCTAGATTTCCCCTCAAGTCCCCTATTCTAGGGATGGTCTCATTTTGCTTTCATGTTTTCTGGAGTTATTACAGTATCTGAAGTACTCATATTTGAAGATTTGGAGCTACTATCCTCCAGTGAGAAAAAAAAAATCAACATTTGTCTTACTTGGTATGGGTTACCTCACACAATATGATCTTTTATAGTCCTATCCATTTACTTACAAAGTTAATTATTTCATTTTTCTTTACATATGAGTAATATTCCTGTATTTATATATATCACATTTTATTTTATTACCCATCTATCACTTGTGCTTCCATCTCCTACCATAGTCATGAACATGGTTGAGGAAGTATCTGCGCAATAGGACATTGGTTCCTTGGGGCATCTGCCAAGGAGCTGCATAGCTGGACATATGGTAAATTTATTTTGATCTTGATGGGAATTCTTCACACTGATTTCTATAGTAGCTGGAGCAGTTTGCAATTCCATCAGCGGTGAATGAATGTTCCATTTACACCCTACTACATTCCTTCCAGAGTTTTTGCAGGTTGTTTCATTGCTCTGCAAGTCTGACTGGAGTAAGTTGAAATCTCAACTTTATTTTGATTTACATTGTTCTGATTATTAGAAATAGTGAACTATTTATTTGTTTATTTTTGAGTTATTTCTTGGTAATTTTTCTTTCGACAACTCTCTATGCACTTGAAATATGGGTGTATCATTTATTTTTATTGATTTTTGTTTTCTAAACTCTTTGTATGTCTTGAATATAAAACAATAGATATATAGCTGGCAAAGCTTATCTCCCCTTCTTTAGGCTTTCTCTTCACATGGGTGACTATTTCTTTAGCTGGGCAGAAGCTTTTAAGTTTCATGAAATTGCACCTGTTAATTGTTTGCCTTAATATTTAGGCAAATGAAGATCTATTCAGGAAGTCCTATCCTGCATCTATATTGTGTGAGTTTCTGCCTGTGTTTTCTTCTAGTTGTTCCAGTGTTTCATGTTTCACAATTAGGTATTAGAATGATTTGGAATTGTATTTTTATGCAAGGTGATATGCTTTCTTTCCTTCATCATATGTTTTTGTAATATTTGTCAAATATAACTGACTGATGTTACATGTGCTCATGTTTGGATCTTCAGTCTTGTTCTATTGATCTACATGTCTATTTTTCTGTCAGTCACACTGTTCTCATTTCAATGGCTCTGTATTATATCTCAAGATTTGGAATGGTATTCTCTTCAGCATTGATATTTTGGCTCATAGTTGTTTTGGCTATATGAGAAGTCTTATAATTCTATATGAATTTTAAGATAGATGTTTTTACATATATATTTCTGTAAAGAATGAGATGGTGATTTTCATTGGGTCTGTATTGAATCTATAGATGGCATTTGGTAGAATGGTCATTTTCACAATGTTAATTCTACCCATCCATGACCATGGGATGCCTTTCTACTTTCTCATTTTCCTCTATCTCTTTCTTCAGAGATTTAAAGTTTTCACTATAAGGTTCCTTCACTTTCCTGGCTAGGCCTACTTCTGAATATTTTATTTTCTTAGAGACTATTGTAAATGGGAATGTGTCCATGATCTCCTTCTCCATATGTTTGTTAGTACTGTATGGATAAGCTCTTGATTTGTGGAAGTTGATTCTGTACCTTGTCACGTTGAATTGATTATTGTTTCTCGAAGTTTTATGATAAAAGCTTGGGTTCTTTATAGTATGCCATCTGCAAATAGGGACAATTTAACTTCTTTACCTATTTCTATTATTTTAATTTCCTTCCCTTGCCTTATTTGTCCACCTTGTACTTTGAAGAAAATGATGAAAAAGTGTAGTGATACTGGACATGCTTATCTCATGCCTGAATTCTATGGCACTGTTTCCAGCTTTTCTCCATTTAGGATGATGTTTGACTGTGGGTTTCTTATATATATCTTTCATTATGTTCAGATATATTCTCTATCCACAAGGGACCACCCTGTGGCCACACTCACCTGATCTTTGGACCCCATTGCTGGCCCTCTGTGAGAGGAGAGACCTCCTAGAGAGCTTGAACCATCCAGAGTTACAGACATGGAACTCCTGACCCACCTACACTCACCAAGAAAGTAGGGGAGAGAGAGAGAGAGAGAGAGAGAGAGAGAGAGAGAGAGAGAGAGAGATATTCTAACTGAACCCACTAGAAAAAGTTATGGGAAGACAGCAATAAAAAAAAAAAAAAACTCCCAACAATAGAAAGACAAGCATGACACCACCAGAATCTTGGAACTCTACACCATCTAGACCTGAACACACCAAAGCAGATGAAGCTGAAGAGAACAACTTAAAAAATAACTTCATAAAAATGATAGAGGAATGATATGAGAAATGAAAGAAAAACAAACAAAAAAATGGAAGAAATAGAGGGAAAGACCAAGCAAAAAATTGCAAGAAATGAGCAAATGTCTTAAAGAAAGTAAGAAAAGCCAAGAAAAAGAACAATCAAACAGATGAGGAAACAACTCAAACAGTTCAAGACTTGAAAACTGAAATAGAGACAATAAAGAAAACACAAACTGAGGGAAAGCTGGAAATAGAAAAACTGGCAAACTACCAGGAATTACATGCAAGCATAACCAACAGAATACAAGAGATTGAAGAGAGAATCTCAGGCACTGAAGATAAACTAGAGGAAATAGATTCATCAACCAAAGAAAATCTTAAATACAACAAATCCTTAACACAAAACATCCAGGAAATCTGGGACACTGTGAAAAAAGGCAAAATCTATGATAATAGGCATAGAAGAAGGGGATGAATCCCAGATCAAAGATGCAGAAAACATATTCGACAAAACCATTGAAGAAAACTTTCCCAATCTGAAGTAGGACATGTCCATGAAAGTACAAGAAGCATACTGAACATCAAATAGACTGGACCAAAGAAAAGAAAACTCTCGCCACATAGTAATTAAAACACCTAACATATAGAGTAAAGAAAACATATTAAGAGCAGTGAAGGAAAATGGCCAAATAACATAGAAAGGCAGACTTATCAGAATTACACCTAACTTCTCCATGGAAACTCTCAAGGCCAGAAGGTCCTGGATAGATGTTCTTCAAGTACTAAGCATCCCGGGATGCAGCCCAGGCTACTATACCCACCAAAACTCTCAATCACTATAGACGGGGAAAACAAGATATTCAATGACAAAGCCAGATTTTCACAATATGTATCCACAAATCCAGCCCTACAGAAAGTTCTTGAAGGAAAACTCCAACCCAAGGAAGTTAACTATATTCACAAAAGATAATCCCACTTCACCAGAACCTAAAAGAAAAATCAGGGCAAATATACTCACAATACCACTGCCAACAACAAATCTAAAACAAACAAGCATTAACAATCAATGGTCCTTACTTTCCCTCAACATTAATGGTCTTAACTCATCTATAAAAGACACAGTCTAACAGAAATGGATACGAAGGCAGAATCCATCCTTCTGCTGCATATGAGAAACACATCTAAGCTTCAAAGATAGACATTACCTCAGGGTAAAGGGTTGGGTAAAGATCTCCCAATCAAATGGACCCAAGAAGCAGGTGTGGCTATCCTAATATCTAACAAGTTAGACTTCAAACCAAAATCAATCAAAAGAGATGAAGATGGTCATTCAATTCTCATTACAGGAAAAATCCATCAAAGCAATTTCTTTGTTAAATATGCCTATTGTTTTATGATATGCTATGAGGAGTTTCTTTTCTGGTTTTTTCTATTTCAGGTTCTGTGCTTCCTATGTTTGCTACTTGTATGGGAGTGTCTTTCCTTAGTTCAGGAAAGTTTTGCTTATGACTTTGTTGAAGATCTGGTCTATGCTATGGACTTGGGTTTCTTCTTCCTCATTTATACCCATAATTCTAAGATTTTTTTTTTTAAATAGTGCCACACATTTCTTGTTTGTTCCTTTTCTGAGTTCTGAATTTTGATTGGTTCATTTTACTTCTTAGGCTCTCCTTTGAGTTTTCCAATTTTGCTATTGGGATTTTCAGTTCCATCTTATTTCAATTTGAGGCCTCTTCAGTGTTTCTGCTTAATGAAATGAATACTTTTCTCAAATCATGGGTTGTCGCTGTAGCAACTAAGAGGATAGCCCTGTCTTAGTTACATATTCTATTTCTATGAAGAGACACCATAACCATGACAACTCATATGAGAAACACATTTAATTGGGGTGGTTTACATTTTCAAAAATTTAGTCCATTATCGTAATGTTGTGACATGGTGATGTGTAGGCAGACATCTGAGAGTCCTACTTCTTCATAGGCAGGCAAAAGGAAGTGGTCTGAACTGCTGGGCATGACTGTACAGTGACACACTTCCTCCAACAAAGCCATACCTCCTAATAGTTCCACTCACTTGGGGGCCAATTTCTTTCAAACTACCAGACTTTCTGTTTTTATTTATTTATTTATTTATTTTTGTTGGGGGAGGGCTTCTCTCAGGCATTTGTTCTTCTTATGCTCCATCTCCTTGATTTTACTGAGTTGTCTTATGTGTTTTCTTCAAATTCCTTGAATTCTTTTATTAAGTTTATGATGGTTATTTTTAAATTCTGCATCTTGGATTTCATTCACATAATTCTTGTTGGCATTGGCAAACTTTTCTATAGGACACACAATTTGGAGAGACGATACAGCCTTGGTTTGTTTATATTGTTGGTAAGTATTGAGATGTGGACTTCCTTTATGAATTCTGTGTCTGTTACAGGTTGGGGAAGAAGAGATAATGTAGGAGTAGATTTGGACTAGAGATTGGAAATGACTTGGGTAGTATGAAGTCAGGTGTACACAGATGAAAGACTATGCTGCTATTCACGATGTGCTTCTTGTTCTAAGCCTAGTGTGTGGGGGATGAATCTGTCTGGGTGGAAAGATTGGATGTGGTGTGGAAGAATTCTATGCTTTTGAGAACCCTGGTCCAAGGCCAAGGCCCCTTTGCAGCGAAGAAAAGGAAGGCCAGACTAGGCTGGTGCAGTGGTTGTGGGAGCCAGGCTAAATCTTGTAGATTTCAGAAATGTTATGAGTGCGGAGGTCAGGGATATTCACCAATAAAGAGTCTGGAGGAGTATGGAGGTGCCTAAGGACCAACCAGGTAGAAGCACTGCAGATGGCACTTTTGTGTGGCTGTAGATATAGTAGGTCCCAGTGAAAGCCTAGAGTGTGGGAGTTGTGATCAGACTAGGCTGGCTTTGGGGGATGTGGGACTCTGTGGAAACCTCGCCTTCAGCTGCTGTGCAGGTTCTAGTGGCCAGACTAGAACTAGGCTGGAGCATTTGCTTTTGAACCCAGACCAGTTCTAGCAAGATGCAGAAAAATCAGGAGGGGGTGGTCAGGTGTACTCTCCAAATTCTGGAGGATGTGAGAAGTCTTGACATGGAGTGTATTTACCCATTCTTAACACAAATGTATTAATGGATATTTACTGTCCCAACACGAAAACCAAAAATCCCAGGTTCTCACCAACTTTTCTCTATTTATTTAGTTGCTCAGTTCCTGTATTCACTGAGCCCAATCAGTGTGAAAGTGTACCCCATGAAAAGGAGTGTAAAAACAAGTTACAGACCTTATGTACAGGTCTTGCTCCTTTAGTAAGTTCACTCATCTACCACGTTAATTCATGTTTCCTTCTGCCTCCTCCAATGAAGTTGGCTCATACATTTGTAGCAAAACTTTATTATTTTCTCAGTCTACATTCTACATTGTCATCATATAAAGTCTGTATAGTATATTTTTCTGTATAGCAACATACTGAGCTTTTTTTTTTTTTTTTTTTTTTTGTCTTAAAAATTTATTCTTCCTCATATACTCAAACCACTTCCCAGAAAATCCCTTGAAACTACCTTACTACCTTAAAATTTTCTTTTCACAGAACATCATATAATTCGGTTCCTAAAGTATTTTACTTAGTTTGGCAATCTTTTCTAACTTAATAGTGGCACTTAAGTTTCATATAGATCTCCTCTTGGTATAATAACTATTTTCTTTTTGTTGCTGAATTATATTCCTTTGTTGAAATGCACATCGGTTTATTCTTTTGTCTATTGATGGAGAGCTTGACTGCTTCATTTTGGCAACAATGAATAAACAACACTGTTATAAATATTTTATTTTAGTCTGAAGACAAATTTTTTTAATTCGTTTGGAGAAATTCTTGAGAATAAGATTGCTGGACCATATGGTAAAACCTTTTTACTTGTAAGAAACTGCCAAACTGTCTTCAAGAAGCTGTACTATTTTACATGCCTTTTAGCTATGAATAAACATTGTTAATTTGCTTTGCATCTTTGCCAAAATCTGATAGTGGTCAGGTTATTTGGTTTTTAGCCATACTAAGTGGTCTATAGTAAGTGACTAAACCTGAATTCACTTAGTAATAAATGATGTAGAGTCTTTTTATACATATTTTTGTCACTTGGGTATCTTTGATCAGTCAAGTAATTTGCCAATCTTTTATCAAATTCTTGGATTTTTATTGTTGTGCCCATGACTCCTTTTAAATATTGTATGTTAATTCTTTACTTCACATACATTTTTCATATATTGTTTCTTAGGCTGTGCTTATCTCTTTGTTTAATAGAGATTTTGTCAGCGCACACACTTTTACCTTTAACTCAGCCCATCTTTTCTCTTACATAGATTGTGTCTTGTGTGTTGTAGGTAAAACATCTTTTAAATCAAGGTCACAAACAGTTCCCTTACTGATGTTTTACACTTTCGTATTTTACAACCTGACCTCTGCACCATTCCTGAATTGATTTCTGTGGAAGGTGGACGGTGATTCTCCCCTCCCTCTCTCCCCCTTCCTTACATACACATATCCTATACGCAGTAGCTATTGAAAATATTATTTCCCCCATTGAAACACCTTTCAAACTTTATCAGTGACCACAAGACATAGTTTAATATGTATATGCAATTAACTCAGTTGTTTAAAATGGAGGGGTATAAGGCACGATATGGGGAGAAATATAAAGGGTAAATGATGTAATTACATTCTAATCTCAAAACATAAAATATAATTTTAAACAGATGGAGCTAATGAGGTCAGGAATGAAGTGGAATCTTAGATAAACAATTTGGATTCACACAAACAATGTCTTAGACAATGTATCTCTCAAGAGTGGGAGAACTTCAGACTTTTCCCTCCTGCTGATTTTCAGAAATACTTGCTTGTTTATAAAGAGAAAAATGCTCTAAAAATGAAATCAGATGAAACCGAACACCACAAAGAATACACTGTGAAAACAGTGGGATTTTTCTTTTTTTCTTTTCTTTTCTTTTTTTTGTCCATGTCCATATACAAGAAGTAAAATAAATACCCGAAAGATAGTTTGGTCTGGGTGAGTCAGTACACAGATTGCTTTTAAATTCAATGGAAGTATGTTGTCTATTTATAACAGAGAGCATGAGTTTCAGGCTGCTTTTAAGATTGTCATTCATCATGCCAACTCCTGAGGGGAGAAGAAAAGTTACCCTGAAGAAATAGAAGTCATTTAAAAAATGATTGGAGATGGAGAAATAGGTCAGTCTATAAAGTGCTATCTAGTGTGTAAAAAAGAATATAAAAAAAATTGCAACAACAAAAACCCAAACAGGTATGGTGGAGTGCTCTTGTAGCCTCGTCACTGGGGAGGTAGAGACAAGTGAATTCCTGGGGCTAGATAGCCACTCAGTCCGAACTACTTGATGAGTCCCATTAAGTAGCCTTGTCTCAAAAATTGGTGAGGAGTAATACCCAAGATTATCCTCTGATCCCTATATACACTCCCTCACACGGAGACATGCACTTACCCATCATATATACCCCACACAAAACATGCACACACATACAAAGACTGATTATTACTGTTGGCTGTGGCAGCACTCTCCAGCCCCAGGGTGTAGAGTAGGAGACAGCTTCCTGTATCCCACTGGCTGGCTTCTGCTCTGCACCACTTCCTGAATGAAAATGTTTCTTATCATTGTGATCTAAAGTTCTCCATACCCCCAACACCTACTTCATGATAAAAGTACCACAACCAAAAATTCATGCAGCAGTAAATAACTTCAAGACAACAATTTTAGTGAAAACACTAAAACTTCAACTTCTTCTCCTTCTCCTTCTCCTTCTTTGCAAAGTACCAGTTCAATGTCTTATTTGTCCCAGAATTTAATATATTTTGAACAATAGAAAAAGTTACATTGATATCTGTATCTAAAAGTTTTGCATGTACCTAATAGTTCACAATAAACACAAAACAATAGTAGGGAAGTTTACACCTTTGAAATCATAGAACCCTCCTTGTAGTCCATATCAATACCACCAAATAGCTCTTTTATTAGATGTGATCTTTTATATTTTTGTGAGCCTGTCAGTGTTTCATTAATGTTTTATAATATAGAGTAAATGCCTTGAGGTTCCAAAATCATCATAAAATGTACCAGCTTCACTGTTGGTTATTATGGCATTAAAACCATTTTATATGAGTATAGAAGGCTGTGCATAGATTTGATTTTCTCTTTGTACATATGTAGACAGAAGAAATCTGTAAAATCTAACTTAGTAATATCTAAGATTTGAAAGGGTATTTTAGAACTATATGCACATTTTTATATTTTAAATGTTACTATTGGTGAAAAATACTTTACATATTTCCCCTGCCCCCAAACAACATCAGGCGGTTTTGTTTTTTCATAATTATAAAATCTGGGATCCTGTTTACAAATTGATAAGGAAAATATTAAAATAGGAAGCATGTGAATAGTGCCTGCAAATACATTCTTACTAGAATAAATTCTGCTAGAATTGCTATTATATTAGAACTGTGTCACAATAAAACATCTCACTCTGTATGAATTCTACTTGATCTATAGCTAATTAAAAACTGTGTATATGAGAGTATGTGGAGTGTGCAGTCATGTGAATGAGTCTGTGAGACTGTGCAAGTATGAGTCTGTGTATATATGTGTATGTGTGAGACAGAGCAAATTTGACTATGAAATCAAGGTAAGTGTTCTTAAAAGCTTTCAAATAAATGTCTACACATTAGCAGGAGCCCCAATTTTGCTTTTTTAATAGAGATAATATTTAGGAAACATGTCACTACTGAAGTGAATTTTAATGTATGCACAAATAGATGTTTTTCTCAAATATTACCTTGAATATAATTAGACAAAACCTAAAACTGCAAGAAAGACCACATAGTCTCCAGGTTACTGCAGACACCATTACTTCTCACTTGTTCTATGTATGCACATCTATGTAGATGTGCAAATGGCTGTTGTCAGTCCAATTCCTCCATCTTGGATATGACGATGAGTTTGTGGAGAGAAAAGTCCATTTATTCTTTTCTATTCTCTTTGACAAGGAATTCCAGGGCATGAACAGCCTCAAAGCGTTTTAAGAATCTTTATGGTAGAAGGCAATTAGTGTACCACTTATTTTCTTAACCCCAAATAATTAAAAGGTTGTGTTAAAATCCACTGCCTGTGCTCTCATGATGCTACATACAAGAATCCATACAGTGGCAAGTTTGTATAAATGCAGGTATAAATAGCAACAATTTACAAATTCCAGAAATCAATCAATTATTTACTTTTTTGTTTTTAATTTACTAAGTATACCAAATATTTTTCTTGTCGTTGAAATATGTCAAATAATCCATATTAGTGTTTACTGACAACATCATAATTAAAACATTTTATCTTTGATAAAGCTAATGTAATCATAATTTAGCTATTTAATGAACTAAGTAAAGTAGAATTAATTCTGATTTTTTTTACTAATTAGACAGAATTGATATTAAGGCTGGAAAAGGTTCTACATCAAGATATATGTAACTATCAGCACTCTTCTCGGATCTGTGAAAACTCTGGTGCATTGTCTTACACGCTCTAGTATTATACAAAGAACTGTTGAAATTCACTGTGTTTGTATCATCCCCAGTGCCAGGCAGTTGCTTTTGCAAACAAATTGGAAGTTGTTGTGTTTTGATAATTTTAGAAAATTGGTTGAAAAGAAATTAAAATATTCATTTGTAAGACAAGAGTTTAGAAAATGTCTCTTGAGTTTTGTAATTTGGCCAAATACAAAAATCTCTTTTTAGAATTCAAACACTTCTCACTTTGGCAACAGAGATTGCATAATTGTAGATATATTTTCAAATATACATTCTTTTCAAAATGTTTTCTCTCATTCATATATGTTAGATTTTATGCAGATACATAAAATCATGGGTGCATATATGTCACCAAAGTACAAGTGGAACAGATAAAGGAGGTTTGCCAGAGAAAAGTAAGGTCATGGGAGAGAACATGCCCAAAGGACATTATATGCTTATATAAAAATGTTTTATGAAACTCAGTAATATGTACAATGAATATATTCTAATAGAAAGCAAAACACAGCAATATGAAGCTGTGGCAAAAGACACCACTGTCAGAGGTACAGATGTCCCTACTCCATTACATGTCCATTGCATCTACTATTACCTACCTAGAAAAGTAGTGACTCTAATTTATTTACAACTTATCATATGTGTATGTAGCCCTATATGAAATAGTATATACTTTTATGTGATTTCTTGACAAATTTGGGGAGGAGTCAAATATACATTCTCAATGTTTTCTTTTCTTCTTTGATGCCTTTGAAATGTAGTTCATTTCTCAGTCTTTCTACAAAGAATATGTATTAATATCTGTAGACAGCCTACTGCTTATAACCATGACCTACCATACAAATGATCTGCAAAGTTGGACAAATACTTTATTGTTGAAAAAAACCATTATGTATATATCCATCCTTTAAGCTCAATGACTTTAAAAACTACTTTCATGTTGGCTAATCTTCCAAGTCCTATAGAGCCAAGTAAGATTTTTATTATTATTCTCAATTCTTTTACAATATTGCAAAGCATTCAGTACTGGATATCACATTTTATTAGTCCATCTGAAATAATGGGATAAAACATGATGGTTGTTGTAGGGGACCGTCCAGGAGATAAAACTCTGTCATCTTCCTACAGATTAATTCCTTCTGTTTCTATAAAAACCTGTAGTCATTGCTTTCCTCTTTAAAATGAAAATTCAATTGGATAATTCAAGATTTATTTTGGGTTCCATAGTGCAAGACCTGACACTCATCAAGGTATTCTTATCCTGTCTTAGTAGAGCATGGTGTGATTTGGGATATACAAACGGCCACAAAATACCCTGAACATCTTGTTTGGAAATCTCAGCCTGTATCAGTGCTCAGGAAAGTACCTTTCCAAGAGATCAGCCCATGGGTAGCAGAAAAATGTTATAAGAGCCAATGGGAAAAGAGTTACGAATGAACATGGAGCCAGTTTGATGGCTGTCCAGGTAAGAACACTTGCTATACTAACTTGATGACTTGGAGCCCACATAAACTTGCAAGGATGGAAGGAGAAAATGCACTGCAGAAAGTATCCTCTGACCCCACATATGCAGTATTGCATTCACAGGCACACACTTACTACACACGCACACACACGCACACACACACACTCTCACACACACACACTCACACACACACGCACACACAATAGTAAATGTTTTAAAAGAAAGAATGAAAAACAGAAAAGGCTAGTGGAGGAATTTTCATTCCTGCCATGGTAGACTACTGCATTCAATATCATGCTAGTAGGTTGGGAATTAGGATAACAGGAACAAGACAGAACCTGCTGAAGCCAACTCCTTATCACCCCTTGATCCCCAAAGGGCCACACTGGATCCTCTTGAGTTGAATTGGTCTCAGGTCACTGTGTCCCTTCCTAGAATCTTTGCTGTGGACTTCTATCCTTTGCCAGTATTTACTATGGTTTTGATTATGATAGTAGTACAAGGAGAAATAGTGAGTGTACATATGCACATGTGTTCTGGCTCACATATGGAGATCAAAGGACAACTTTCAGGAGTCCATTTTCTTCTTACATTGTGTGTGTTTCAAGGATTGAACTCTGGTCCTCAGGTTTGGCATCAAACACCTTTGCACACTGAACCGTTAGTTTAGAAGCTTACCTTTATTCACTAGAATTTGATTTCCTAAAAGTAATTACAGAGCTACTGAATGAAAATGATTTCAGAATCTGACCCACATTTGGGGATAGACCCCACTATTTGCAACCTGTTGTGTGTACTGAGGAACTTAGTATAATCATTGTGAGACTCATTTTTCTTAAATGATAAGCATGGAAAATGATCCTTCCCTTTAAGTTTTATTATTAAGTTCAAGAGAGGGTTTTTAAAGTTCTGGACATGCACAATTTGACATACACAGAGGATGTTGTTGTTGTTGTTGTATTCAAGGTTTTGATGCTTGATGAATGAAAGAACATCAGTTTTCAAATGTTTAGTTTTAAAATCTTGATTTCTGAGCTTCTGATGAATTTACCTAGGAAATCTCCTGGACATACTCTCCAGAAAAGACAGGATAGAGACTATATACTCTCTTCTGTTCCTATTGTTAAGTACAGTTATAAACTCTGGGTATCACACATTAACAGACACAAGGGCTCAGGCTCCTTTGTAATCTTCACAGAAAATGCACAGAAGCGGGAACCACAGTCACACCCAATAAGAAAGAAGTTCTGTCTCTCACTTCCTCTTTTTCCTTCCTTCTTTCCCTTCTTCCTTCTTTCCTTCCTTCCTCTTTTCCTTCCTTTCTTCTTTCCTTCCTTCCTTCCTTCCTTCCTCTTTTCCTTCCTTTCTTCTTTCCTTTCTTCCTCTTCTCCTGCTTTCTTTCCTTCCTTCCTCCTTTCCTTCCTTTCTTTTCCTTCTTTCTTTTGTTCTTCCTCACTCTTTCCACTTTCAGATAGGCTCTTTTGTAGCTGAGGATATCCTCAAATTTACTATGTAGTTGAGAATGATTTTTAAACCTCTTATCCCTCTGCCTTTCCTTCCCAAAAGCTAGTATTACAAGTGTGTACCACCAAATGTGGCTTCTACAGTCCCAGGGATCCAAACTAAAGCTTTGCCCAGGCTAGGCAAGTGCCCTACCAACTGGCCTTCATTCCCAGGCACTCCAATATTTTCTAATACAACCCTGGTGACCTTGACCAGCAGGTGTAAAGATAGAGCCATGTGTTGCTTTCTAAATACATTATGCTCAGGTCTGGAGAGTCAGTTTAGAGGTTAAGAGTCAGTTCCCAGCACCCATGCCTGAACCCTCACTCTACATTGATGAAAGGAAGGTTTCCCTTCCCTTCCTCTGTGGTGTCAAAGCAGAATTCAAGATATGAAGCACTATACTATGGTAAAGAAAAAAGTCACATTTTACTTCTATAGGCCATGTTTCATAACGTAATTGTGGAAGATTTATAATTCAGATAACATGGCTCTCACCTTGAGAAGGCAGAAGATGGAAGGGAATAGATACAATTATGCTAGAGAATTTTAAGCCTTTCACTCATAACTTAAGAACACATGTTGTCACATTTTCAGTAGGGAAAACCTACTTGAAATCTAACATGAGTTCTATTTCACAGGTTTTGGGGAAAATATTACATTACTTCCATGCAGAATCACTAATCAACTTGGAGAGAGTCAGCATGTCTTGCTAACATTTCTGAAAAGTTACATGGCTTAATTAACATTCTCTCTACTCAGAACTAGAGGTGACAAAACTTTCTTCCCACCCACATCCATGCAAATGTGAATAAATAAGGTTTGTGGCTTAAAAGCTGTTCAATGGGAAAAAATTTATTTTTCCTTGTGGTTGTACATTGGCCTATTATGGACAGAAGCCACATTTTCTTTATCTGTTTATTTGAGGGTCAATCACCTATTGAAGGGCATTGTGGCTATTAGTGTTAATTATTGACCTGACAGAACATAGAATCACCTGGGAACTGGGACTCCGGGAAAACCTGTGGGAGAGGGTCTTGTCTGTATTAACTGAGATAAAACAAAACAACAAACAAACAAACAAACAAACAAAATGCTGAGCTGGGCTGTGGACAGAAGTTTCTGCCCAGCCTGGTCCCACCACCCTCAGTCCCAAACATACTGTATCTTTGCATTTTATCTGACCACAGGAGTCTTTAAGCTGCTAAATAGCTGGCTAAGATTGAAGTGGCAGCTGGCCCAGTCAAATTCCTTGGCTTTCTGATAGTTTAGCTTCATGGCCTGGGAGTCATGCTTATTGCCATAAATCTTTCGAGTTTCTAGGTCCATGACATCATTAAGAAGCATGCCACCAGATGCTCATCAACACCCTTTAATTGTTTGGTAGCAGAGCATCTTAAGGAGCCTTTCAGTTTTTACCACTAATGCTGAATCAGGGAGAGGAAACCACTCTTAAAGTTTGTCTCTAGCAGACAGAACTCTCCTGAGAAAATGAGGCTACCAAAAAGCTATGTTTGCCTCTGTTCTTTTGTGTTTAAAATCCATTTTAAAGCTTTTGTTGTGTTTTTTTTGTGTGTGTGTGTGTGTGGAAATGTTTGCCCCATGTTGGATGCCTTTTGATGATGGAGTTTCTGTTCTGCCTGGTACCACAGCCATTAGGTCCCAAATAGGCATGTGTTAATTATAAACTGTTTGGTTGATGGCTAAGGCTTCTTACTAGCTAGCTCTCTCTTAAACTATGAATTGCCACAAGGCTGTGGCTTTCCTGTAATGCTTCAGTATGTTACTCCTTTTGCAGCTACATGGCATCTCCCTGGTGGCTCCTCTCTGCCTTCCCCTTCCCAGAATTCTCCTACTCTGGTAGTTCTGCCTATAATTCCTACCTGGCTACTGGCCAATCAGCATTTATTCATCATCCACTAAGAGAAACACATATTCACACCTTCCAAAAGGACATCCTTCCTCACTCCTGCACCAATCAACAATGTCCCCCAGACTCACCTATAGACATTCTGATGGAGGCAACTTTCCAATTGAAGCTTGTGCTTCCAAGGTGTCTCTAGTTTGCTTCAAGTTGACAAAAACTAAGCAATATATCATAAGGATGTGAATTGGAATTTCCAGAACTACAAAAATAAATAAGTAAGTAAGTAAGTAAATAAAAAAATAAATAAAGGCATATGTGGACACACACCTATAAGCTTAGGATTATGTGAAGCAAACACTGAACAACCATTGGGGCGTGGTGGCTGCTATCCCAGATCTGGGTTCAGTGAGAGACCCTGAATCAAAAGAACAAGATGGAGAGTGATGGAGAATGAAAACCAACAGCCCCCCCCCCATTTCTCTGTGTGTGCACATATGCAGCAACCCCATGTAAGGAGTACGGTTTTTCTGCCCACCACCTGGTCTTGTCCTGCCTCCACGCCGCCAGCCCCAAATAATGCACAGAGACTCTGTATTTGATACAATGCTGTTGGCCCGGTTACTTGTTTCTTATCGGCTAGCTCTGTCTTAATTATTAACCCATTTCTATGTATTTCCATGTGGTCTTACTGAGAGCAGAGGAATGGCGGTTCTGTTCTCTCCAGGCTCTCCATCCTGACTCCTCCTTACTACTTCCTCTTTCCTCCTTGTCTCCTAGTCCTGCCTATCTTGCTTTCCTATTGGCCAACAGTGCTTTATTCATTAACCAGTATGAGAAGCATATATACATAATGGCATCTCCCATCAACCCCACACATTTGCACACAAATTATTCACATCTGCATCACAGTCTCACACATACATGAAAACACACATAAAAGATTCATCTGAGCAGTTTACCATATATTTCCCCCTAGTGTGTAATTTGTCTTTAGATATTCAGGGTCTTTTACAGAACAATTTTAGTAGTATATTAAGGTTCCCTTGAGTAATAGGACATATAGAATGAATGTATATAAATTATATATATATATATAATATATGTGTGTGCATATAGTTTATTATTATTAGTAGTAGTAATAGGCTCTAAGGACAGTGAAAGAATGGACTTACTAGCAAGATGAGAGCAAGCCAGCAAAGAAATCTCTTCACTGGGGTTGCTGAGGAGCATACACATTTTCTCTCACTAATTTTCTATAATGTCAAAATTTAGGCCAATGATTTCCTTTAGAGAGTTTTTTTAATCTTTCATAAGGAATGAGACATAGACATTTATCTTTTCTGTCATGGATAGCCAGTTTCCTCACCATCATCTACTAAAATGCCAACCATTACCTCAGATTTGTTAGGTCATTTAATCATATACTTAACTTTCAGATGCACTTCAGTTTGTTAAAAAGTTCCTATTCTCCTCTGGTCCGTTTGTGTGTACAGGACTATACTACTTCTGTTCTTCATCTCCATAGCCATTCTTTTACTTTATTTTTTAAAATAGTATACTTTAAGTATGCTTTGAAAATTTAGTATAAGTATACATTGTAACTTATTCTATGTACTATAACTCCCGCCTTCCAACTCCACCTCTCTCCCAATTTATGTCTTACATGTATTTATTACATGTATACAATGAAATAAGATCATCTCTCCCTCCCCCACTTTCTCCAACAAGTTCCCAGCCATATCCTCCTCAACATGTCCCTCTTCCAACTTCATAACTTTTAAAAATTATTATTAAAGAACTCACTAAGTCCTATTGGTGCTGCACATGTGTACATGGATAGAAAACAATCCACTGATAGGCTGCTTATCAGTGGTTGCCCCCACCCACCCAGATTTGACTCTTGCTCTCCTAGCAGCTATAAACTGCCAATAACTCTTCAGCTAGATGTGGCTTTGGGAGCCCATGTGTAGTACATGCTGCAATTTTAACTGGCTTGATTAGTGCAATAGCTGTGTACTGTCCAGAAGACTGCATTTCCGAGAACTCATCCCCATTCTCTGGTTTTTACATTCTTTATTCTATTTCTTCTACAGTGCTCTCTGAGCATTGAGGGACAGGCAGGTTGATGTAGATGTCTCAGCCTCACTGAGCATTCATGTTCACTTATTCTCAGCACTTGGAGTAGTTATGAGTCTCTGTCTGTATGGCACGAACATTAGCAATATAAGGTATTTTGACAATATGACAATCAAACCCACAACAGTAGGTTTCCAGATAGGGCTTGTAACCTTCATAATCATTTTTTTTTAAAACCATATTTATAATACCAGGCATAAATTAGTTCTTGTGGAGCAGATCTCAAGTTCAATCAAGAGAGAGGTTGCTTACCTCATATAGTCTTGTCACTATTGCACCAATGAGCACAATTTACCTATCCCAATGCAGGGCTAGGTCTTACCATTGATGGCTTTTCTCCTCCAGCAGAATCACAATCACAGCATCTTCCAGCACTACAAAAGGTAGCTGGTAGAGAGAGACTTCATGGTCAGTTCTACACTGATTTCTCAGTTTTTTGTAAGTGAAGCACATGGTGTCTTGTCGGTTTTTTGTTTGTTTGTTTGTGACAGGGCCTTATTTATCCAAGGCTGGCCCTAAGTAACTGGAGATGATACTAAACTGCTGCTTCCAATTCCCAAATGCTGGGGTTACCAGTGGGTACCACATATCTGGTTTAATATGGTGCTAGGGGTAGAATCAAGTCTTTCAGGTAGTCTAGGCAAACACTCTGCCAACTGAACTATACTTTTAGCCCCTTTCTAAATGATTCTTGAATTAGTATTTTCCACATTGAATTTAATATTATGTTTTCTACCTTCATGAGATGAATTTAATGGCAATTTATTGCACTGTATACAATTTGTACATTTCTTCCATAAAAAAATAACACCACTAGAATGCTGGCTTCTCTTCCTGAAGAACTAAATGTGTTTTCTTTGTACAAACTTTTTATAGGTTCTGCTTATTGTCCACGAAATTTCTTTCTATGTGTTTTCATTTTCTTTGGCAATAGAAAATAGAAATGTCTCTACGACTTTATTTCTAACTGGTTATTGTTGCTATGAAGAATTATTGATTTTTATTTATTATTCATGTTTTTTTCTGTCCTACTAGCTTTTGGGCAATATCACAATTTCTTTCAGATTCCCAGGGTACTCTCTTGACCTTTTGCTAATAGAGAGTTTTTACTTGTTTTCTAATTTACATGTTGTTATTACATAGTTTTGTTTAATTGACTTGAGCAAAACATTGACTATAGTGTTAAGTACTAAAAGGGGATGTAGAAATACTGGCTTTATTCCTAACTTATATAAGCCCAATGCATTTATATAAAAGCATTATATAAAATGTATGTATATTTTACACACACACACACACACACAGAGAGGGGGGGGCAGGAGAAAGACTTTGTTTTGAATTCCTGAAATAAATAAATACTACTACAATTGTATTGTGGCTACACACTATATCTTCACTAATGTTTATTTATTACATTTACAACAGTATGTGTGTGAGAGGGACAGAGACAGAGACAGTGAGAAAGATTTAGCTGTCATTGTTGAATTTATTTTAAAAGATGTTGGGGAATTTTCCTTCATTTCCTCTAACTCAAATCCCACCCTTCATTTCCTAATTTCCCTGCTGGAGGGGTCTGCCACATTTCCTTTGGAGAACTAGCTGCCCTGGGTAAACTGTGGAGAATTTACTTAAAAGTTTCAAGTCTTTATCCTATAGAAACTGGGGGGGGGGGGTTGAAGTATTCAGTCATTAATAGGACCAGTGTTGGTAAAAAGACATTTTCTTATGAGTTCATTAATTGTAGCATGGTTTTAGTTAATTTGCATAGAGGTTTACAAAGAATACTTTTCCAGAATTTTAAAAAAATAAAAATATTCTTCTCTTTAATTGTTGTTATACTATGTCTTCCTTTTTATGTCTATTTTCTCCATTGTTTCTATTGATTTGTCAAAAGTGTGAATAGTTTTTGTTTTCTAAAGAACTACTTTTATTAAAAATATCCATTTTCTAAAATGTTTGCTTTCATCTTTATTGTTTCTTTCTAGCGTACTGTATTCTGCTTTGCTTCATTATTGACTTTGAAGTTCATTTTAATTAAAATTTTTAAACATTTGATTAACCTTTCACTTTTCTAGAGATGATCTTAAGACTGTATTTTCAATATTTTCCATGAAGTCTGCTAGACAGTGTTTCCATCCTCATTATTCTGAAGAATACTTTTATAATACTAGTTGCTCTACCCTGTTTCACCCATGAATTGTTTCAGAAAGTTTCTGAATATTCTGATATAAAAAGCCTTTCTATTTTTTTCAATCTCACTACTAATTTATGGGTTTTTTTATATACTAATCATTTAGATTACAATAGTTTTATGAAAATTAATGACATGTATTTGTGGATCTCATACATGGTGGATTGCATGCAAAGTATTTGTTACTTTGTGAATTTTTATTTTCTCTTAACATGGTGTAATATTTGCTACATTACAGTAATTATACTATGTAAGGTATGGAGATGGGGCATTCTAATGGGGGAATTCCTTCTGTATATGGTTGATGAATAAAACACTGGTTGACTGATTGGCCAAGCAGAAAGATGTCTCTGTCAATACTAGAATTTATATATTATTCTTTTGAAGTCTTTGATGGAGTTGAAGACCAATAGTTATGGTTACAGTTTTCTTTAGTTGTGATAAAAGATAAGTTATATATACGATTTTACACTCACAAAGATAGGATAGATGGTAGAATATTTTCATTAAATTTTGCCAAATGTAAGTTAACTAAATATTGTAATATTTATTCTTCATTGATAACTGTTTTGTTACATATATAATTGTACTGTGTTAAAGTTAAAATTTTCCTTTTTATTTAGACAATAAAGAGGAGATGATGGGAGATGTCCTTCTGTACACCAGGATTATCTGTTTCCCTTATTGGTTGATGAATAAATGCTGATCATCCAGTAGTCAGGCAGGAAATGCAGGTTGGATTACCATACTAAGGAGAACACAGGGAAGAAGGCAGAGAGGAGCAACCAGAGAGAAGCCATGTAGCTGCCAAAGGAGTAACATACTGAAGCATTACAGGTAGCCACAGCATTGTGGCAACCTATAGTTTAGAAGAAATGTGTTAATAATTAGAAGACAGTTAACTAATAAGAAGCCTTAGCCATCAGCCAAGCTGGACAGAAACTTCATCATCATCTCAGGAAGGCTCAGTCCATTGCAGGCAGTGTCATCCTGGGCATGGTGTCCTATTTTGTGTAAGAAAGCCAGTTGACCATGAGGCGAAATAAAGCCAGTATTCAGTACTCCCCCTTGATCTCTGCCTCTGTTCCTGTTTCTAGGTTCCCCCTTTGAGTTTCTGCCCAGGCTTATCTTGATCATGGACTTAAAGATTAGATTTAAGAACTTAGATTCTCTAACCTGTAATATGCAATAAATTGTTTCCCCAGGGTTGATTTTAGTTGGTATTATATCATAGCAACAGACAGAAAGTAGGACACATGGTGTGTTCTCTTATCTATTGAGCTGTTTCCTCAGCTTCAGAGTATATGTTCTAAACATAGGAAGAACAGTAGATAACTTTATTGTGACTATCCAGGCATGTTTCTGTAACTCACACTTTTGGAACTTCCCTTTTCAAAGGCCTACATTTTGCATGGAGTCATCCTTTTAAAAAAAACACAAAATTCATTTACATGTGGCATAGATCTGAAGAGTCTTTTGCCCCAGTAAAGCTGTCCTTTGGCAAACTGAACCAGGAATTATTCGACTACAAAAGTCATGTTCACATCTGGAAATTATGCTAAATGGCAGGTAGTTCAGAATTGGAAAGAAAATTTCTTTGCCTCTTCTTCTAGTTAATTTATTGCTTTGGTTTGTGTTTCTGCTATGTATTCTAGTCTAGTCTACAGGTAAATCTACCAGAGTCTGAATAAATGGATGTTAGTGAATAGAATATTGAGCTTTTTCTTGGCTAAATTGCATTTAACAAGACATGTTAGAGTTAATTTAGTCAAGTGCCCTAGGAAGTTAACAAGTGGCTTACTTAGTTCATTAAATGAGGCAAGAAGAAAAAAATAAACAATAAATACAGTAAGTGCAGGTAATCTTATCATTTGCCACCTTTTTTGAAATTGTTGGATTGAAAACCTAGACTGCTGTAATGAAATGACCAAACATAAAAATAATAAGTATAGAAGAAGACGAGGAAGCCCAGCATAAAGGTGCAGAAAATATATTTAACATAATCATAGAAAAAAAACTTTACCAACCTGAAGAAGGACATGCCTATGAAAGCACAAGAAGCTTACTGAACACTAAACAAACTAGACCAAAAAAAAAAAAAAAAAAGTCCTCTGGACACGTAATAATCAAAACATCAAACATACAGAATAAAGAAAGAATATTAAGGGCAGTGAAGGAAAACGGCCAAGTAACATAGAAAGGCAGACCTATCAGAATTACACCTAACTTCTCCATGGAAACTCTGAAAGCCAGAAGGTCCTGGATAGATTGTCTACAAGCACTAAGAGACCACGAATGCCAGCCCAGACTGCTATGCCCAACAAAACTCTGAATCACTATAGATGTAGAAAGCAATATATTCCATGATAAAGCCAGATTTACACAATACATATCGACAAATCTAGCACTACAGAAAGTTCTAGGAGGAAAACTCTAACCCAAGGAAGTTAACTACACTCACAAAAAACATAGTTAATCGATAATCCCACTTTACCAGAAGCCAAAAGAAAAACAGGGTAATTCTACTCACACCACCACTACCACCACTAAAACAAACAATAATTAACAATCAATGACTCTTAATTTGCCTCAATATTAATGTTCATAACTCGACTATAAAAAGACAAAGGCTAACAGAATGGATACGTAGATGGAATCCATCCTTCTACTGCATAAAGGAAACATACCTTAACTACAAAGGCAGACACTACCTACCTCAGAGTAAGGGTTGGGAAAAGATCTTCCAATCAAATGGACCCAAGAAAAAAGCTGGTGTAGCTATCCTAATATGTAACAAATTAGACTTCAAACTAAAAGCAATCAAAAGAGATGAAGAAGGTCATTTCATATTCCTTACAGGAAAAATTCATCAAGACAAAGCCTCAATTCTGAACATCTATGCCCCAAATACAAAGGCATCCACATTCATAAAAGAAACATTAATAAAACTCAAATCTCACATAAACCTCACACACTTAGATTGAGAGACTTCAACAATCCACTCTCGCCACTAGACAGGGCCACCAGGCAGAAAATTAACAAAGAAACAAAAGAACTAACAGAAGTTATGACCCAATTGAGTTTAACAGATATCTATAAAACATTCCATCCAAACACAAAAGAATATACCTTCTTCTCAGCTCTGCATGGAACCTTCTCTAAAGTCAACCACATACTTGGAGATATAGCAAACCTCAACAAATATGTAAGAAAATGGAATAACCTTACCAGCTTTAAAGTTAGAATTCAACAACAACACAAATTGCAGAAGCCCTACAAACTCATGGAAATTGAACAATGGGTAATTACACCATTCCTGGGTCAAGGAAGAAATAAAGAAACTAAAGACTTCCTAGAATTCAATGAAAAGGAAGATACAACATATCCAAACTTATAGGACACTTTTAAAGTAGTACTAAGAGGAAAGGTCATAGCACTAAGTGCCCACATGAAGAATCTGGAGAATAGTCACATTAGAGAATTAACAACACAACTGAAAGCCCTAGAACACAAAGAAACAAAATCACCCCTGAGGAGAAGACACCAGGAAATAATCAAATTTAGGGTAGCAATCGATAAAGTAGAAACCAGAAAACAATACAAAGAATCAATGAAACACAGAGTTGGTTCTTCAAGAATATCAACAAGATAGACAAGCCTTTACCAAACTAACCAAAAAGCAGAGAGAGAACACACGAATTAACAAAATCAGAAAAGAAAAGGGAAACATGACAATGGACACAGAAGAAATCAAGAGAATCTTCAGGTCATACTTTGAAAACCTGTGCTCCACAAAATTAAAAAATTTAAAGGAAATGAACAATTTTCTGGATAGATATCACTTACCAAATTAAATTAAGACCAAATAAGTAATTTAAGTAGATCTGTAACCCCTAATGAAATAGAAGAAGTCATCAAAAGTCTGCCTACCAAAAAAAGCCCAAGGCCAGATGGCTTCAGTGCAGAATACTAACAGAAATTCATAGAAGAGCTAATACCAATATTCCTCAAATTGTTTCACGTAATAGAAGCTGAAAGGTCATTGCCAAATTCCTTTTATGAGGCTACAATTACCTAGGTACCCAAACCACACAAAGATACAACTAAGAAAGAGAACTACAGACCAATATCTCTCATGAACATTGATGCAAAAATACTCAATAAAATCCTGCAAATCAAATACAAGAACACATCAGAGAAATCATCCACCATTAACAAGGAGGCTTCATCCCAAGGAAACAGGCAGGGATGGTCCAACATGAAACATCTATCAATGTAATCCACCATATAAATAAACTGAAAAAGAAAAAGCGATATGATCATCTCACTAGATGTTGGAAAAGCCTTTGACCAAATCCAACACTCTTTTCTGATAAAGGTCTTGGAGAGATCAGGGATAACAGGAACATACCTAAACACAATAAACGCAATATGCAGCAAACCAAGTGGCCAACATCAGACTAAATGGAGAGAACATTAATGTAATTCTTCTAAAATCAGGAACAAGACAAGACTGTCTACTTTCTCCATATCTCTTCAATATTGTACTTGAAATACTAACTAGAGCAATAAGACAACAAAAGGAGATCAAGGGAAGACAAATTGGAAATGAAGAGGTCCAATTTTCATTATTTGCAGATGACATGATAGTTTACATAAGTCGTCCAAAAAACAATACTAAGGAACTCCTATGGTTGATAAACACTTTCAGCAAAGTGAAAGAATGTAAGATTAACTAAAAAAAAAAAAAAAAAAAAAAAAAAAAAAAACAGTAGCCCTACTATATACAGACACTAAAGGAAAGAAATCAGAGAAACATTACCCTTTACAATTGCCACAAAGAACAAAAAATATTTGGGGGTAATGTTAACCAAATAAGTGAAAGACCTATATAGCAAGAAGCTAGAGTCTTTAAAGAAATAAATGAAATAAGATACCAGAAAAATGGAAAGATCTCCCATGCTCATGGATAGGTAGGCTCAACATAGTAAAAATGGCAATCTTGCAAAATGAGATCTACAGATTCAAAATCGTAGCACAATTCTTCACAGATCTTGAAAGGACAATACTCATCTTTATATGGAAAAACAAAAGACCCAGCCAAAACAACCCTGTACAATAACCAAACTTCGGGACACATCAGCATCCCTGACTTCAAGATAAACTATAGAGATACAGTCCTGAAAACAGGTTGGTACTAGCACAAAAATAAACAGGAAGACAAATGGAATCAAATTAAAAATCCTGATATTAACCAACACACCTATGAACACCTGATTTTTGACAAAACAGCTAAAATTATACAATGGGATGTGGAAAGCATCTTCAACAAATAGTGCTGGCATAACTGGATGCTGGTGTGTAGAAGACTACAGATAGACCCATGTCTATCACCATGCACAAAACTTAAGTTCAAGTCAATCAAAGACCTCAATATAAATCCAGCCCCATGAAATCTCTTAGAAGAGAAAGTGGGAGGTACCTTTGAACGAATTGGCACATGGGACTGCTTCCTGAATGTAACACCAATAGCACAGAAGCTGAGATTGATAAATAATAAATAGGACCTCCTAAAACTGAGAAGCTTCTATAAGGCCAAGGACACAGTCAACAAAACAAAATGGCAGCCCACAAAGTGGGAAAGGATCTTCAGCAACCCCACCTCTGACAGAGGACTGATCTCCAAAATATACAAAGAACTCAAGAAGCTAGGCACCAAATCACCAAATAATCCAATTAAAAAGTGGGGTACAGAACTGAATAGAGAATTCCCAATAGAGGAAACCAAAATGGCTGAAAGACACTTATGTGCTCAACATCGTTAGCCATCAGGGAAATGCAAATCAAGGCATCCCTGAGATGGCATCTTACTCCTGTAAGCGTGGCTAAAATCAGAAACACCAATGACAGTTTATGCTGAAGAGAATGTGGATAGAAGAGAACATTCCTCCACTGTTAGTGGGAGTGCAAACTCCACCACTGCTGGTGGGAGTGCAAACTTGTGCAGCCATTTTGGAGATCAGTATGGCAGTTCCTCAGGAAAATGGGAATCAGTCTACCACAGGATCCAGCAATTCCACTCTTGGGAATATACCCAAAAGATGCATATCCATGCAACAAAGACATCTGTTCAACTATGTTCAAAGCAGCATTATTTGTAATAGCTGGAACCTCAGAACAACATAGATGTCCCTCAACTGAAGAATGGATAAAAAAAATGTGGTACATTTTTATACAATGGAGTACTACTCAGCAGAAAACAAAACAAAACAATGGAATCTTTAATTTTTCAGGCAAATGGATGGAAATAGAAGAAACCATCCTGTGTGAGGTAACCTAGTCACAAAAAGGCAAACATGGTATGCACTCACTCATATAAGGATTTTAGACATAGAGCAAAGGATCACCACCCTACAATTCAAACCTCAAGAGAAGCTAGGAAACAAGGAGGAACCTAAGAGATTCATATAAGGTCCCTCACAGAAGGGGAAAGAAACAAGATCTCCTGAATATATTGGGAGGGGGCAGTGAGTGGAGAGAGAGTTGGGAGAAAGAGAAGGGGGGAAGAGGAGGGGAGAGGAGAACATTAGGTATCAGGAAAATGAGCCTGGGGAGGATTAGAAGAGAAAGTAAGAAAAGAGATAACATAATAGAGGGATAACATTATAGGTTTGGAGAGAAATCTGGCACTAGGGATATGTTCAGCGACGTAAAAGGATGACCCCAACTAACAATCTGAGCAATTTTGGAGAGGCTACTTTAAATGTCCTTCCCTGATAATTAGATTGATAACTACCTTATCTGCCATCCTAGAGTATCATCCAGTGGCTGATCGAAAAAGAAGCAGACACTCACAGCTCAACACTAAACCAAACTCCTGGAATCTAGTTGTAGAAAGGGAGGAGTGATGAGCAAAGGGGCCAAGACTAGGCTACAGAAACTCATAGAGACAGATGATCAGAACAAGGTGCAGTTCATGGACCCTGACTGATAGCTGGGAAACCAGCATAGGACTGACCCAGACCCCTTGAAAGTAGGTCTAAGTTAGGAGGCCTGGGCAGTCTATGGGACTCTGACAGTGGAACCAGAATATATCCCTGGTGCAGGAAAGGACTTCAGGAGCACATTCCCTATGGAGGAATACTCGCTTAGCCTAGAAAGAGGAGGAAGGTCCTAGACCCAACCACAAATGACTTGACAGATTTTGATGATCCTTCCTGAAAGCCCTCACCTTCCCTGAGTTGTAGATGGGGAATAGGATGGCGGGGGGCGGGGGGTGGGGGGGAGGGGGGATAAGAGGGTAGGGGTTGATCTGGGAGGGAGAGGGAACTGGTAGTGATATGTAAAATAAACAAAAATATATAAATTGAAAAAAGTCCTCATGTTGACAAAAAAAGAAAAATCTTTCAGCAGAGAGAGAAAAGCTTGTGTTCTTCCAGTAACACATGCATATTTGCAAATGTAACTGACAGGTAAGAGGAAATACATGTCTGTCACTTCTACTTCTGAGAAATCCCAGGCATTCTAAATAAATGTGTATTATTTAAAGTTTGTATTGCAGTTTAATTTTTAATGTCTTTGATACAATTTTGAGGTAAACAAAGAATTGTATTTTCCTCATTTTTTAAAATTCACAAACAAAGGTTCTGAAGAGGGGTTAGTTGACATGAAAAAGCAATCTTTGAGTGGTTTTTGCTGAACCATTTATCCTGTAAATGTTATGTATTGCTTGGTCTGGGGATCAACTACTATTACTTGAAAATAAGAAACACTTGGCATTAGTCTCTTTGAGCTCAACAATATTGTATCATTACCCTGTGCCATATGTCTGTGTTTAACGGGGGGGGGGGGGGTTAACACATTTTTTGGAGATCATCTACGAGAGTCAGACTCAAGAGTACACTAATTGGGGAATGTATGTACTTTCATAACAGATCACATATTCTTTGGGACATAGATAAGAAAGTGTTACTTAGGCAATCATTCTAGCCACTTGCTGACTTGCTAGAATCACAATATGTCTGCTGATGAGTGTTTGAAATAAAATCAGCACCCAAGAAAACTAGAAACTTTGCTTTGTGAGATTATTCTTTCTCTTATGTAAATATTCACACTAAGACTGATTTCAGATTTTCAATATTGATGTAGTTTGAAAGAAATGCTCATTGTGGAATCTCAGGGGTCCATGAGCACCATGCCAGTGGTTGAATGTCACCATTGTTGTATAAAGGCCTTAATGAACTTTAGGAGGAGCTTGTTGTGCCTATAATTTTGGACTGAGACAATTATCTGTATAACTTGAGTTTTGATTGATTCCATAACTGAGCTAACATATGAAGAACAGAAACACAGAGGGATGAATGTCAGCCACTCCCCTTCCCTGATTTTGCCAGAAAACTTTCAGAAGCAAACCTCTGAGGTAACCAAATGAGAACTTGGCTAATATCATGCCACAGAAAATATGAATAATGTACTCTCTGAGACTAAATGAGCACAGGCAATTTTTGTATTCCACACACAAGTGTCTCTCTCAAATTCAGAAGTTAGTTGTGTTATTTCTTTGTTTGGACAGAGTTTCTCTTCATTATTTTCTTCCATATTTGCTATAGTCTTCAAATATCATTTACCTCCATGCTGTTAACTTCCATAATTGAGTATTTCCAGGGTAAACTCATTTCACTGAGAAAAACCTACAGCCCTTTGAGGCTTTCAAAGCACTTCATCCTTAAGCACAGTGCAGGTAGATATGAATGTCAAGGTTATTAGAAAGGTATTTATTTGTAGGTAAGAAAATATGAGGGGTTCCTTCCAGAAGTTTCTGTATGAGTTCCTAGTCTAACAGTTTTCTGTTACTTGTTTTAGAGTAAATTTTTGGTTCAAAAATCAGTGAAGTCCTTTCTTTGTCATCCTTGAAATATGGTGTAACCTGCTAATTCCAGGTATTTGGAAGAAATAAAAAGGAAATTATGTGTGATTATCTGAATTGGGCTCCCCTTGAGCACCACTTGCTGTGACTATTTCAGAGTAGGTCATTTTCCTAATCCTTGTAAAATGAAGCAAAATCCTGGTTGCGTTTATTTTCTTTTGATCTATTTCCTTCCCACACACTGAAGTTGCTTTTCTGCTTGGACTCTGCTCCAATCCATCTCTGTGTCTTCACCCAACACAGGTTTTATTTCCCACCTCCCTCTGCTCTGTCCCCACCGCTGTTCCCCTCTTTGCCTCTATCCCTGTCCTTTTGCTGTGGACTGACTGGCTCCAATTAAGGAAACCTATGCTTACTATTTAAGACCCACCCTTAAAACAGACCCCTCGTAGATAAGTGTACTTATTTTAATTGGACTAATCTTGTTCAGAGAAACACATTAAGACATTAAAAATAATGAGATTATTGGTTTTGGTTTTGGATAAACAGGAAAGTAAAAATCTTGCTGTGTTGGGAGCTTCATTTGCTGGATGCCCCCCTCTGCCTTTGCTCCTTTCCTTCCTTGCTTAATGCTTTATTCATATTTTCTAAGAGTAAGAACCCAAAGACAAGAAGCTTTGAAACTACACCCATGGGCTCCTTCCCACTCTTGGTAATTCAAAACAAAGAACAAGTATTTTTTCTTGCTGCTATACAAGACATTATTTCAGTTATTAAATAGGTTTAGTGTTCAGAACATGAAGAGATGTTACAATATCTAGGGTCATATATTTTTTTCCTATCTTTCTTAAACCAAGAGCCAAGAAACTCCTTAGAGTTACTTGAATGGGCATTCTGACTTTATAGAAGTCAGATTCACTCTTTTTCTGACTGAGTAATTACTTCCAAGATTAGAGGGACAAGTAAGTACCCACAGGCACTAGAAAAGTTTAACATTTTATTTGGTTGTACCTAATGTTCTTGAGTACTGTGAGAGCTTTCCAGTTGCTTTTGCCTTAAAATTTTTAGTGTCTTTTTCTTAACATCTTAATTCTTTGAGAATTCCACAGTGTGTTTTAATCATATCCATGCCCATTTCTCAATACCTTCCAGATTACTGTCTTTCCCACTACTTCCCTAGGGCCCCAACTTCCTGTTCTTTCTTATTTTAAACAGTATTTCCTAATTGATCTATTAAGTTTGAAAAAAAATTATGTAACATATTTTGAATGCTTTGGTTGTGATTGTGTCCAAAGTCTTAAGAGATTTTTCTACTAGGAAAGTATGTGCAGAATGCTACCCCAGCTGCTCTTGGGTCAACAGAGTCAAACATTCTTAGACACTTTCTTGGCCCTCTTGGCATGTGTATTCCCACATGTTGCTTATTTTTCACCAGCGTTGTTGAATGAAGTTATTCTACCCTAAATTAAATCAAGTGAAGAGACAACGTATTTAGTTTAGTTTTTACTGGCATTGATACGATCAGAAAACAATAGTTTCAACAAATATTTAAGAACCTACCATTAACCGTCATGAAAAACCCCACTAAGTTTTTATATCAATATGCTGTATATACCTTAAGTATTTAAATTTGTAAATGTATTTATCAACCACATGTCTTAACAATTATTTCAGAAATTCTAAACAAGGATAAGAAAGATGCCTCAGTGGCTGTGAATTATTTCTGCTCTTTCAGAAATAATTAGGAGTTAGGTTCCCAGCACTAACCTAATGACCTCTTCTAGCCCTAAGAGCACCAGCACACATGTGCCATGAGCATATAGACAGACATACATGAGTATATATATATATATATATATATATATATATATATATATATATGAAGAAATAAATCTTCAAATTAAACAGATAATTAGTCGATTAACTAAATGGAATATTGGAAAGATTACTGAGCAAGTCAAGGCATGTGATGCAAAACATCATGATAAGGGTTCAATCCCTGAACCACATGGTGGAAAGAAGACAGACAGACTACTTTCAAGTTGTCTTCTGATGGCTATATGATTGTCATGGCATGTTCACCATCAACATCCCGTTAATTAAATAAATGTAATTAAACATAAAAAATTAAAACAGAAAATACTGAATAGAAATATGAGAAAACTCTACATATCTCCCGGAATTAGTAAACACTGACATTTTGTCCCATTTGCATTGTAGGTTATGATTACAAAAGAACATGGGTACATTAGAAAGTTTCTATTGCCAAAACCAAGAGACTAAAGGGGGAAAACTCATGTTTTATGTCTCCATTCCTTCTGCTTAAGATTATTATGAATTCATTCTAACTTCTATGACTTATAATTGTATAATTTTACTTAGCATATGAACACCAATAAATTAAATACAACTCGTGAGATTTTTAAATTTGTAAAAACCATGTTTCTGTTTGTTCTGCAACTGGCTTCTATTAGAATGTATCTTACCAAATTACAGACTTAGTTTAATTCACTGCTGCCTGTACACTGTTCCATGCTGCTAATGATTTACACATTTTAAACATGTCATTCTTGATTGCTTAAAAATAATTCTATAATAAAATACACTTGCTCTCTTTTTTATTAGTTCTTTGAGTACAATATATTACAATCATTCACCTCACCTCCCCGATTAGTCAAAGATTCAGCTACCCACTCTCTATCCACCCAACTTAATTTTGTGTTTTCCCTCTCTTCTATGTCTTTCAGATCTCCATCTCTCTGTCTCTCTGTCTCTCTGTCTCTTTCTATCTCTATCTATCTTCTATCTCTCTTTTTCCCTGTGTGTCTCAGTCACCAATTCCAATTTGACAGTTTTTGCTGCATATACACTTGGGTGTTCAGCCATTCAATTGAGCTTGGTTCACCTGACAGTGCCACTTAAAGAAATGACTCTCCACTCCCAGAGGCTGCCGATTGCAAATAGATTTGCTTTTCTTTTTATGACTTGTATATTGTATTTTCTAATTCAAACAACTATTTTTTGAAAATATGGACTATTGGAGAGTATATAAATTTTCTGTTTTGCTAGGTTGTCTTAAAGGTTTGAACAATGTGTCATATATGGACAATTTGAGTTTGTTAAACAATACATATGTCAGACACTTGCATCTGTCAACATGAATGACAGATTTCATGATGATGTCTCATACACTCTCACAAACTGCTAACATTTGCCCATGTGAATTTTCTGTTTGTGTGTTTTATGTGCACTGTGTTAATTTCCCTTTTATTTTTAATTTGTAGTAATTCGTTATGAATTCTGAATATATTATCTTTGGTTCTGTCTGTGATGCAAATATATTGTATGTTAATGTTAATTCATTAGTGAGTTGTTTAACACTTGATTTTAGTTATTAAAATATATCATACTATATTTTTAATCTTTTGATTCATGTGAAAGTATAACAATGGTTATTGTTACAATTCCTATTGACATATAGTTTTTCCTTGACATTCAGTTTAAGAAGTAATGCTTTAAGTTCAAGGAAATTTTCTGCTTGAAATTATAACCTTAATGGAAATACATAGTAATTATTATGCGTCTATACTTCTATGATGTATATCATTAATGAATTTTGAGTTCTTAAAGATCTATAGCTAATATTATTGATTAATGATGAGATATGTTTTTACATTTGTCCCATCTTAGGAAGGAAATATCAGTATTCAGGTGCTGGCACTTCAGGGAAATTGACATTGAACCATATGCAAAACATTTCAAAGAAAAAGAAATAGATGTATCCTACTTACCAGAATCAAAGATGGTTGTATTCCTAATTAATGTGTTTCTTTTCCTTCCAGGTATAAGTCATTGAACACTCAGATTTTAGGTAATATCTTTTGTTTTCTCAAACACAGGAGAGGGTGAGAATCCAGCACTGACAATGGCTCTGGCCCAGCAAGTGCAGTGACAACATGTACTTTTCTCCTGGGCCACAGCCTCCAGGCAGCAGAAGAAAATTGAACTTTGGAGTTTCAACTTCCAAAAGACCATTTCCCAGGAAAGCTGAATGAATCACACCTTTCTACATGCATAAGTTAAGTTTTATGTATTGTTCATACTATGGCAAATACTAAGTGCAGGATAATGTCATTGTAATTATCCTGCAAGGGTCCTAGACTCAGGAAATATCCCTTGACTAGAAGAGCAACACACACTTTAAATACTTATTTATTGTTACCTTACTGTGTCTGCATCATACATCCCCACTCATTACTGGCAGTGATCTTTTTATTCATTCAGCTTTGTCCATTACTTTCCCAGCTGAAAGAACCTGTGGTCTGTGTAGGCATTAAATAGACAAATATGATTAAACATACATTTTTGGATCAGTATGCACCTATTTTGAAAGGTAGTTGAAATATTCTCAAGTAACAACCTGAGCTTTTATTCCCCAAGCTGTTTGCAAGTGGAACTCCTTTCATCTTGCCACACTGTCCAACATGTATTTACATCTTTCAATAGTACCTTTCCTAGAGCTGACATCAAGGACTGTGTATTCGTTCCAATATGCTCGGTTGCAGAAGGAAGTGGAGCTAGAGGGCACTAGAAGGAGATGAAATAAATAATTGTTTTAACACTTAGCACACTCACATAGGAAGGAAATCTACACCACAGGCAAGCATCCATATGCAAGTGTTGCCGCATAAAGCTGAGCCTTAGAGGTCAGTTCATGTCCCACATGGTATTTTCTGGTTGCCATGGCAATTGCTTGTTTTCATTGGGCAACTGGGCAAATGGCCACATCTGTTCTCGCTGAACTCTTCTTCCCCAGCTAACAGAGAACAGAGGGAATAGATTCGCTTCTCCACATCAAGGGGTAGGTCATAAATCTCAGGTCACAGAGTCACAGTTGCCCTTGAGTACCCTTTTTTTGTTTCTTGGCTGCCCAAATGTTCCTGAGTTCTATAAAAACACAGCTAAATATGCATTTATTCGGTGGATAAAAATAAATAACATTCCCCTTAGGCAATAAAGAAATATACATATGTATACACGCATAGACATAGCAATAAATTGAATATTGAAAATAGGCAATGCTCACTGGCTCAGTGGTATTCTGGCATTCAAGATTACAGGTTCCCTGGATAAACTTGGTTAAATCTATCTTTCTTCCTTTAAGTGGCATGCCTTGAGGATGAAGTCCTTTTTATAAGTATTCAGACACTTTAATTTTTTTTTCTACATGAAAATAGAACTTTTGGCTCCTGACAAATTGTGTTAATCTCAAAGAAATAAATGACAACTGCATTGAGTCAATTCTTTTCTACTTCCTGCAGCTCTAGAGAGAAACTAGTATCAACAAAGATGTGTAATAGCATTTATGTCAACATTTGCCTCTGTTAGACAGTCACAGGGGAGAGAAATTTCTAGTATTTCTTCCATGACTTTATAAATTCAAAGCAACACAGGTATAGACCGAGGGAGCAACAGCATTGGATCTCTGTCCCTCATTTTCACACACTTCTAACATGATAGTGTTTACATCACCTCTTTCACTAGAGGTGTGTGTGTGTGTGTGTGTGTGTGTGTGCGCGCACGCGCGCGTGCGCATGTGCGTGTATGGGCTCTGAGTTGGTAACCCACTAGGCCAAAAACCAATTTTCTTTCCTGGTATTTTCATAGGATGCTAAGAATTGGGATCTAAGCAACAGTGGGAAACTTGAATGAGAGAAGCACAGCATTACAAGGACATAAAGGGAGCAAGATGGAAAGCAAGCATTCACGTCCAAAGGTAACAAAGAGCATAACCAGGATTAGAAAGAACAGAGGACCCAGGTGAATGGTAAGACAGGATGTGAAACTAGGCCCTTACCTTAAGGAGCTAGCAGTGTCAGACTATGCTGGCTGAATGCAGATTGAGAAGTACAAACTGCTTGCCTGGCTATGATTATACTGATCAAGAAGGGGGAGGACAAGGTCTATGACTATTGTTATATAAGGGAGACCAAATCAAAACCCCAGCAGTCAAGGATGCTCGAGATGGGTACTGGAAAATGGAAACTGTTGGATAGGGAAAGGAAATGCAACCAAGGATCCACCTTGCAACATGGCCAGTGACCTTCTGTATGGTCAACTTGATTAAAATTCATTGTTTCCAGCTGGACATGTGAAAGACTTGGGGCATGCAGGACAAAAAAACTGACTTGTGCCAGTCATGGGTTTAAGAAAATTCTACACTGTATATTCTGTTATTGTGGAAATCCAGCTTTAATCCATGGTGGTCTGCAGGAGGTGATTTTTTTTTTTGTCTCTATTGAGACTTGCTTTGTGATCCAGTATATGGGAAATTTTGGAGAAGGTTCTATGAGGTGCTGAGAAGAATGTATATTCTTTTGTGTTTGGATTAAATGTTCTATAGATATGTTATGCTCACTTGATTCATAATGTCTGTTAATTCCATCATTTTCTGTTTAGTTTCTGTCTGTATGACATGTTTACTCGTGAGAGTGAGGTGTTAAAGTCTCACACTGTTCTTTTGTGGGGTTTGATGGGTCAAGGAAGAAATAAAGAAAGAAGTTAAAGACTTCCTAGAATTTAATGAAAATCAATGTGAAACATACCTAAACTTATGGGATGCAATGAAAGCTGTGTTAAGAGGAAAGTTAGTAACACTAACTGCCTTCATGAATAACTTGAAGAGATGCCATACTAGCAACATAATAGCATACCTGAAAGATCTAGAACCAAAAGAAGCAAGCAAATCAAAGAGGTGTAAAAGGCAGGAAAAAAAATCAAACTGTGGGCTGAAATTGATACAATAGAAACAAAGAGAGCAATACAAAGAATCAATGAAAGAGTTTGTTCTTCAAGAAAATCAACAAAATAGATATACCCTTATCCAAACTAAGTAAAGGGCAGAGATTATCCAAATTAACAAAAAGGGGGGGGCATAGCAACAGGTCCAAGGAAATTCAGAGAATCTTTAGGTCATACTTGAGAAACCTGTACTCCATAAAATTAGAAAATCTAAGAGTAATGAACAAATTTATTGATACCACTTACCAAAGTTAAATCAAGATCAGATAAATAGTTTAAATATACATACAACTCCCAAGGAAAGAGAAGCAGTCATCAAAAGTCTCCCATTCAAAAAAATCCCAGAACCAGACGGTTTTAATGCAGAATTCTATCAGACTTTCAAAGAACACCTAAACCAATACCCTTTAAATTATTCCACAAAGTAAAAACAGAAGGAACCTTGCCATTTTTTCTATGAGTCCATAATCACCCTGATACCCAAACCACACAAAGTCTCAACAAAGAAAGAGAATTACAGACTAATTTCGCTCATGAACATTGTTTTAAAAATACTCTGTAAAATACTGGTAAACTGAATCCAAGAGTACATCAGAATGGTCACCTGCTATAACCAAGTAGACTTCATTCTAGAGTTGCAGGGGTAGTACAACAGATGAAAATCTGTCAATGTAATCCACCATATAAACAAACTGAAAGAAAAAAAACCCACAGGAACATCTTGTTAGATGCTGAAAAGCCTTTGACAAAATCCAATACTCCTTCATGATAAACATCCTGGAGAGATTAGGGATACAAAGGACAAACCTAAACATAATAATAAGCAATATACAGCAAGCCAATTATCAACATCAAATTAAATGGAATCTCAAATCGTAAACACAACAATGTTGTCTACTCTCTCCACACCTTTTCAATATAGTACTTAAAGTTCCAGCTAGAGCAATAAGACAACTAGAGGAAATCAAGGGGATAAAAATTGAAATGGATGATGGCAAGGTATCCTTATTCTCAGATGATATCATGCATAAGTGACCCCCAAAGCTCTACCAGGGAACTCCTACACCTGATAAATACCTTTAATAAAGTGACTGGATATAGCATTAATTTAAAAAGATAAGATCAATAACTCTCCTATACACAAACAATAAAGGGGCTGTGAAAGAAACCAGAGTATCAACACCCTTTACAATAGACACAGATAATATAAAATATCATGGTATAACTAAAACCAAATAAATGAAAGACAAGAATTTAATTCTTTAAAAAAAGAAATTGAAGAAGACATCAGAAAATGGATAGATCTCCAATGATTATGAATCAGTAGGATTAACATAGTAAAAATGGCCATCTTACCAAAAGCAATATACAAAGTCAATGCAATCGCCATTAAAATCCCAATGCAATTCTTTACAGACCTTGAAAGAACAATACTGAACTTGATATGGACAAACAAAAATCCCAGGACAGCTAACACATTCCCTTACAGGAAAGAATCAAGACTGTGCTGGAGAAAAACACAGAAACAGCTGACCTGACAAAGTGAGAGCACAGATCCCAGTAGTAAAGCTAGAGTCAGCATTTGACCAAATCCATCCCTCTGAATGTGGGTGCCAGTTAGGAGATCTGAGCTGTCTATGGGACCTCTGATAGTGGAACCAGCAATTATCCCTAGTGCACAAAAGGAATTTGGGGGCCCATTCCCCATAAAGAGGTACTCTCTCAGCCCAGATACAAGGAGGAGGGCCTAGGCCTTTCCTCAAATGATGTAACAGACATTGATAATCCCCCATGCAAGAACTCACCCTCCCTGGGGAGTGGGTGGGGGTGGGATGGGGGATTGGAGGGGAGGATGGGAGGGAGAGGGAACTGGAATTGATATGTAAAATAAGATTGTTTCTGAATGAAATAAATTTAAAAAAAAAAAGAAAGAAAGAAAAGGAAGGAACTTACAGAAGGATCACCATCCCTGACTTCAAAGTCTACTACAGAGATATAGTAATAAAATCTACATTCTGATGGCATAAAAATATACAGTGAATCAATGGAATTGAAGATCCAGACATAAATCCACACACCTATGAACACCTGATTTTTTTTTCTACAAAGAAACCAAAGTTATATAATGGAAAAAAGAAGGCATCTTCAAGAAATGGTGCTGGTTTAACTAAAATCTTGGCATGTAGAAGAATTCAACTAGATCCATATCTATCACTCTGTACAAAGTTCAAGTTCAAATGAATCAAAGACCTCAACATAAATCAAGATACACTGAACCTGATAGAAAAGAAAGTTGTGAATAATCTTGAACATATTGGCACTGGATACAACCTCCTAAAATGAGCACCAATAGCATAGGCACTATGATAGATAATTACTAAATGAGACCTCATAAAATTGAAATGTTTGTATAAGGCAAAGGACACTATCAATAGAACAAAATGGCAACTTGCACAATGGGCAATGGGAAAATATTTTTATCAACCCCACATCTGACAAAGGGCTGATTTCCAAAACACATAAAGAATTTAAGACACTACATATTTATATCTACATCTATATCTATATCTAATCTATATCCAGCTATCTAGCTATATTTTTTCTTATTTTACATATCGATCCCAGTTCCCTCTTCTTCCCATCCTCCCATGACCTCCACAGACCCTCTATCCCATTCCCCATCCACTCTCTAGGGAGGGTGAGGCCTTCCAGGAGGGATCATCAAAGTCTGTCAAGTTATTTGGGGTAGGGCCTAGACCCTCCCTTGTGTCTCTAGGCTAAGGGAGTATCCCACCATGGGGAATGTGCTCCCCAAGTCCTTTCGTGCACCAGAGATACGTATTGGTTTCACTGTCAGAGGTCCCTTAGGCTACCCAAGCCTTCTAACAGACCCACATTCAGGGTATTTGATTCGGTCCAATGTTCATTTCCCAGCTATCAGTCTCGGGGTCCATGAGCTCTGCCTTGTTCAGGTCAAGGCATTACATACCAACAAATGAAATACTACAATTTAAAAATGGAGTACAGATCTAAACAGAAAATTCTCAACAGAGAAATCTCAAATGGCTCAGAAACATTTAAATATTCAGCATCCTTAGCCATCATGGAAATGCTAAGATCGAAAACACAAGCGACAGCTCATGCTAGGGAGCAAGGGAAATACTCCTTTGCTGGTGGGAGTGCAAAATTGTACAGCTCATACCCAAAGGATGTTCAATCACACCGCAAGGACCCTTGCTTAGAAGCTTTATCTGTAATAGCTAGAACTTAGAAACAAAATAGATGCCCCTCAGTGGATGAATGAACAAAGAAAATGTGGTACATTTACACAAGAGACTACTACCCAGCTGCTAAAAACAATGGCACCAGGAAATTTGAAGGTAAATGTCCAGAACTAGAAAAAAAAAAAATCATCCTAGCGAGGTAACCCAGACCAATAAAGACAAACATGGTATGTACTCACTTGTAAATGGATATTAGCTATAAAAATAAAGGCTACTTAGCCCCAGAGAGGCTACATAGTAACGAAAAACCATTGAGGGACACCCAGATCTCCCTGGGAAGGGGAAATAGAGGAGATTTTGTGATTACACTAAGGGCATGTTGAAGTGGGAACATGAGCAATCAGGTTGGGAGTGAGTGGGTAGAAAGAATACTGAAAGAGACTACTAGAAAGGTCTGGCATTTGGGGGCCAGGTGAAAAACCTCATACAAGAAAATCTCCCAGGAATAAACAAGGATGATCCCAGCTAAAACTCCTAGCAAGAGAAGATACTTAGCCTGATTTGGCCATCTCCTGTGGTAAGACTGGTGCCTAGCCCAACTGTTATCAGAGAGGCATTATCAAGCAACTAATGGAAACACACACAGACTCACAACCAAACTTTAGGTCGAGTTCATGAAATCCCTAAGAAGAGGATAAAGAAGTGTAGAAACTAGAGGGGTGAAGGGCACCCCAAGAAGCTTCACACAATCAATTAACCTGGGCTCATAGGGGCTCACAGAGACTGAACTGACAAACAGGGAAACTGCATGGGACTCACCTGGCATTCTACATATATGTTACAGTTGTGTAGCTTGGTCCTCTTATAGGACTACTAACATGGGCTGCCTCTGACCTCTTTACAGGTCCTTGGGACCCTATTCTTCATATTGGGGCATTCAATTCAGCATTAATACATGAGGAGATGCTTTGTCTTGCTGCAACTTGAAATGCCACACTTTGCTGATACTCATAAGAGACCCGCCCTGTCCCAAACAGAAATGGAACACAGGGGGTTCCTGGGGAGGAACTGGGAGGGGATGGAGGAAGTGAAACTGCATCCTAGATGTTAAATAAATAAATACATTTGAGAAAAAGAATTGTAGTTTAAATTATTATTATTTGAATGTCTCTTTGGGATTGTCTTTTAAAATCTACATATGAGGGCATTCTTGTGCGTACACATGTGAACATTTGTAAGAGTAGTAAAGTTTCATGGTATATGTTTACCTTTATCTCACTTGACTAACAGAACTAACAATTCTACAATTTCATCCTAGTATTACCATAATGACACTGGGAAGGAAATCTTCTGTTTAAAATTCTGTAACAAATATTCAGTAACTGAATTTTATTAGATGCATCAGTTTTTATTGTTTTTCTTGAAAATGTAGAAGACATACAATTAATAGACAATAATTGTTATGCCTAAATGAACCAACAACAAAATTGATGTTACATACTTCATGATCCATCAAATTATATTGGCAATCTCATGATACCATCACTTCCAAGTATTTGCTGTATGTATGAATAAAACCATTCACTTTTAAGGAATGGGGAAATAAAACCCAGTATACAAACTGATCACAGAGGCTTCTGTTCAGACTTAAGACTGAGATCTTGCAACTTAAGGATGCTGAGCAGAGACACGTTGCTTTAGTGTGGACTGTAGATATTTTTCTTTCTCTAGGATTGGAGAGCTGATATCCCAAGGATCAGCCTGCCTAGTGGCCAGCACAGCAGCTCCAGACACTAACTGGGGTGTGAGGAATTCAGTGAAACATTCACTTTACTTGTTTTATTTTTTTCATTGTTCAATTCAGTTGTGAGTAAAAAAGCTGTTTCTTACAATTTTAAAATTTAACTCCTTATGTGAGTTCAAAAATGAAAAAATCTATTTTTCTTCTAGCTAAAATTTGCTCTAAGAAAATTGTCTTTCTTCAGCTGTGGACATGATTGACACTTTTAAAACCCCTAGGGAACTTCTGCTGGCAGCCAAACTTACATCTTCAGGAAAGAAAGTGACATGATATTGTGTGTTTTCTATGTACCAAACTGCCTTGATTTCTATTTGAAAGAGAGTTGTACAAATGCTACCAAAAAATGGTCAATGGAATTGACCGGCATATTAGAACTCTTTCTACCAATGTTTAGTTTTTTTATTTTAAATGTAATTATTTAGAAATATTAAGATATTTTAAGGATACTATACCATTCCAGTAGGAATACCCCAGCGTTGAATATTCAAGGTCTGTTTGTTTTTTTAAGAAGCTGGATCCACCTACTATGATGTTAATTATACTAGAATCTCCATCTATATGAATTTGAAATATCTATATAATATGAAGAGGAAGGAAGATGAGGGAGAAGGGGCAAAAAGTGAGATCCTTTCTCTTAATTTTTAATTATTATTTTGTGTGTGTGTGTGTGTGTGTGTGTGTGTGTGTGTGTGTGTGTGTGTGTGTGTGTTTGCCTGTGTAGGTTTGTCTCTGTGTGCATGTATTATATGAGTGTGTATATATATGTGTGTGTGTGTGTGTGTGTGTGTGTGTGTGTGTGTGACTCTGTGTATGTGTGAGAGAGAGACACACACAGAGAGAGAAAGAGACAGAGAGAGAAAGAGAGAGAGAGAGAGTCCAATGTTTTCATATACATATGCAGATCAGAGGACATCAACCTCAAGTGTCATCCTTGGGAATACCATTCATATATTTTGAGTCTTCATCTTTCACTGTACTGGAGCTCATCAATTAGGCTACCAGAGTGTTATGAGTAGGTTTTCCTGCCAGCCTGGTCCCACCTCCACACAAGCCCCAAATAACGCACAGAGACACTGTATTAGATTATAATACTGTTGGCCTGTTAATAGTGTTTCTTATTGGCTAGCTCTGTCTTATATATTAACCCATTTCTAGCAATCTAAGTATTTCCATGTGGTCTTAAGGACCTCTGTTCTCTTGGTCCTACATTTTGAATCCTCTCCTACCACTCCCCGAAACCTCCTTTTCTTCTAGTCCTGCCTATCTTGCTTTCCTATTGGGCAACACTACTTTATGTACTAACCAATAAGAGAAACATATTTGCAGAATGACATCTCCCATCACCAGAGAGCACCAGAGATCCTTTCAGGAGTTCCCCAGTGCTGGGACAAAGCACACATAGACCATTGTAGGTGCTGGTGACTGAATTGAGATTCCCATGCTTGAGAGGCAAGTATATTATGGACTAAACCATCCCCCTGGCTGTCTCATCTGTGTGTGTTTGAGAGAGAGAGAGAGAGAGAGAGAGAGAGAGAGAGAGAGAGAGAGAGAGAGAGAGAGAGAGAGACATATTGGCATAGATATGAATACTCTGTTTTGGAATGGATTTTCATTTATTGATACAATTTAAGGTCAATTTTGTGATATGTATATTTCTCCTCTTGTTTAGGCATTGTGTTTATATAGCTCATTTAAAAATGTATAATTTAGTACAGATTTTAGATAGTTACCTATAATAGTAAAAACTTATAGCTAGGTGAGTTAGGTTTTCTAGATATATAGAGATGTATTTGAGAACAGATTATAGATAGTACCTATGATAGTCAGATATTATAGTTAAGTTAGTTAAGATTTCTAGATATACAGACATATATTTGAGATGGATAGGAATTCTTCAAACCTTTCAAAGACCTACAGAATATGGCATTTAAACTGATTTAGGGTTTTTCTTGACAGTGAGACATAAATTCTCCTGGCAACACCACCTGAGTCAAAAAGGAAGATGAAGATTAACATTGAAGAAACTCGTTATGGAGTTTACTTCTTATATGGCAAGACTAGCCATTTGGACAAGATACTGCTCTTGTCTGGACTGTTTGACTTTATGCTGTATAAATTGGACATGCAGGACCCACAGAAAAGTGACTGCTGAATCAAGATGGATATTGCTATAGAGTTCCTGCTTCATGGAAGAGTCTGCCAGACAGTCTACAGGACACAGAGAAAAATGACTGACAAACTGCCAATACGGATGACAGTTTAAAGTTTTCTACTTTGCTGAAGAGTCTGCCAGACACACTATGGACTATGGGCTGAAGATGGAAGATTACAAAAGAACTTCAGGTGACTGGCCAGACAGTGAGATGTCTCTGTCATTTCTAGAGATTATATACTATCCTTCTGTGGTCTTTGAAGGAGTTGAAGACAGATAGTTATGGTTATTTTTTTCCTTAGTTAGGATTCAATGATATAGGACTTTAGACTCAGAAGATAAAATAGATGATAGAATATTTTATTCAAATGTTACTAAAAGTTAATGGACTAAATATTGTTAACTGTGATTCTTACTTGATAACTGTTGTGTTATATATTTTGCTATGTTAATTCTAAAACCCTTCTTTTTATTTAGACAGAAAAGAGGAGATGATGGGAGATGTCATTCTGTATATGTTTCTCATACTGGTTAATGAATAAAGCACTGTTGGTCAATAGGAAAGGAAGATAGGAGGGACTAGGAGACAAGGAGGAAATAGGAAGTAGGAAGTAGGGTCAGGATGGAGAGCCTGGAGAGAACAGAACTGCCTTTCCTCCGCTCTTGGTAAAACCACGTGGAAATACATAGAAATGGGTTAATAATTAAGACAGAACTAGCCAATAAGAAACTAGTAATGGGCCAACAGATTATATCAAATACAGAGTCTCGGTGTGCATTATTTGGGGCTGGCACAACGGCAGGACAAGACCAGGCAGTGGGCGGAAAAACCCATACTCGTTACAACATATGCATGCACATGCTATTGTACAATTGTGAAGGTCAGAAGACAAATTTTGGGGTCCATTCTTTCCTTTCACCTTCTTGTGGGTCCTATAGATCAACCTCACATTATCATGCTGTAATAGCAAATATTTTTACCTGATAAATCAAATCACCAGCCCTCTACTCCTAACTTTTCATTGGTTTAATTCTAAGAAATGATTGTTAATAATTCTTAAAGTTGCCTTTGCACTGGATTCCTATATATTGTCCTTGCAATTCTGCTGTTGCCCTGTCTTGGTGGTAATATTTGTTTTCTTCTTGTTTACCCTCTACTTGGGTAGTTAGTAAGTTAAGTAACTAAGCTTACCAACACTCCCACAATTTTATATTTCAGTTTAACATTCTGCAGCTGCATTCTCTTTAGATAACCTATCTTATACTCCAGAATTAATTCATATTTATTCTTTTTAAAATATTTTTTTCTTATTTTACATATCAATCCCAGATCCCTCTCCCTCCCATCCTCCCATGCCCTCCACAGATCCCCTATCCCATCCCCCATCCACTTCCCAGGGAGGGTGATGCCTTCCATGTGAGATCATCAAAGTCTGTCAAGTCATTTGGGGTAGGGCCTAGGCTCCCTTGTGTCTCTAGACTAAGGGAGTATCCCTCCATGGAGCATAAGCTCCCGAAGTCCATTCCTGCACCAGGAATACATCCTAGTTCTATTGTCAGAGGTCCCATAGACTGCCCAGGCCTTTTAACTGAGACTGACATTCAGGGATTCTGGGTAGGTACTATGCTAGTTTCCCAGCTATAAGTCTGGGGTCCATGAACTACCCCTTGTTCATGTCAGCTGTTCTGTGGGCTTTCTCCAGTCTGGTATTGACATTTTCCATCCTATTCTTTTATTCTTTTAGAACAAGTGTTTTCTTATTCTAGTTCATATCAGGACTATTTGCACATTTTGTAACTTGCTTCTTTTTGTCCTGTGAGAACTGTTTACATTTCTTGCTGCTGCTAGAGTCCATCTGAATAGAAGACTGTTCTATAACATGTAATGTAATATGTAGATTCTTTTTCTCTTTAAATGAGATATTTTCCCTTAAAATACATTATTCTTTCATTCGTCAAAAACATTATCTCCTAGAAGTATCAGCTATTCTGTCAGACAAATATAAGGCAAATATAAGAGGTCACATATCAGTCAGACTCCGGAGCCTTGTTCTTGAGAACACCTAGAATTTTAAGGCTCAGATCATAGACAAATAACTTCTTATCAAAAACTCCTGCTTATTAGATTTTTAAAAGTTTGTTCTTCTAGTAGAATCTGAATTTAAAATGGTAATTGTACCTGCTGTCTTAGCTACAATAAAATTTCATGATGCAACTGTAGATCTGCCTTTATTATCACTCAGTTCTATCACTTTTTGTCTGACATATTTCCCTGTGTGTAACTGTGTGGTGTGTTTCCATGGACACACAGTTACATGTCTATCTGAGGGCTCATGTCTTTCCTCATTTTCAGCTGTGCTGGTTATTCTGGCGATGTTCCTTATGCTGTTGTTTTACAGCATTCTATGCCACAGTTTTTAAACATCATGTCACTAACACACAGTCTGATGTGCTCATTATTGAAGCATGTCTTTGGTTTATGCTTATGTCTTATGTTCACGTTTATGTCTTTGGTACTCATTGGTCAATAGCAGTTTGCATTACATGGTGTAGATCTGTTTGTGTTCCTTATTCAGTCCCTTCTTGTCTGTGCTGATTTAGATGGGTTTATTATTATCTCATTTTTCTCTATATAATTGGAAAATGATGATATCCTTTAACTATTCTTTTAGTGTTTCATTTAGAGATCTTGATAAAAAAGATGTATGATTTAATATATATAACACAATTGTGATTTTTTTTCATGTCTCTGACACCAGATTCTAGAGTGCTTGTACTCTGTGTCTCCATTTGTCATTTTACCTGCTATTATTTCACATGCTAATTTTGCATGAATTTTAGTGTTATTATAGTTTATAGTCTATAATATTCTATATAACTACTTTTGTTGTACCTTAGCTTTCCAAGGAGCTGTCTGGAATCACTTCCATTCTTCCAGTACTTTCTTTAGAAATTTTATTTGAGATGTCTTTCGTTTAGTCTCAGATAGACTGATCAGAGATGTTTTATATAGTTACAAAATTATTCTTCATATTTTAAAAGAACAACTTTGGTTTTATTGATTTTTTTTCCTATTGATTTCTTGCTTTAAATTTCACTGATTTCTGCTAAAATTTTCTTCTTAGTGAGCTTGTTTTTAGTGCAAAATGCCTGCCATGGCTTAAAATGCATTCCTTTCCTTAATATCCAAAGCTGGAAACTTCAGTTATTTAGCATAGACAATTTCTTATGATATTTATGCATTAAATATTTTTGTATAGTTACTGTTTTTTAAACACATTTTGATAGTATATTTTTATGGTGGATTACACCAAAATCATTTTAAATTTCTCTTGAGACCTACTTGACTCACTTATAATTAAAAAGTGTTATTTAATATCAACTATAATTTTCCTAGGATTTTTTTCTGTATGTAATTCATTTCTAGGTATATTTCATTACAACCGAAGAACATGTGCTTATGATTTATACTATATTAAACTGTTGGGATGTGCCTATGGTCACAAATGTGACCTTTGTGAATTTTCCATGCTAGATTGAAATCAAAGCATATTCTCTTATCATTTTTCTATAAATTTCAATTAGACCAAGTGTACTGATGCGGTTCAGCTACATGCTTAATCATGCTCACACAGCTGAGGACACTGTTATTTGATCAATGTAGATCTTTCAGCATGGACAATGGCTTTGTCTGTTTGTCATTTAGATTTATAAGTTTGATATGCTGTTGGTATGTGCTTCTTGGACTTTTCTGAAAATTAACCCTTTTTATTAATGGAGAGATCGTTTTCCTTTTTAAATTTTAATTTATATAATTACATCATTTTCCCTTGAGCCTCCAACCCTTCCCATTTGTACTCCCCACTGCCTTTCACACTGATGCACTTTTTTTGCTGTGATGTGTGTGTGTTTGCACACATGTGTGTATTTATAAATATATAAATGCAACCTGCTGATTCATTTAATTGTACTTATATGTATATGATTTTAGGAGGTATTGGTATTGGATAGCCAAGTAGTGGGCTTATTCCTGGGAAAATTTAATGCTTCTTTCTTCATAAGTTTTAGACAGATTTCCTCTTTCCACATGGGCACTGGTGTTGTTCAGGTCTTATTTAAGAAGTCATGTTATTGAGATTTCACGGGTGAAGCTTTGCTGTCATATCTAGAAGATAGTTTTGTAGCAACTACCTGGTTCTCTGGCTCTTCCAATCTTTCCCTTTGGCGAATATACAATGCCATTCCTTAAACATGACAAATTTCTTTGTTCTAAAGTATGATATTTCTGTAATTAAGATAACTATTTTAGTTTTACTTTGGTTTCCATAAATATGCCTATCAGGGAAAGAATTACCAGGCAAAGAGAAATCTAACTTGGTGGTACCAAGATTCTGTACAGGTTAAAATCCTGTGGTAGATTGATTCCCATGTTCCTGAGGAACTGTCATACTGATCTCCAAAATGGCTGTACAAGTTTGCGCTCCCACCAACAGTGAAGGATTGTTTCCCTCTCTCCACATCCTCTCCAGCATAAGCTGTCATTGGTGTTTCTGATTTTAGCCATTCTGACAGGAGTAAGGTGTCATTTCAGAGTTGCTTTGATTTGCATTTCCCTGATGGCTAAGGATGTTGAGCACTTTCTTAAGTGTCTTTAGCCATTTTGGATTTTTCTATTGGGAATTCTCTATTCAGTTCTTTACCCCACTTTTTAATTGGATTATTTGGTGTTTTGGTCAGTAGCTTCTTGAGTTCCTTGTACATTTTGGAGATCAACCATCTGTCAGGTGTAGGATTGGTGAAGATCCTTTCCCACTTTGTGGGCTGCCATTTTGTCTTGTTGACTGTGTTCTTTGCTTACAGAAGCTTCTCAGTTTGAGGAGGTCCCATTTATTAATTCTTGATCTCAGTGGTGTGATACTGGTGTTATGGTCAGGAAGATGTCTTCTGTACCATTTCTTTCAAGGGTACCTCCCACTTTCTCTTCTAAGAGGTTTATCTATTAGCTGATGGAAACAGAAGCTAAACACTGAGCCGAACTCCTAAAATCCAGTTGCAGAAAGGGAGAAATGATGAGCAAAGGGGTCAAGAACAGGCTGAAGAAACCTGCAGAAATCCACAGAAACAGCTGACTGACCTAAACAAGGGGGAGCTCATGGACCCCAGACTGATAGCTGGAAAACTAGCATAGGACCTACACAGACCACTTAATGTCAGTCTCAGTTTGAAGGCCTGGGAAGACTATGGGACCTCTGACAATGGAACCAATGTATTCCTGGTGCAGGAAAAGACTTCGGGAGCACATTCCCTATGCAGGGATACTCCCTTAGTCTAGAGACACAAGGGAGGGCCTAGGCCCTACCCCAAATGACTTGACAGACTTTGATGATCCCACATGGAAGGCATCACTCTCCCTGGGGAGTGCATGAGGAATGGGATGGGGGGTCAGGGGGTGGCATGAGAGGATGGGGGAGAGGGGACTAGGAGTGATGTGTAAAATAAGACAAAACATATTAAAATTGTATATTTAATAGAAATAAATAAGTGAAATCTTTAAAATTAGAAAAGCTGGCCTTAGAGTTGGTGTGTGACTCTCTCCCCTTCTCTAAATCTAAGCATGTTGTTAAAAGTAAAATTCAGAGACTCTTGTCTCAGAGCAAAAGAGCCACCTGGTATGGGACAAAAGAAAACCAAAATATAGGGACTATTGTTTTCACAAATATCTTTCCCATCATACTCAGTTTTGGCTCATTAGAACTTTTCCTTTAAAATTTAAACATTAGGTTTTCATATTAATAATGTTAAGTTTTCCACAGTGAAGAATAAATTTTCCTAACAATGATCTTTAAACTCTCCAAAAAGATGATGGGGCTCCACAGGTACAAATTTACCTGGGCCTTAAAATTCCATTGAGCCAATAATCACCACTGAAAGATGGGATTTGGACTACAAACTGTTCAGGACTATTTTAAGGTGGGTAGTTGAGATGTTCCACCATTTTATACTACACTAGACAGAACTTCAGATAAGCCTTAACCATTACTCAGAGACTGGCTATAAATAGTAGTGCTAGTTCATGTGGCTTAACCATTGCTTTAGTGTTCTACACTATGCCATATAGATACCATTGCAGAAAACAATTCTAAGAATACGATGTGGGATGGATGGAATTTTGTTTTTTCTCAACAAACAGATTACAAGGAAAAGTGACTGCTGAACCTTGCCAAGACAAGGTAGGAAAGTCCTTCAAATTTTCCTGCTTAAGAATATGATGTGTCAGATATTCTAGGCCTATAGCCAAAGTTGGATGACCCAATACTACAGAGAAACATTGGTTGTCTGTCCAGTTTCTTGCATCACTTAGAATCTGTTTGCTTGCATTTCCAGCTTAATCAGGTAATATTATTTTCCTTCTCAAGTCTTTGATGAGGTTGAATATTAGATAATTACAGTTACAAACTTCTCATACCTTAGCTATGGTATATTGAGTACAAGACTTAGACTTTCCAGGATAGGAGACCTATGGGAATAATCTCTGTAATTTGCCAATTACCTATGGCCTGGGCATTTAGTATGCATTTCTTGCTTGATGGTGTTCTTGTTGGTTGTATTCTCATTTTATTTATGTTATTAACTTTTTCTTCTGCACAGCACTTGTTCTTATTGTAGATAGTTTTGTATTAGGATTAGAACCTTCTTATTTAGTGAAAAAAGAGGAAGTATGGTATTTTGATGCATTTATCCAATGACTTTTGGGGCAGCAAGCCCTAGTATGTGATCTTGTATGCCTATATGACAGTTTAAAACCTGAGGGAAAGAGTCACAGGATCCTGCTCTCATGCTCTTTTGAGTGGTTGGAATGCAGCAGTCAGCAGACAGGTGGCTTGAGACAGCTTGCAGTTGGTGTTCTTCAACCCTGGACAGAGTGACTGGATGAAGGCAGCTGGATCAGCAGAGGTGTCTAATAGGTTCTGCATCAGTGAGTGTTTGTCTCTGTGCTGCACCTAGTTAAATTTCCAAGACCCTTTAATAGACTCTTGTGGCTTCATGTAACAATACCTTTCCTTTTACCTGTCAGCCTCATTGCATTGGGCATGCTTTTATAGAGTATTCTCTATGAGTAACTACAGGTGAGTTTTAGTAGAGGGTCCTTTATAGAGTATTATTTATAAACCACATACAGGAAGAACCTATCCCCTTCACTCCCATTCTGACAGTCTTAGTCCTTTGATGCTAAGATTTAGGCCACTCATGTTTAAAGTTGTTATGACATAGTTTAATTATGCACCATGCTTGTAAGCCTTTTCTATGTTATACAGTTGTAATTGAACATGTGATATGATGCTGTCCTCTTTAGGATTTATTTTTCATTATTTTTAATTGTGTGTGTGTGTGTGTGTGTGTGTGTGTGTGTGTGTGTTTATGGGCACATGTGCATATGTGCTAGAGGCATCAGATCTACTGAAGCTGGAGTTACAGGTGGTTATGTGCCATCCAATGATGGTGGAAACAGATCTCAGAACCTCTAGAAGAGCTATTAGCACTCTTTCACCCACTGAACTGTCTCTTCAACCAGATGCTATTTCTATTCTGTCCCAACTTATTGATAGTCCTGTATTTTGTAGTTACTATAGCTGAAGAAGCCAGAGGCTCTAGTTTATCTTGTGGTCTTTTTTACTTTTCCTATTTGTTTTAGAGTCTCTTTTAAAGCCTTTTCCAAACAAATTGTATCTTACAGGTATTCAGAGGCAACTCGATATACTTCAGCTGCTTCAGTCCCATTGATGTGGTCATAACATAAAAGGCTTTTTAATATCATTGTCTCTTTCTAATAGAAGCATAGTTAGTATTCCTTCAGACTGAGTCCCTGTGCTATACCTAGGCTGAATATGGTCAATCTTTAAGTGGTTTTGACTTTATAAACTTAGATATTCTTTTTTATTTTTCTTTCTAGAAACTTCCAGTACAGTGATCCTCACTCTTCATAACACTATGATGCTTTAAAATAGTTTTGCATGATGTAGTGACCCCAATCATAAAATCATTTGCTACTACTTCATAACTGTAATTTTTCTAGTGTTGTGAATTTTAATGTATCTGTGTTTTCTGATGGTCTTAGGTAACCCCCAACAAATGGTCATTTGACTCTTGAAGGAGTCACAACCCACAGGTTGAGAATCACTGTTCTAGAAATTTTCCTGTTGTTGGAGATTCTTAGTTAAGATTTTAAAAAAGTATTTTACAAGTTCTGGAACTCTTGTTATACACTGGATAATCTCTGTGTAATGAGTATCATCTCTGTATATTGTTTTGGTTTTCTAGTGTTCTGTGCCTCAGTCTCCTACCTCTATTTCTGCTGTTTGTAATCTTGTGTAAAACCTATGCACTAAGTTCTGGTTTCTGCAGCTTCCCTCCTATTTGTTTCCAAGGACTTTATAATTATTTGAAAGGATTTTCCCCTAACAATGCAAATATCTGGATGACATTTGATTCACTATCATCTGCTTGTTCTTGGCTTTTTCTTGCAAATGAGCACAGCTGCTGATTCTATTGAATCCTTCTGATGATGTTATCAAAACATAAGATATCTCTACATTTTCATTCTATTCAAATATTGCTATCTGACCATTCAGTAGGTGTAAGTTACCCATAGTTTATGCTGTCCCTACAGCACAACCCGTGAGTCTTTCAAATAAGGATGTTCATTTCGTCACGGTCTTCCCTGTGAATTAGTATTGGTATTGGTTCTATCTAAACTGTAAAATGGCAAAACATTCTTTAGTTCTGTGGATTTTTCTCCTAACAGTTTACCTTTTTGCAAGAAAAGGAAGATGGTTAAATATATTTTAAGTGTATAACTCTAAATATAAGAACTTCAGTGCTGTTGACTGTTTCAGCAGCTCTTCTTTCCACTCTTCTCTGATGGCAAACCATTAGTTGCTAGGGTCCTCTTTCTGCTGAGCTGGGATACTTGGCCGATAGCATCATTTTTCTTTCTCTCTTTCTTTTTTTATTTATTTTATATAACCAAGTACATTTAAATAAAAACAAACATTTATAGACAATATTTGGGAATTTGGGCTTCGTTCTTTCCAAACTACTTCCTGCTGGTAAGGGGCGCTGTCTTAGGGGATTCTAAGAAGATTCAGAAATCCTGGCTGTAGTCTGTAAGGCTGCTTTGCCCAGCTGTTTTGAATGTAGGATCACCTGGTACTCTGTGTCAGGCAGTCTGGCTTGATCAAACCACTTTAGTCTGGAAGGAATCACTGCTTATCATTTTCTGTGGAAACTACAGTAAAAATCTTTTTCCCCAGTAACTTGTCCTTGAACTTAAATTTTGGAGTTAAAATCAGTTTTTTATTTAATTTATTATTTTACATGTCAATCCCAGTTCCCCCTCCCTCCCTCCCTCCATCCTTCCTTCCTCCTCTCCCTCCCTTTTACCCTCTCTGCCCTCTCACATGCACCCTAACCACCCTCCCCTCCCATCCCCCTACCCCAATTCCATATGTAGGGCAATGCCATCCAGTTGGGGTCATGTAGATCTGACAGGTCATGCGAAGTACGGACTAGGGCTTCTCTCCTGTCTCTAGATTAAGGCAGTTATCCCTCCATGGGGGATGTGTTAGCAAGGTCCTTTTGTACACCAGGGATACATCCTGGCTCCATTGTCTGAGGGCCCTTAGACTGCTCAGTCCTTCTGGCTGAGACCCATATTCAGGGGGGCCTGAATCAGTCCCATGCTGGCTTCCCAGCTATCAGTCTGGTGGCCTGTTATCTCCTTGTTCAGGTAAGCTGTCTGTATGTTTTTCTGCCGCCTGGTCTTGTCCTTTCCATCTGCATCTGGGTTCTAGTTTGACTCAGTGATTATGTATGGGTGTTTTCTCCTGTTTCCAACAGGCATTAGATGAGGGCTCTATGGATCAGTTAGTTGTTGATCTCACTATCCGGGAAGGGCATTTATGGTAGCCTTTCCAGGAAAGCTCAAATTATTAGTTGGCGGCAGTCTTTTAGGTCTCTAGACCTTTCTTTGTGTTCAATTTTATCTTCAAACCAATATTGGCTCCCTTTTTTATGTTCTCTCTCTCTCTCTCTCTCTCTCTCTCTCTCTCTCTCTCTCTCTCTCTCTCTCTCCTGTCTTCTATTCCTAACCAGGCTCAATCATCCTGGTCACATGAGTTTTCCTTTCCTCCTCCTCGTTTTCTCCTACTTCTCTCTCCATTCGCTGCCCCCCCCCCAACTTCCCCTGTGCTCTGGGGGACTTGTCCCTTCCCGGTTCTGTGAGGGACTTTATATGAATCTCTTAGAATACACCTTGTATCCTAGTTCCTCTGGTGGTGTGAATTATAGGCTGGTGATCATTTGCTCTAGGTCTAAAATCCATATATGAGTGAGTACATACTGTGTTCCTCTTTTTGTGAGTGGGTTACCTCATTCAGGATGGTTTCTTCAAGTGCCATCCACTTGCCTGCTAATTTCAAGTTACCATTATTTTTTTTCTGCAGAGTAGTAGATGTGCCACATCTTCATTATCCATTCTTCAATTGAGCGGCATCTAGGTTGCTTCCAGGTTCTTGCTATTACAAATAGTGCTGCTATGAACAAAGTTGAACAGATTTCTTTGTTGCATGGATGTGGATCATTTGGGTATATGCCTAAGAGGGGGATTGCCGGGTCCTGTGGTAAACTAATTTCCATTTTCCTGAGGAACCCCCATACTGATCTCCAATATGGCTGCATGAGTTTGCACTCCCACCAGCATTGGAGGAGTGTTCCCATTTCCCCACATCCTCTCCAACATGAGTCATCATTGGTGTTTCTAATTTTAGCCATTCTGGCAAGAGTAAGATGGTATCTCAAAGTTGTTTTGATTTGCACTTTTTCCACATAGTGCAAATCCCCATAAAATCAGCTGTCAGTCATAGGTCTGTGTTGTTAGTGTGTGTACTGGAGTCTCGATTTGTGAAAGGCATTAGTTTTCTGTGATTGTATACAGTATCGTGGAGTAATTTGGGAAAAACAGATAGGCTGAATAGATGTTTATTCAGGGAGAAATAACTTACAACAGAGACAGATGGATGCCAGCAGATTATTGGTCCCAAGGATGCCTCCCGATGCTCTCTGTCTCAGTCCAAGACTGAGTGCTCTTGTACAAGAGAGTGTTCGGGTCCCTAGTTCTCCTGGGCTACATCTGCTCCTCTCCTCACCCACAATGGGTGTGGTCAGTGCAACAGGTGCAGACAGAGTGAATATCTCACTACAGCACAGTGTAGTTTTGATTTTCATTTTAATTTGCTTGCTTTTCACCTTACATGGCTTTGAAATCCAGGAAATGTGTTATGAATTTGAGGATTCACCATTTTTGGTATTTCACATAATTTGGTGACTTAAAGCATTACTATTTTCTTGATGGGGAGCATTTCTTAAAGACACCTTCATCTTCTGTGCATCACTTCAATTGTGAAGAATAGTACACCACCATTCTCCTGAGCTAACTCAGGCATGTCCTGTCCTGACTATCATCTAGAACCCATGCCTTTTCACACATGTAATTTTAAAACCATCACCTCCCCAATTCCAGAGTACTTCTGCACGTTTCCTCTTTCCTGGCCATCTTCCCTTCATTATTTTTCCTGAGCTGCAGTTGAAGGAGGCTCAGCCTTACTACATGATTTTATAATTGCATTAGGGTAACAATATAAAAGATACTTATATTAGTCCATTTTATAGCATTTTATTGGACTGTAGATTTACTCATATGACTATCAATTGAATCTCATTACCCAGCAGCAAAATGACTGCTTAAAAATGTACTTTATATGGATGTTGAAAAATCAAATAAATGCTAATTCATAAAAGATAACATCCTTATTGTTTTTAAATTAGTGTGCTACTTTTTCTTCTCATATTTGGCTCTCATTTTTTAAAACAGGGTATGCTTACTCATCTTCAATCATATATTTTAGAGGTATAACATATGTAAAAAATAAACAAGAACAAAAAAAAAAAAAAAAAAAACAAGTTCCTGAGTGTTTTCCAACTCCTGTTGTGTTACTCTGAGATTCAGGGAAAATAAAACAGCATTTCCAGAATTGCTCAGAGATTTCAAAATTGTGATTATTTTGATCATACTTCTAATAGCCTTGACATTATTAATTGGGCATTTACACTCATTCTTAAACAGTGAAATGTACTTAGTTTAACAGCCTGACAAAGAACTACAACTAACAAATTATTCACACTGAAAATTTTTATTTATAATTCACATCTTCCAGGAAGACAGTAGCTCTTCATGGATACACAGGTGGAAAGTGATTCTTTAAGGACTTAATTTCAAAGAACTTACACCAATTACAACATATGCATGAACTCATTAGTAAAAAGTGAGTCTTATTTTTTTTCATTGCCATTTCTTATTCTTCCTAAAATTATACTATACCCACATTACATATGTTTACATATATACATCTGCAAGTGATGGAGAACACGCATTTTTCTTCATTCTGTAAAAGGCAATCTGTTTTCCCGAGAGTTTCCTGGTTTCATTTTTGTTTAGAGCTGAATAGTATTAGGTTTCTCGTATGTACCAGATTATCATCCATCCATCTGTTGATGGACACCTAGGTTGGTTCTATTTCCTTGCTATATTGAATTGAGTAGAGCATCAGTCAATAAATATGGGGGTACAAATATGTCTGGTAAGTGTGGAATTCTCTGTAGTATGTTACTTCTTAAGCCATGTTTTGAAGTACCATATGACCAAACCTGCAACCAGTGACCTTAAATTTCAGGAATTAGGACCCTAAGTTTATAAACATTTTTTGGAGATTCTGATTCAGAATAGGTTCTGGGAACCGCTACTCTGAAGGGTGATAGACATTTCTCTTTTCAAAATGCTCACTTAAATTCAAAGCAAGAGTTGTTATTAGCATCATTGTCATAATTAATTTTAAATGATTGATGCTCTTGACTTTAGTTTTACTGATTTAATTATTTGTTAATGATACTCAATTAATAGTTCATGTCAACAAATACATGCTTCCTCTTTTCATAACTATTCACAATTATTCATAATCTCAAATGGGAGGCACATATTTCATCAATGCAAGTTATAGGTCACCTGTCACGATTTTATTCTGCACTATTTTATTTGCTAATTGAATGGCCCTTAAAACAGTTCTATTTACATATGTAAGTATAGTTTTAGTAATGGAGATAAATATATTTACTTTAGGAATGTGGTAAAGGTACACTTATACCTGTATTAAATGTATATATAAAATGTATCTCTGATGATTTGTTTAAAGTCATCACAATTAGCTTTTGTTTATTTGTGTTTGTATACCGTAGTTACCTTAGATTTCTGAGTTTGGAGTTAAAATTTTAGCAGTAATTTCATTATCTTGCATATATGATTTAGCAGCAAGTTTAGATTTTTTTTAAATATATTGGTGTGTGTGTGTATGTGTGTGTGTGTGTGTGTGTGTGTGTGTGTGTGTGTGTGTGTGTTTCTCATTTCAAGGGAATCTATTTATTTAGAAGTTCACTTTTTTTGAAACACCTGAAACAACAACAAAAAATATAATTGTTTTCTTATTCTGGGCAACTGATTTAAACAGTGCTGTGCCACAAGGGTCTCTAATTTTACCCTTTACAGGGAGAAAGTACTTTCTACATTGATTCTGGTGGGGGCTTTGCCATCTGTCTAGGAGGAGGATAGAAAAACAACCAAAAATAGTTCATCTCTCTTGGGGCATCTCTCTTTGCTGATTTGTTTAAAGTCATCACAATTAGCTGTTGTTTTGTCTGTCTCTGTACAACCAGCTAATCCCTGGACCTAATAAGTAACTAATAAGTGTATCTTGAATCTCCGAAATTTGAGTTAAAATTTTAGAGGTATTTTTCACTTTCACTTTTATATACATAATTTAGGTGCAGGCTATATTTTCCTTGAAGTATTATCTTGTTGAATTTCAAGTAAGCACTGAGTAATCAAAAAACTCAAAAACTCTGTGCTAAACAAAGTGCTGGACTATTCCTTTTGTGATTTGTGCAGTTTGGGATCTAAATCCATATTCTACTGGGTTGATAGGGGATTTCCATCTTATCATATTGCCAGTTTTACCAGCTCAGTAATCAGACAGTGAAAAATACAGCATAGCACCGGGAATGGAAAACAGAGTTGCACAAGAGGAAGTTTAAAGCCATAAATGATTGCTGACATGCAAAAAAAAAAAAAAAAAAAAAGAAAAGAAAAAAATATGTGTGTCTTCCCCAAAGATCATGTGTAACTTCATCTGTCTGTGAAAGACATCTGGCTTCAAGATGGCAGGTTACATCTGTGAGGAAACTGGAAACAGCTCAAATGAAGATTCTGCACAAGCCCACTTCTGCAACTGTAGTAAAGCCTGACGCAGGGAATTGCTGTGGAAAGAGCTTGTAAACCTTCTGTACATACACAGAGTGAACAATGTAATCCAGAAAATAATGGATAATTAAAATGAGAGCATTGTAAATATCAAATATCAAATGAGATGTCAGAAACAAGTTCAAAGAAATTAAAAACAGTGATGAATTGGGGCTAGGTATTTAGATGTTTATAGTTAGCAATTCGTCTATATTTTATTGACCACACACACACACACACACACACATGCACATGCACTGAAAACTAATACTTGTGTCATAAAAAAAGTACAGACAAAATTTATTTCAGTGAATTTCCACGAAAGAAAGAATTCTAAAGCCAGGAGCAGAATTTGGGCTACACAATATTAAGAGGTATAAAGAGAGACATTTTTCTTTGATAAAGTGAACATTCATGTAATAGCCATGCTGTGCAAAAATAACCAAGTTTAATAAAAATATGACAAAAACATTTGCAGTGAGATTTAAAAAAATCTTTTAGATCAAATGATATAAGGAAAGTAAATATAAGGTCTTAAATATGATACATTAGCTCAATCACATTGTGAGTGCTACAGAATTATGTGTACATAAAATAGATGTTATTTTTAAACTTTCAAGAAAATGTATGCAAGGATATAGAATACTTTCCAAAACAAGAGAGTCAGCATACTATACACATTGTATATCTTCACCCAAATACAACATGTACAAAAGCAGGTGATAAAATGAATACCAGACTGTTTAGTAGATAACATGGCTAGCCAATGAGACTGGAAAAAGTGAGGCCCAAAATAATTTAGAACTGGGAATTATTGATGTTTAGAAGTAAATGATCATTATCTAAATTCATGGTAACTTATCTGGAATGATGAGCAGGAAAAAGAGAGCAAAGCTGAACTCATATCAGCAAACACAAAAGTAAATTGAGGCTTTTCATCTAATTAATACAGAAAATAGCTATAGTACTGTTTTTTCCCCATAGTAACAAGAACAAAGTTTACTTGTGAGAATCAAGCCCTTCTGATTCAATTATGAGTTCCTTCATGGACAGAGCTGAAGTAAGCAGTCACAACAGGATATGGAGGGGTCACAAATTATTTGGTGACAAGTAAAAAGTTCTAAAGATAACATGAAGCAAAAATAGTTGAAAGCTGAGTGTGATGACTCTGAGGTGTTTCTGATGATGTTTGCTGCTGCCACCCTGGAAGTGTTTAGTGCAGCCTTGTTCTGACATACACCATGAGCATGCACTGTGAGTGTGGTCATGCCAGACAGTGCCAACTAATGCTGCCTGAAACACAAAGAAAACAAATGCAAGTTGTGTATTTAAGGCTTTGTTTTGCTTTCCTTCTAAATATATCCACAAAGTTTTCGCCTATTGTTGAAGCACGATTTAATCACAGAAAGCAAAGATTTGGATAATATTGTGCTATCAATAGAATGTTTGATGTTAAAGTTGCTACTTATGTTTCAGTAATAATTATTTTTTATTTTTACTTATTTATTTTTGTCTTGGGATTAGAAACGATTTTCCAACATTTTTTTTGAAGTGGCCATAAACATACTTCTGCAACTTTATACCGTGTATTTATACAAAGAAGACTCCAGAGTTAATTATTGTGAACTAATAATGCCTATAAACTCTAAAAAGGCGTTGAAGATAGCCTGAACCCTGAAGTACCAAATGTTTGGCCACCAAGATTTTTTATTTTATTTTTCTTCCTCTCTCTCTCTCTCTCTCTCTCTCTCTCTCTCTCTCTCTCTCTCTTTCTTCTTTTTTTTCTTTTTTCTTTTTTCTTTTCTTTTCTTTTCTTTTCTTTTTTTTTGAGACAGTGCTTCTCTCTGTAGCTTTGGAGCTTGTCCTGGAATTATCTGAGACTAGGCTGGCCTTGAACTCACAGAGACCTGCTCACCTCTGTCTCCTGAGTCCTGGGATTAAATGCATGCACCATCACCACCACCCATTTAAGATTTGATTTTTTTTTAAATGTGAAATATTTTAGGTGAAAATAAAAAGCAATCCATCTAAGTTGGGTGAAAATTTGTTTTCGTTTAAATACATGCTAAATTATGTGCATACCATTAAATTGTTTTATCACACATTTCTCTGTGATTTATTATCAATAAATATTTGATTTGTACCACTTTTATATGCCTGTAGACCTGGGTAGAAAACATTGTTTACAGTGCTCCTCTAGCTGGAGGTGGGCATTGAAGGGGGTGGTCAACAAGGAGCTGGTCTGCCTCACAGGAAACATGAAAGGAAAGAAAAGTCATCCGGGAATGAATCTAGATATGCAGCAACTCCATTCCCCATGTGAATGGATCAACCAAATAATTCTTACATGAGGCACATCCCTCATCCTCTACCAGTTCTTCAAAGAAGGGAAAAATTAAAAATGTAGTCAAAGCAGGGGAAAACCATTTATTCCTGTGATGATGGTTGGCCTGTAAAGCTCAGGCTGAGTTGAATTCAAATGTGGGAGGAGTAACCTGAAAGCACACTGTCCTGATGGTCCCATCCCATTAGGGACTATATTAAATAAGTGAGAGGGTCAGTGCTTGGAATGTGACTGGAGAAACCCATCTGATCTCATGGAAAAAAAGAGCAACAAATCTGAACCACTGGGTCCTATTTTAAATACAAGAAGACTTGCAGTCACTTTACACAAAATGATTCTACTTTAATACTCACTCTCCGTGTGTGTGTGTGTGTGTGTGTGTGTGTGTGTGTGTGTGTGTGTGTGATCTATAGTTGATGGGAGATGTCATTCTGTATATGTTTCTCATACTGGTTAATAATAAAGCACTGTTGGCCAATAGGAAAGGAAGATAGGAGGGACTAGGAGACAAGGAGGAAACAGGAAGTAGTAGGGAGGAGTCAAGATGGAGAGTCTGGAGAAAGCAGTATGCCCTTGGCTCCCCGGTAAGAGAAATACATAGATCAGCAGAAATGGGTTCATAATTAAAGGCAGAGTTAGCCGATAAGAAAAAGTAACCGGGCCAACAGTATTGTACCAAATACAGAGTCTCTGTGTATTATTTGGGGCTGGCGGCGTGGCGGCGGGACAAGACCGGGCGGCGGCAGGCGGAAAAACCTGTATGCCTTACATATAGTATGATAAAAAAAAAACACATATTATCCCTCTGTTCTTTAGATACATTCTCCTTTTGTTCTTTGAGTTCTTCAAATCTTGTTTACTGTGTTCAATGCCAAAGCTTGCTCAGGGAGTTTCTACTAATTGCTGTTTATCCTTGAGTATGGTATAAATGTGTTTAAATTTTCTCTTGTATTTCACAACTAATTTGAAAACTTGTAGTCACTGTGCCTTGTGGCTATTATTCTGTTATCGTTACCATTTGTTTGGTAGATTTTATTTTTATGTGTGTTCTCTTGAATGTGGGGCCATTGAAGTCTACTAAGTGGTTAATAAATTAATGTCTTTATAGTAATTGTATTTGTCATTTTTCTTAACACTTTCACAAAAGAACTGGAAGGAACAACTTAAGGAAGAATGTTAATTTGGTTCATGGTCTCAAGGACACATCTACTACAGTGAATAAAACATGGCAGCTGTGTAAAATGTATATAATAGGACTGGAGGCCATGGCTTCTCATGTTCTGAAAGATATCATCTTCAAGGTCAACTTCCACAAATTAAAGTATTCAAATACATGGTCTTTTTGAGGAGACTACATATTTAACCCATAACAATTATTAACAGAAGTATCTTTATAAGCCAGAAGTAGCAAGTTGTGCTCAATGCCTCTGTGAAACTCAAGGGATGTTATTTGAGTATTTAGGTAAATAGTACACCAGTCCATGGTGCTGATGTAAAGCTTGTGGGACTTCCAAAGTAAAATATCATGGGAAGCACTTTTCCTGTCAAGAGTCAGCCAATTTTCTTGAGTCAGCTGTCTCAGGGTTCTTCAAAACTCAAATCTAACTTAAATTTAACCTTTCATCTATGCACAATTATTATATAGTGACACAGACAGAAGGGGGAGTATTTGTAACTCATACATTTGTTGGAAAACTTAAATGTTGACTATTTGCAGAGTTTTAAAACAGCACTAAAATGAATAAACAAATTAAAACGAGCAGAAACGAGTTGATATTTCTTCAAGGAGGCCATGCAGACAGAATACAAATGTAGCTATCTACATCATTAGGACACAAGAAACACAAAAACATAAACAATACCACTATCAGAATATCCAAATAAAAACAGTAGTAATACCAAATGTCAATGAGGATATTAAATATTATATCTGCCATACTTTTGTAGGAAAATTCTGAAATATTAATATAAAATGTACAGATACTCTTGAAAATAGTCTGGCATTTTATCAGCTATTTTGATAGATTCGGAAACTTGCTATTTATTTCTTACTACTAAAGGTAAAAGCTTATTTTTCTACAGGAAGTTATGCATGTATATTCCTTGAATCTTTGTTTTAGAGGACCCAAACTAGGAAACACTTACGTGTCCTTCACTGAGTAAATGGTTAATGAAATGTGCCAAATCCACAGAGCCACGTGAGAGAAATGTACAATAATGTCTAGAACCCGAAGGAAACCATGTTGAGTGAGAAAACACTATTTTAAAAAACACATGATTGCATTGATCCCATCCTTATGAAATAACATAATCACTGAGAGTGTAAAAGATTATTGACACCCAGGGTTTAAGGAAGGGCAGAAATCAATGAGGCTATCCGTGAATAGAACTGAGAAGCCCTCTGGCACAATAAATTGTAGAGATCTTTGGCTAAAGCTAAATATATTGTAATTATAGTGTTTTGCCCCAATAGTGCTTTGTCTTGGGGCAAAATATGAATACATCCCATCGAATATAAATACCATGATGACAACTTCGGTGAGGAATGTCAGTTACCTAATAGAAATTCATTCTGTTATGAATTGACTGGTAATGCTTTTTTTGTAATGCTGTGACTTAAATCCTGCCACAGTTTCCACAAGCCATAGCTCTAGTCCCGCCCCCTTTTGAGATTCGGTGACTAATGAAATGTCCAAAACCCCTTGTGGGCTGTGACTTTGAGGATTTGTTGTTTCTGTACTCTATCTTCATTCAGTTTTTCTGCCTCTATAAAGACATGAAAGCTGGGTCTGTAGGGTTAATTGTGATACTATGAAGAGAAAATAGAAGCTTTTATTCTGGACATACTCAGCTCTTACAGCGAAGCACTGTCGTTATTAGCTGGATACAGTTCCAAAAGGAAACAATGGTGTGATTTGAATGTGAAATGTTCTCCAGTGGCTCGTGTGGCTGAACACTTCTTTCCTAGTGGGTGGTGCTATTTTGGAACCTTTAGTGGAATGACCTCACTGAAGGGACTGGGGTCCCTAGAGGCCAGCCTTGATGTCTTATGGCCTACTCCACTTCATGTTCATTCTCTTCTTCGTGACTCTGACTGTAGGTACAATGTGTTCTCTTGATTCTACTGCCTTGCTTTCCTAGGCTTTGTTGACTGTTATTCCTCAAACTGTGAGCCACAACAAATCCATTCTCCTTTCAAGTTGCTTCTCACGTGATTGGCCTTAACAACAAGAAAAATAATTAACAAACCAAAAAAAAAAAGGTTTATCTGTATATTGTAAGGATGGGGCAAAGTAAGACATTCTTGCAGGGTGAAAGGTTATAATTTTACAAAATTGAGTATGTATTCATTGTAACAATCTGCGGCTAATACAGCTGTGGCTTTTATTTTAGCAATGTTGTTGTTTAGCAGATAAAAGACTTGTGGCCATAAAAGATAAAGATTTACAATAAAGACAGATTTACACTAAGAAAAACCGCTAAAGGTTTACAGTGTGTTTTAAAATATATGCAAGCTTGGGAGAAAAAAAGAATAAAATGGTTTTAAAAAAACAGAGAGTAGCTGAATGTGGTGGCACATGCCTTTAATTCCAGCATTCAGAAGACAGAGGCAAGAAGATCTCTGTGATTTCAAAGTAAACCTGGCATACAGAATTAATTCCAGGACAGATAAAAGTTACACAGAGAAACTCTGTCTCAAAAAATGAAAAAATAAAAATAAAAGAAATAGAGTAATAAAAAAAGACACTTAAAGATGGGAAGCACAAAAAGACTGTGGATACTTTATGTTGTTCTGTTGTCTTTGACTGCTGAGGAAATAGCAGCAACTGTTAAAATAAATGCTGCTGAATTAATCCAATTTATATATTTTATAAATGCTTTGACTTCAAAATTTAAGTCTAAGGACAGGTTACTGGGGAAAATGATTTCTATTTTTTTGTTTCTACAGAAAATAAAAAGCTATGGATTCTTTCCAGACTAATATGGTTTGATCAAGCCAGACCCCCTGAAACAGCATCCCAGGTGATCCAACATTCAAAACAGTTGGGACGAGGTTGCCTTTCAGACTACAGCCAGGATTTCTACATCTTCTTAGGATCCCCATGACAACGCCCCCTACCAACAGGAAGCAATTTGGAAAGAACTATGCCCAAATTCCCAAATACCATTTATAAATGTTTGTTTTCATTTAAATGGGTTTGCTTATAAATGGTTAATGGCCACAACCAATCTTTTTAAAGATAAAAAGTGGATTATGGTGTAGAAATGTATACTTTGTGTAGTGAGGTAGTCCTTCTGTAGCACTGACCACGCCCATTGGGGGGTGGAGCGATGGGCGGAGGTGACCTGAGGAAGGAGGTCGGAGGGGGCCAGGAAGGCGCTCTCTTTCTGGCGTGACTTGGACAGGAGAGGATCGGGTTGAATTTCCTGGTGTTCATCTGTCTAGGTTGTAAGTTATTTCTCCCTGAATAAACATCTATTCGGCCTATTTGTTTATCCTGACCCTTATTTACCGCAATATCTGGTGTCAGAAGTGGGATTTACCTGGGTTTTGCCCCCAGGCGGCAGAAGCCGCCCCCCCCCCCACCTTCCCCAACGGGCAGGGTTTAACCAGGTGGACTCACCACAGCTTTGGGACATTTGCCTCTTCCTTACTGCAAAGGAGATCTTTGCCGCTAAAGCAGACCTGAGAAGGCACTTACCGCTTAACATTTTTTGCCCATTTCCGCACGGGACTTTGCATTCACGCAGAGCCTCTTGGCGGCACCCGCCCGGCGGCACCCGCCCGGCGGCACCCACCCGGCGGCACCCGCCCGGCGGCACCCGCCCGGCTTGCACGCGTTTCGTCTTGTGTTACAAGTAACTCCAAAAGTCCCCTTTTAACAAAATTCTGCTTGCCATAGTTTGTTAAGAACTTTTTACAGGAACCGGGATCAGACGAGCCTGGGCGGCTAGGCGCTATTTGATGACACACCTCCAGGCGTAGCTACCACAAGCGGAGATATACAACTAAAAGCATCAAAATTCCAGGACAGATAAGAGTTACACAGTGAAACCCTATGTCAAAAAATAAAAATATAAAAGTAAAATAAACAGAGTAATAAAGGCACGTAAAGATGAAAAGCTCAGAGAGAATCTGGTTACTGTATGCTATTGTGTTGTCTCTACATTGTTTGACTGCTGAGAAAATAACAACTGATAAAGGAAATGCTGCTGCATTAATTCAATTTATATATTTTAAAAATGCTTTGACTCCAACATTTAAGTTCAAGGACAAGTTACTGGAAAAAAGAATTTCTATTTTTTCTTCCACAGAAAATGAAAAGCTGTGGATTCCTTGCAGACTAATGTGGTTTGAACAAGCCAGGCCCCCTGAAACAGAGTTCCTGATGATCCAACATTCAAAACTGCTTGAACAAGGCAGCCATGCAGACTACTGCCATCTTCTCAGGATCCCCCCATGACAGCGCCCCCTGTCAGCAGGAAGTAGTTTGGAAAGAACGACGCCCAAATTCCCAAACATTGTTTATAAATGTTTGTTTTCATATAAATGGACTTGGTTATAAATGGGTAATGATCACAGCCAGTTCTGTTGAGAAATTTGGTTGCTAAAAATTTTCTTCCTACAGGATCCATTGGAGCAATCATCGTCCCATTTCAGCAGAAAGTAATCTTAATATGACTACGCCCCCTTTCCCTACCCTTGGAAATTTGGGATAATAGTCATCGTCTTTGGGTTGGTTTTAGTTATTTGGGATTGGGTGATGCTTACACTTGGGTTTATCTTTTAGACAGGAATAGGGAATGGTGGGTAAAGGTATGGTTTAGATGGGATATAAGTAGATTAGCCTATTTCCTTGAGAATTTGAGTTTGAATGAGATAGTATTTTACAGCTTACATTGTTATGCATTCCTATGTGGTAAGCTATGTAAAATTAAGTTTATATTTTGTTATATTGTGTTAAATGTTTCCACTTATAATATTTATGCACATTATTTTTTACCATATTCTATGTATGTATACTTTTCTTGTGTTCAAGACATTTTGTATATTGATACAATTTGGGATATTTATCTTGCTGCCCTTTATAGTTCTACCTCTTGTCTTGACACTTATACTCTACCTCTATTTTAGGGATTTACATGTAGGTATATGTAAATAGTTATATTGTTTAAGTATTTGTTCCTGCTTTACTCAGGAAAGTTTTAATCAGTCTTTTTAGCTAAGTTCCCGAGTATTATAGATTATCTTCACTCACATTTCCTGTACCTATGAGATTAGTCAGATATAGATGCTTAATCTTCAATCCTTCATAGACATGCAGAACATGGCTTTTAAATGTTTTAATATTAGTACTCCTTTGACATGAGACACTGTTGCTCCTGACAGCACCGTGCATTTTCCCGAAAATATGTTGGACACTGTTGTTGCTCCTGCTGGAGTTCAATCTCGCCTCAGCTAATGGCCTGTTGGGCATAGAATTGCCCCCACCTTGACCACTGATTTGGACATGCAGTCCTATGTGCTTGCAGGAGACAAATATAGAAGACTGCTTGACCTTGCCAAGTCAGGGTAAGACAGCCATTCTATTTCCCTGCTGTTGTTGTGGTCTGTCAAGTTCTCTTGGCCTTAGCCAAATCTGGGTGTACCAACGTCGCTGTGAGACCTAGGGTGACTGTTCAGGTGGCTTGCTGTTTCTGTCCTTGCTGCACCGTTTTGGAAGTTGTCCATCCGCATTTCCTGTCTACTCTAGTATTGTTATTTTCCTTCTCAGGTCTTGATGAGGTTGAAGATTAAACTATCACAACTATTATTCTCTCTTCCTAGTTAGATATATTAGGTACTAGACTTACGTTTTCCAGCTTAGGACAACTCTATTGTAAACTCCATTATGCCCTCACCCTAGGACTAGATATGTAGGTCATTTTGTTCTCGATTTTCCTTTTCTTAGAGCACACTTGTTATTCACTGTTTTGTATATAGTTTTGTATTAAGCCTAAATCTTTTCTTTAGACTAAAAGGGGAATTGTAGTGAGGTAGTCCTTCTGTAGCACTGACCACGCCCATTGGGGGGTGGAGCGATGGGCGGAGGTGACCTGAGGAAGGAGGTCGGAGGGGGCCAGGAAGGCGCTCTCTTTCTGGCGTGACTCGGACAGGAGAGGATCGGGTTGAATTTCCTGGTGTTCATCTGTCTAGGTTGTAAGTTATTTCTCCCTGAATAAACATCTATTCGGCCTATTTGTTTATCCTGACCCTTATTTACCGCAATAACTTTGTTTTGGAATAGATTTTCTTTTATTGATACACACTTAAGGTCAATTTTGTGATATGTATATTTCTCCTCTTCTTTAGGTATTGTGTTTATATACCTCATTTATAAATATAATGTGTAATTTAATACAGATTACAGATAGTTATCTATGATAGTCAAAATTTAGAGTTAAGTTAGATTTTCTAGATATACAGATATATATTTGAGATGAATAAGCATTGTTCAAACCTTTCAAAGGCATTTGAAATGGTTTAGAGTTTTTCTTGACAGTGAGACATAACTGCTCCTGGCAACACCACCTGTGTCTGAAAGGAAGATGGACATGTAAGAAAGACATTATGAAATTTGCTTTCAATATGGCAAGACTAGCCATTTGTGCAAGATACTGCTCTTGTCTGGACTGTTTGACTTTATGCAGTATAACTGGATATGCAGGACCCACAGAAAAATGACTGCTGATTCAAAATGAACATTGCTACAGGATTCCTGCTTCATAGAAGAGTCTGCCAGACAGTCTGCAGGACACAGAGAAAACTGACTGACAAACTGCCAATACAGATGGACAATTTAAAGTTTCCTGCTTTGCTGAGGAGTCTGCCAGATAAACTATGACCTATAGGCTGAAGATGGAACATTACAGAAGAACTTCGGGTGACTGACCAGGCAGTGAGTTGTCTCTGTCATTTCTAGAGTTTATATATTATCCTTCTGTGGTCTGTGATGGAGTTGAAGACAGATAGTTATGGTTATAGTTTTTCTTAGTTAGGATTAAAGAGAAGTTACATATAAGACTTTAGACTTACAAAGATAGGATTGATGATAGAATATTTTCTTTAAATCTTACTAAATGTTACTGAACTAAATATTCTTAACTGTGGTTCTTATTTGATAACTGTTGTGTGATATATTTTACTATGTTAAAGTTAAAACCCTTCTTTTTATTTCAGACAGAAAAGAGGAGATGATGGGAGATGTCACTCTGTAAATATGTTTCTCTTATTGGTTGATGAATAAAGCACTGTTGGCCAATAGGAAAGCAAGATAGGCGGGACTAGGAGACAAGGAGAGAGAGGAAGTAGGAAGGAGGAGTCAAGATGGAGGATGGAGAGAACACCAGCCCTTCTCTCAGGTAAGATAAGACCACTTGGAAATACTTAGATTAGTAGAAATGGGTTAACATTTAAGGCAGAGCTAGCTGATAAGAAATTAATACCTGTCCAACAGAATTATATCTAATTCAGTGTCTCTGTGTATTATTTGGGGCTGGCACGGCAGTGGGCCCAGACCAGTAGGGAAAACCTACTCCTAACAACAATCTTTGAACGTTGAGAAATTGAAAGGACTTTCCCATTTTATTAAAATATCTGATAAAATACATATGCAAACACCACATTTAGGAATTAAACTTAGAAGTATATGCCTTAATGAAAAAAAATCTACAAGCAGAATATTTTTTGTTAATAAACAATGAGGTATTGATTCAAAGTATAAGAGGAAAAAAAACTCTTCAAATATTAGAAATGAATTATCTGATGATTTTCCTAGAATATTTAAAAGTATCAACTAGTAAGCATGATAATTAATAAGAATTTATCAGGTTAGCTGGATAATGTTTTCCATAATAAAATCAGCTTTTTCTGTTCTCCACTGATAAAATTGAACAATTAAAAGTAAGAGCCTCTTTACAATAATAACAGAAATATTATAACTTCTGCTAAAATAACAATGAATTTTAAAAGCATTGGACTTTTATGGAGAAAGTAATAAAAATGTGCTCAGTGATATAAATAGGTTGGATTATAGAGCTATGCTACATTCATAAATGGCAATATTCACCAGTGCACAAATGTTCTATCCTTTCCAAATTATTCTAATTAAAGAAATGTATATGAAAACAAAAAAGCAGTTATTTTTCATCACTTTACAAAAGAAAAAATATCTAGTAATAACAGCATTATAATGCATGGAAAGTAGATCTTTTATAAGCTATTTTTAGAATGTCAATGCATCAATTTATTCAATGTTGGCAGAAATTTGTGAGTATAATTAAACATAAATTTCCTGAGCCCATGACCTTGAATTTCTACTTCTAAATTTTCATGCCTGAAGGCAAAAGAATGTAGCTTTATTTGGCCTATCAAAACATTGAAAACCAACCCAATGTTTTTCAGAGAGAAGTTTAAATCTAACTTGGAATGCACAGTTAGTGGAGTGTTGTCTGTGAATGAAAATAGTGAAATCACAGGAGCCAACACAGATGATTCTAAAAGTCGCATATTGCAGAGCATGTAGAATATGATACTACCTAAATAAAGGCAAGCACAAAAAGCAATTTAAAACAGCTCATGTACATGCAAGCTAACAGTAAGAGTCATTTGGAACTGTTCACAAATGACAAAGGAGTAATTTCCTCAGAGAAGGAAAAGGGACATTCGGACTGAGGTTGTTTGATCAAAGGAGATTTTAGATGTTAGAATATTTAAAAGGAAATTAAAAGCCGAGTCAAAGTACAGATTTTGGAATTGTCTAAAGTGTCTGGTAGAAATTTGTGTGTGTAGAATTTGGATGAGCTCAACCAAAGGGTAAATGTGGGTCATGCTGAATAATTGGGTTATTCTTAGAGATTCTGTATTTGGTATATAAGGGGGTATGTATATGAAGCTCACTAAATAATGGATTAAATGTTACAATAGACTTGCTGAAGGATAGGTGGACTTTGTTGGTTTTCTTTTAGGAGGAGGTAGATTTGAATTCTAAGTAGGAAGGAAAGTTTGCCAAGTGAATTGAACCAAGAAGTACAATGGTTGTAGAAATGTGGCAGCATGGACCAGGTTGAGTCTTGACCAGGTATGCACTACCACACAGTTTTGGTTTGTTTTATTGATTTATTTTTAATTACTTATATTTTTGAGATTATAGTTTAACTATGATTTCTCCCTTCCTGTCACGCCCAACCTGGACCAGCAAGGAAGACACAACTCAGGGGAGATCTTCTTCTAGCAGTTTAATCAGGATCCTTGAACAAGCTTCTTCTTCTAACCCCAAGGAACCGCCCCACACAGGCTTAAATCCCCCTTGTGCTGACCAACCCTAGTGAGCCACATGGACCCTGCAGATAGGCTGCTCTTATAAGGAAGCAAGCAAGCTGAACAGGCTTAGCCAAATAAGGACTTGTTTACAACAGAGAGCACTCACCAAAGGGAAGGTGGAAGGCAGAAGCCAGTGTGATCTTTAAGGCGCAGCACTTCGCAGCTCTCTACACCTTCCTGTTCCCCTCTCTCATTTGTTTCCCTCCTCTGTCCAAATAGTGCTGCCTGGATGTATGTGTTCAGGGCTGACTCTTTGGTGCTGCATGTTTGAAAGCTTGTGTATGCATGCAGGGAAAGGCTTGGGGTCTGCAAAGTGCACCCAGGCTGGGGATGAGATGGGCTCAATTATCAGATCATTAAGTTGCACAAATGCATGTTATTTTCCTTTGCTCTAAATTATTTGCTTTTGAATTTTGAGATAAAACCCCTGAAGCTTTCTTCAACTAACTTTGTTTATTTGTGAGTTTTTATTTATTTATTTATTTATTTATTTATTGTTACTCTTTGTTTGTTTGGGGACAGGATGTTTTTAGCACCTGAACTCTATGTACCTAAGTCATACTCAGGAACCTTCTATCTGGTAGCTTCTAATATTTTATCTGGGATCTTGACTATCAGAAAGGAATAAAGAAAAAAGGAAGAAAGCAAGAGAGAGAGGGTTGGGAGGGGGGAAGAAATAGCACTATATTAACAAGTGATAAAATAGGAAAGGAAGGAAGGAAGAAACAATGGGAGGAAGGGATGGAGGGAGGAACAAACTCTATAAATTATACTTTACTATAAATTCTGAAATAATTAAAAAGGAGATTAATGACATAACAGGTGCCCATATTTTCTAAATTGAGCTGGGGAGATATATGGTACCACTTTCAGATATTCTAGTAAAAATTGGTCATGCTTACAACTTATGTAGAACAAAGATGAGATGGATAGTTCCTTTTGGTCTGTATTTGATTTTTTTGACATTTTTGTGATAGTCTCTTACTATAAACTAGGGATGAGACTAGCACATTTAATATTTTAGGGGTATTTGTTGTGTGTTGAGTACCTAGCAACAAAAAGAAACACATATGTAACATAATTTGGCATTACAACATTAAACATTTTCTTAGTTTTTGCTGAACAAATCATATCATATGGGACTTAAATCTTCTCTCTCCAACCACACAGTCCTTGGGAATGATGTGAGGGGTATTTTAAAATTCTTTTTATCCTTTTCTTTTCTTGAGACATGGAGCCAGTCCTGGAATTTTCTCTGTAGACTAGGCTGGCCCCACACTTGAGAGGCAGAGGCAGGTGGATCTCTGATGTGAGATTTATAAATGCAGATTTACACAGACTTGAGACACTTGTCTCCACTTAGTTATGTGCATCTGTTTTATATGCTCATTGTTCAGTTTTGAAGTTCCTGTCCATACCTTTCTTTCATGAATCAATGTCCCAAGAAGAGGGGATGGCTTTTAACTCTGGACATTTCTTCCCTTGTTCTTTGTATGGCAATTCAGTATACAGCACAACAATTTGAGTGCCTAGTTCTTGATGAGGATGAAGGAGGTTTGGTTCCTAAAAAGTATAGGATAAAATGGAAACCAACCATATTGATTGCCCATATTTGTAGCAGAGCTGCTAATGGCATCTAGATGATAGAGGACAAGGATGCTGCTAAGCGTTCTGCAATGAGTGGGATAGCACCAATAGAGAATGGTCCAGCTTTTATGTCAGCAGAGAATTGCAACTGTGGGTACTGCTGTTGATTGGGAAAAAGGGAGTGTGAACTGAGGTCAGGTGGTCTCAGAACCTGCTTCTCCACCAGATACAAGGTGCCAACTCTTTGTCTATCTCCATACTCTTCAGATTAACTCTATATAATCCAGACACAAGAAAAGTATAGTTTATTTCCAAATGAAGAGCAGTTTGGCTTTTGCTAACAAAGACTGGGTTGATAATTTGTAGAATAGACTTTGAAACCCAAAGAATATAGTCAACAACTTTTGGAACAACATGTTCCAGAAAGCATAACATTGGGTCCCTTCTACTATATGAAAAACAAGATGGGATTCCTTACTGTTCCATTAGATAAGTGTGAAACCATTGTGAAAACAATCAACAAGAAACAAAGACACACACATACACTCACATACACAAATACATATAGTGCCTAGGACTTAGAAGAGGAAAAATTAACTTGGCTAAGAGCACTCAGATACTAAAAGGCTAGATACAGAACTGAATCCCCAATTTAACAACAAAGAACTACTCTTTCTTTGATAATGGAAAATTATATTTGACTATGAAATTGATAGATACCCTAATCATTTATTGCTCCATTCAGAAAACTTAAAACAGACAAAAGATGATATACATTCCCCAGACAGCATGCAATTATCCCCAAAACATCTGAGTGAAACACATGCAGTGAAAAAGTACCCATACTGTGCACACATATGCATGTGTTGTGCAAAGTTGAACTTTATTTGTGTAACCAGAAACAGATGAGAGACATTTCCAGAAGGCCCTGTGAGCTCCTTCCCTCCCATTCTGCTCTCCCCCACCCTGCCCCATCACTATAGTGCCTTTATTAAAATCCTCTGTACATTTCTTTCCCCTCTTTTCAGTCTCTCTCTTCCTGTTTTCCTTCCTTATAACTCCATGGCTACTGGAAGTTGACTAAAGTCATTTCATCTCAACCGTTAATAACTCGGTGCAAATATATAGGGAACAGGAAGGGAAGTAGAAGGATTCCACTCATGGGAGCCATAAATTGCACTCCTGTCCTAGCATGGTGTCTGCTCCTGTGTTAAAATGCTGGGTGAAAGCAACCTGAGTTAGAATGCTTTTACTGTATCTTGCAGGCTATGGCCCATCATTGTGGGATGTCAGGAGAACAAGGAAAGCAGGAACCTGGAGGCAGGAGCAGAAACAGAGATCATGGAGGAAGGCTGCTCACTGACTTGCTCAGCCTGCTTTCTCAGTGCCCTGCAGTGACAGCAGCCCTAGTGGCCTTGGCCTGGAGACAATCCTCATCAGAAATTCCTCTTCTGAGTGACTGTCACATGTGTCAAGTTGACAAAGATAAACCAGCACAGCCACTATCACAAAAATGCTCTTTGTGGTAAATGCTCTTTATCTGTGCCCATTACAGCTAATCACTTGGGTCCTCTGAAAACTGTTTAAATGAGGATGACTTTTAAGTCATGCCACATGACTAGGAGGATATCATGTTGACTTAAGAAATCTAGAGGCTCCCAAGCTGGCTTTCCAAATCCAGAGGGCTATAGCTCTAAACTTTGCAAACTAGAGGCTTACTGCTCTGGTTTCTCAAGACAGAGGTTCTCACCTTTGGAAACTATTAACAAGCCGCTAGGTACAGCTCCCCAGCTTTTGGGTGTGGGGACTAAGCTCTCCAGAGCTCTTACAGTGAAGGGGACTGTGAGGCCTTGCAGTCTGGACTCCTAAGTTCTAAGTTTAGCTCTTCAAGTTCTGTGGGCCCTAAGCATCTCTTTTGTCTCCAGCTGCAAGACTTCTACCATGTCCTGCATGGCTTCCTCAGGTCTTTTCCCTTAGGTGCTCTCTTGGAAAACCTTAATGTCACAGCTCAGAGCTATTGGTGTCAGAGTCCTTAGTGCATGGAACCCTCAGTCCCTGTCTCACTGTGACTGCCTCTGCTAGCATAGGAGCTAAAAGCCCCAGGTACCATCATGCAATCAGCTCAATTCCCTCTACTCATGGCCAAGACCATAAGTGGGAAAAAGAAGGTTCAATGGAAGTCTTTGTTGAATCTCTAGAGGACCAAAATAGAGTGAGAAGGCTCACCTTAGGGGTCTGAATATCAGCCCGCATACATACTAAGGAGTGTGGCACACTTGTGATTGGTTTTGATTCTATACTCACAGCATGGCTCCAGCTTTACCAAGCACAGATAGCACATCAGGGCCAATCACAAGCTTCACATAAGCACAGCCTCTTTTTCTGTAGATCGAAAGCTTTTGGTAGAGTCCCTTGAGAGGGTCACCTCCCTGCAGTGAAAACCACTTTGATGAAATATTGCAGCGGTTTTTGTTTTGGTTGTTGCTTTTCAATGAGCATGCATGCAATGGGTATCATTTCACACACGAGTTTTGTTGGTCCCTCCCCTGCTCTCTTCTCCCATCTTCTTGCCCCCTTCTAGACACAGCTGCCTCCTCCCCACTTTCACTTCACATTCTCTAGTATGCTCTTTCACTTTCCGAACCTCTGTCCCCCTTTCACAGAGTGGTCTCTGTTGTAGTTTCCTGACTTGTAAATACAGTGACACAGTATATAAAATCAAAAGCTGTAACAAGGTGGTGCTTAGTAGATAGACCCTAGTGTGTGTGTGAAGTCCTGAATTTAGTTCTCAGCCCAGTGTAAACTGGGAGTGATGGGAGTGATGGCACTGGGAGTGATGGTACAGGCTCTTGGTTTGACCACTCAAGAGGAAGATGCAGGGAGATCAAAAGTTCAAAGTCATCCTCCCGGAAATAGACTTTGGGGCCAGCCTTGGCTACAAGATATCCTGCCTCAACCAACTAGCAACCAACCAACCAACCATCCAACCAACGAATTGATCAATCGATAAAGAGATTTTTTTAGAAGGATCTTTCTTTACATGTTGTATGAGAGAGAACATGCGACATTTGATTGCCTAAACATGAGCAATACAAGGACAAAGCCAACAGACATGCCAAAGTGGATGCAAAAAGACCATGAGGCTTCGGTTCTATACAAAGAACTACAGGTGACTAAGTAATGCTGAGGATAGGAGATCTAGTCCTCTCCAGGGAAGAGCACACTTACAGATTATCCAATACCAAATTGTCAGCCCTAAAATCATACCTACAAGTATCATTATACAGAATGAGCAGGTTATATTTAGTGAATATATATGTATATCACAATAAATGAAAAAGAGGCCACAGATTTGATAAAGAACAAGGAGAGGAAAATAGGATGGTTTAGAGGGAAGAAAGGGAACAAAATAATGTTGTAACTATATTTTAATTTCAAAAACAAAATAAGAAAGAGCTGTAATAATTAAATACTAAAAAATATAAAGTTGCCAGTCAGCAAATGAGCCAGCAAACAAAACAGGACAGCACTCCAAAGAAGAAACAAAATGAGATAAACAGTTTTAAGTTATAAGATATGGGGGGAAATGCAGATAAAACTGCTTTGATTTCAATTAATGTGAGAATGGGTTTTTAAGTAAGGTCCCTCACAGAAGGGGACAGGTGCAAGATCTCCTGAACACATGGGGAGTGGGGTGGGAGCAGTGAGTGGAGAGGGAACTAGGAGAAAGAGAAGGGGAGGAGAGGAAAGCACGTGGGACTAGGAAAATTGATTCAGGGAAGGAGTAGATTAGAGAAGAGAGAGACAGAGACAGAGAGAGACAGAAAGACAGAGAGACAGAGACAGAGAGACAAAGAAACAGAGAGAAAGGGAGACCATAAAAGAGGAAGCCATTATAGGTTTGAAGAGAAAACTGAGCCTAGAGAAATGTCCAGAGACCTACAAGACTGACCCCAACTAAAAATTTGAGCAGCAGTGGAAAGGCTACCATAAATGCCCTTCCTTGATAATGAGATCAGTGACTAACTTCTCCACCATCATAGAGCCCTCAACTAGTAACTGATGGAAACAGGAGACACCCACAACTAAACACTGAGCCGAACTGGAATCCAGATGCAGAGAGGGAGAAACACATAGAGACAGCTGACCTGAACAAGGAGGAGCTAACAGGCCCCCAGACTGATAGCTGGGAATCCAGCATGGGACTGACTCAGACCTCCTGAACATGGGTCTCAGCTAGAAGGCCTAGGCAGTCTAAAGGACCTTGGGCAGTGGAACCAGGATGGATCCCTGGTGCACAAAAGGACTTTGGGAGCACATTCCCCATAGAGGGATACTCCCTTACCCTAGAGACAGGAGAGAAGGCCTAGTCCCTGCTCCAATTGACTTGACAGATTTAGATGACCCCTCCTGGAAGGCATCACCCTACATGTGGAGTGGGGGGTGGATGTGCAGGGAGAGTGGTCGGGAGACATAAGAGGGTGAGAGAGAGGGAAAGAGTGAGTGAGGGAAAGAGTGAGGGAGGGAGGGAGAGGGAACTGGGATCTATATGTAAAAAAAAAAAAAAAAGATTTAAAAAAAAAAGAGAAAAAAAAGTACAAACTGGAGTAGCCACCATGGAAACTAGTAGGAGGATCTCACACAGAGCTGACCCTAGAGTTACCATATGACCCACATACTGCACACAACCAAAAGGACTCTACATTCCATCCCAGAGACACGTGTCACCATATTTACTGCTGCTCTACTGAAAATAGCAAAGAAATGGAAACAGCCCATATATCTGTCACCAAATGGAATAGTAAAACATGTGATGTATATACGAAGTATAATGTAATCAGCCACAATTAAAGACGAACTTGCAAAAACATGGATAAATATGAAATTATTGCATTGAGTTGAAAACTTCTTTTATTGGCTCAGGAGAAGCTGTAGCTCTCTAGAGTGCACTGAAGGTTGACCAATCTGATGTTTGCTGGAGCTGGGGCAGGCTAGAGCAACCCTTGTGACTATAGCAAGATCTTCAGCAGCAGATGGCAGTGGCTTCACCAGCAGCCTTGACTATAATGGTTCTTGCAGCCAGGTTTCCTCAGAGTGATCATTGGTTGCCACAGAGAGAGTGGTTTGGCTGGCAGCTCAGCAATCAAGGCAAACTAGCCCCATGAATAAAACTCTCTCCTGTCAATCAACTGGCTAACTACTGTGTACAGCTTTATGCAGTAAAAACATCAGAAGTGCTTACAATAAATGTTTGAACATGAAATTAACATTTTAGCAGTGTTTAGCAGTGCTTTTTTTCTAGCAGAATGCTTCAATAAGGGCTGGTTGCTTGTCCTAATTAATTGCTGTCATAATATAGCTTAACTGTAACAGGTATTTCTGTTAATCCTGCAAGGAAAAAAAAAAACCCTTCTTTTTCTGATTCATAGATATGCAACCTCATAGCCACCTATTTTATAAAACAATAAAAATGTATACTAAATAAAAATTGTAGCTTTCGGAAACTTCCTTTTTGGTTCTCAGTTTATAATACATGCTTATTTGAAAGGCAAATACCCATGTGTCACATTTACTCTAAATAAAAATCAGATTTTAAAGGGAACATACCAAAGTATCTAACAAAGGTTTCTAAGGAAAAATAAATAATTGAATATATATATACATATATGGTGCAACACTTCTATAATCTCAACTCCTAGGGAAAGAGTAAACTGGATTATAAATAAAGTTCATCCTCTGCTAAATAGCAAATAGCAAGTTTGAGGACAGCCTAGAACTCAGGAGATTGACAGAAAAACAACCCCCAAATAAAACAAACAAACAAAAAGAGGACCTTTCAGTTTCTACAACCATTGGCCAAGCACTGCATTATCGGTCTGTATTGCCTCCCAGCTGGGATTAAACACCTAAACTGACTAATCAGTGACACAGGAAAACCTGAAGGACTTAGGATGGACCATTATGAAACCTTGTGTGGGGAAGAGATGCATAGATGCTTGGATAGAACCTCCGGGTTATGAGGGATGGCGCTGGAGTCCTTGTTTAATGTATTTTGTAGTTTTATCTAAGGAGGACACAGAGCAGCTGGCTTCCCCATACTGCACTCTGTGAGACTGATAAATAATGACAAACAAAGTATCTTATCTAGCAACTCCTCACAGAGTGTGAGTTTCAATAAACACTTGATTAAGGAATGATGAAAACAAGGAGCTTAGCTTGTACACTTTTGGATTTTCATTAATAGAATATTTTGAAAAGTATCGTGTCTCATTAGTCATTTGCATTTCATGTTGGCATCTAAATACATTTGATTTGTATGAATGGCATGTTATCTAGACGCATGCTTTCAATCAGAGTGAATCAATTTAATATATATGAAAATTACTCATTCTTGTCTATTTTCCAAATATAGCACCACCAACTTAACTGACATCTGTGCTGTGCAAATGCACGTATGTGCAAAAATGCATGTATTTGTGAGTGAGCACAAATGCATGGTTGTGTTTGTGTTCATGAGTGTGTGTAAATTCATGTTCTTCTGTCTAATCATGCATGTGTGCATGCAAAGTATGTGTTTATGTGTGTGCATGTGAACATGTGTGTGTGTATTATGTGTGTGTGAGCATGAATTCTAACTGCCTAGTCCCTATTTTCATTTTTTATTATTTTAAAGGTGTGACACCGTCACTTGCAGTAGCTATGAATAACTGTTTTACATTTTCAATAGTTAGACTTTTTACATTATCAGGAAAAATATTACAAAGTTTCCTTTCTGTGTGAAATCTGCATATGAAAGCAGAAGCTGTTTCTACATATTTGAATAACAACTTTCTCATTGTGTACTTCACCTGTATAATTTACACATTTTATTGAACTGTTTCCATGCTAAAATTTACTTTCCATGTTAAAAAATAATTTTGCAAGCATCCCAACATTTTCAAAAGACTTCTTCAGTTGCATTCAGTTCACCAAAGTAATAAAAGCTTACATTACCTGCATTTTAAGAATCCTAGGAAAATCAAAAATCAAGAGATAGGTTAATAGTGTTTTGTAAATACATATTCATGATTAATTTAATTATATGACATGATCTCTCAAATCATATCCTCACATATTACAAATAATTAATGAGGCTTCTCTATTAAAAATACCGTTTAAAAAATCTCTGGTTATGATTTAAATTGACATGCTATTAACTAATTTTGTTGAACACAGAGCTTAGCTTGTCTGGGTTTGCAGGGAAAAGAGTATGAATCTATGCACTTCTTTCTTATTTTTTATACTTGTTAACATGGGCTTCAAACACTCCTTGACTAACAGCTAAAAGACAGTTGTTATTCCACAAATCAAACAGAGGGTGGCAGTCTCCTCCATTGAACTCTTGAGGCTTAAGACCAGAGAGGTGTGTGACCTGGAAAGGATAGGAACAGCATTACAGGAAGGGATGCCCACCACCCCGGGACTCATTTAAGCTATAAGAATGAGAAACTGCTATTAATTTTCTTCCCTGGTTAGCAGCAGCAGGTAGGGGTCCTTTAAAAGTTCTTCCCTAAGTCACACACACTATTCTTGCTCTTGCTTACAGTATTTTCTCAGTAAGGGTGGCTTTTGAGTTACCCCTGCTTTAAGGGGGTAGATGCATTCGGTTATGACAATGGTCTGTTAGTTCCAGAGCTTCCTCTGTGACTTGTATTTTATGCTCACAAAGCAAAAGTTTTCATTTTCTTTTTTTTTTTTTTTTTTCTTTAATTACCTTGCTATCTTACTTTTCTCTTAAGAGAACGTTGGTGTCATAAGTTGCCAAGTAGCACCTAAATAATAGTCTTTGTTCCTGGGTTCCTTAACCATGATCGTTTTAATGTTTGGCCAAAGTGATGAGCTTCTGTCCATGGCAGATTCAAACTTAGGCCAGCCTCTTTCTCTGCTGCCTGTGGATCAGAACTTCCTCAGTCATATTCATAACTTGCTTACTTACACTGCTATTGTGAAAAAGGCTTTCACCTTCCTGCTTTGGGGTAGAAAGTCAACTATGACTCTTAGCTGTGCTCTTGTAGAGAATTCCTCATCTTATCTCGATTTTCTTTATTCTTCATCCCCTTCAACTTTTAGCAGTTTAAGATTTTTTTTGTCATATTGATTTGTTTTGGTTTAGCCTATTAGGGATAGGTTGCCTCTTCAAACTTGTAGATTTATATAATCTGTTACATGTTTTAGACCATTTTTCCTTTGCATATTCCTTCAGCCTCTTTCAATGTCCCTTCTCTTTCTGGAACTCCAGTGTTACAAGTGTTGGATTTTCTGCTATTGTCTTAGTCTTTTGAGGTTCTGATACCTTTTTGTTTTTTCTCCAGATACTGTGGGTTCCATTAAACTCAAGGCCACCTAATTTATCATCCCACCCTCTGTATCCACTTTGGCTTCCAAGTCTTGTGATTACCACAGAGAAGAACACTATAAACTTCCACACAGAATACTTTGTAGTAAGTACAAGACAGATAATGTAGGCCCCTCCAGGGAAAGGTGTGGGTATAATGGCTGAAGAGATAAGAGTGTGCCCATATTTGTTAAATAGACTTCATGCCATTGCTAAAGCCTGGAAGAAACAGATTCTCCAAAGGTGCTTTGTGCCCAGGTGGATTGGTGAACTCATCTGAGTTAATGTTTAGGATAGGCACAATGATATGTATACCATTCGTTATCAGAGTGTCTCTGGCTAGGTAATATTCTTATGACCACATAAGACTGTTATGTCTCTACCCAGAACCAGAGAGAGATCCCATGGACATTTAATTACTGATGATGAGAGGCTGCTAGCATTGTCCCTAGGTAAATGGAGTGGGCTTTATGAGAATGCTAGCTGAACAGGAGCATGAGAGTAAGCCAGGAAGTAGCTTTCCTCCAAGGTCTGAGCTTCAGGTTCCTGCCTTGGAGTTCCCGTCTTGCAGGGAGTTCCTGCCTGGGAGTTCCTGACTGGGGATTCCTTCCTTGGCTTCCCTGGATGATTTAACCTGTAAGCTAAATAAACCCTTTTCTCTCCAACTTATTTTGTGTGAGTGTTTTAAACAGAAATCAAACTGTAACAGTCCCATACTGTGAAATAATACTTTTATACATTGTAAATATGTATTGCTCTCATTGTTAATAAAAAGGCTGTTTGGCCAATAGCTAGGCAAGCAGATGTGAGGCGAGACCAGCCTGCGACTGACAAAATTCTGGGGTGAGGAAGGGTGGAGTGAGAGGAATTGCCAACCAGATGCAGAAGAGGTCAGACATACACAATGGGATAGAGGTAAAATCCATGAGCCTTGGGGATGTTCATAGATTAGTAGAGATTGCTTAAGTTGTAAGAGCAAGTTAATAACACGCCTGAGCTATTGGCCAGTATTTATAATTGATACAAGCCTTGGTGTGATTATTTGAGAGTGACTGCAGGACAGGAAAACTCCAGCTACAGTCGCAGTGACCTCCAAGCTTACTTCTATCCAATTAGCTGTCTAAAAACTCTATTCTATTTTTGAATCTATACAGATGATTTTTAAAATGTGCTGTTATTTCTAGTTTCTTAATATTCATGTTTTGTTCCTTCATTTTTCATTTGTTCCATATACCTTGTAATTATTCGTTGAAGCCTTTTTATGATGATCCTTCTACTATCATTGTCAAATGATTCATCATCTGCTTTGTCTGAGTTTTAGCATCAACTAATTCTACTTTTCCCTTCAATATGTGGTTCTTGGGATTGGGTGATTTTTAATATTTTTTGGACATTTGTCTACTATTTGGGAGGCTAGGGGACCCATTTTGAACATTTTATTTTGTTTGGGGTTAGTGTGTGGTCTCTGGACCAATCTCTCAGACTGTGGCCCTAAACAGGTTTAATCTCAGAACTTTAGAAGTATTCTTTGTGTCTGTCTGGTTTAACCTGTCACAGCAGGGGTTCAACAGTCATTGCTGGTGACTCCTGAGAAATAGGAGGAGTTTACACACACTGGAATATCTGGTTTGTTTCCAGGCTGAAAACAGATTCCCAGACTCCATCCTAGCCTTGTTTCCTATTCTGGAGGTGGAGACTCTCAGCTCACCCACAAAGGACTAAGCTCAGCTTTCCTGTTTGCCCTTGTCACTCCCAACCCTGTCAGAAGTATATAAAGCCTTGTATGCATCATCTATTGCTCATGTCTGGAATTCCTGTACAAGGCTGTCAATGGGGTTGTCAGGATCAGCAAGTTAGGCTTGGCCATCCATCCTCATAGGCCAGTTAACCAGGTAGGGTTAGTGAAAAGCAGAGAAGGGGATTTTTTTCAATGTGCCTCCATTGGAAAGAGGGGCAAAGAACTCTTGTGGTCTTCCTCCCACAAAAGTCCATTTTCAGGCCTCTGACATAAGGCTTGACATTAGATAGGAAGCAGGAGACATGCAGAGTTAAGCAATCTTGGTAAGATGAAATCTCGCCCAGCACTGGCTGGTTATTGGCTAGGCTGCAGAATCCTAGGAGGATTTGGTAAATTGTCAGGGAAGTAGAGTTCTTTTCTGAAACAAATTCTTTCTCTGGCTGATACCAGGATGTTGGCCTCTTCTTCCTCCCAGCATGAAAACTTCCTAGGGAAATTCCAATTTCTTGGCATCCATTTCTCAATAGTCTAATAACAAAGGATAGAGTCACAAATTACTCTTCATGATACCCTTGTTCCTGGCATGTCAAAAAAGCCATCTCTGATTCACTATGGTGAAAATCATCTCAGGTGAGAGCATGGAATATCTGATTATCTTCACCAAATCTTTGTATCCACAATTCTTGGTAGTTTCATTAGACTTGCCTGGTGTATTTGCAGCTTAATTTGCAAAGAGGTCCCTTCTTGGCCACCATGTGAGAGTCAGGCAGTGATGGAAGCATGTTGAGCTATCACTTCATCTGCTAAGGAGGATCTAAAAGAGGAATAGGGACTACGTGACATCAGCAGCACAGCATTATTTCTTCCATGACTCAAGGCTGAAAGTTTGAGTCAGGGAACCAGTTGGATTCTGGTGATGGTACTTGTGGTGGTTTGAAAGAAAATGGTTCCCAAGGTAGTGGCACTATTAGGAGTGTGGCATTTTTGGAGCAGGTGTGGACTTGTTGAATGAAGTGTGTCACTGTAGAGATGGGCTTTGAGGTCTCAGATATGATCAAGCCATGCCCAGTGTCTTAGATCAGTTTCTGTTACCTCTCAGCTACCTCTCCATCAACATGTCTGCCCGCAGACTGTTGTGTCCCACAATGATGATAATGGATTGAATCTCTAAACTGTTTCCTTTATAAGAGTTGCTGTGGTCATGGTATCTGTTCTTAGCAATAGAAACCCTAAGATAGTCCTATTCCTGGAAATCAGAATTCTGTGTCCTCAGGGAATCCTCATAGTTTAGGAACAAACATAGTTTATACTCCCCACCCTTTTAGGAAATAATTTTAAAATAAGAACCTTGACTTCATGATCTGCTGTAATTATTTTCCTCCCAAACACCACATTTAAAAAAATGAGAGAATCATGGTTTAAATATAAGGATGCTGTCGTGTGGTAGGGCTACAAACATTCAGATGAGAGATGAAGAGCCATGCAGAGTCCTGGTTTTGAAGCCAAAGGGTCCTTTGTGCATTTCCCTTCCATTTGTTCCTTTTCAAGGCCCCCCTTGGTGGTTTCCTAACTCATCTTCACAGTTTTAAGGCAATTCCACAGCAAAGATATCTTTGGCAATTATTTGACCTTACTAATTTGTCAGAGCAGGCTTTGAAGACAAAGAAGACCCAAAATAAAAGGCAGAGGCAAAATGCAAAATTGCCCACTTTCTTAATAAGCAGACCTTAACTACTTGGAGCCACCTAGTGATTTGTGCCTTATATAAATCATCTGAGCCTAATACCAAGTGGCCATCCTCAAGAAGGATAGTTGACAAAGTTATAAGGTGTCCTCATTCCTAGAGCTTGGGATTTACTTGCTCTGGCCTGAACATGTGAATATATCCATCCAACTTTGAGATGTCAGAGAGGGTCTACAGTTATAACCCTCTGAGATTACAAAGTTTGGTCGTGGGAGTGAGAAATGCCTACACTGAGGAAGGTGTTCTTGCCTATTGATGATTATCACCCTAAGGAACAGAATGATAGCTATCCAGATGTTGCGAAGGCTCTCCTAGGGAAGGACCATATGATTTAATTCTTTGTAGAAGCCCTTAATTCATCTTGGACAGTCGTCTGTACTATTCTTTCATCTCTTTTCCCTGCATGTGTTTGTAACATGGCAGCTTGCATCATCAGCAAACATCACCAAAAGGGGAGCAGAGAGTTGACTATCATCTTTTGTAACCCAATCCCAAAACTTTGTAGTGTTCTATTGGCTGCAGTCAAGCTACTAGGTTTGGCCCACATTATAAAGGAGAGGGCTCTATGGAATATAAAGTTCTGAATAAAGAGTTCATAGAGGCCTATCTTGGAAGCATGCCTGTTTGAAACAAGGGAAAATGATTCATTCCCTGTGTCATGTCCCTGATTCAGTACACACATCTGAGATCAAGTGTACGGTTATTGATGAGCTGTCATTGACCCCCTTAAACCCAGTCCCTACCTGGCTCCAGGGACTTTTTTCCTTTTTCTTATTCTAACCCATGAAGGTGGATTTTTGCTGTGCAATCTTTTTATATGATCAAACTTTCTAATTTTAATATTACTCTTTACATTGTCTTACTTCAACTTCCTATTTTTTTCAGATAAAGAGATAGAGAAAATATTATTTTCATTGGAAGGTGATTGCTAGGATGTTTATAGTCTTCTTTATACACTTAAATCTTTGCTTTACTGGAAAAACATTAGCTGTGAAGTGACTTTTCTCTCATGACTGCCCATTTACTGCAACATTATTTACTCAACAACATTTATTTTCCCAGTGATAAATGTCATCCGCACCACACAATAAATTCTCATCTATATTTATTTCAGCAGTCCTTATATTACTTTGTGTTGATAAGGCCATACATAAAATGGAAATTTTTCAGTTTATTTGATTAAGTTATATAATTCCAATTTCCTATATACTAACAGAGAAAGATACTGATTTCATTTCTAGATAGAGATATATAAAATTCTGTTTAAAATGTTTGCAAACAGAAAAGGGGGAGTGCACTTCTAAAAATGTGAAGCTAAAGAAGGTATGTACATGATATGCAAAAATGAATCCATGTCAAGCAATGCTTTATTGAGGTTGAGGCCCTGAAATATGGATCTGATGTTCCTGTCACTCAGGATATTGAGGGGAAAAGATCTTTTGCGTTCTAAAGTCAAGGCCAGGGTAGCATAGCAAGGCCTCATATGATGAAGATAAAAATGAAGAAGGAGAAGAGGAAGAAGAAGAGGAAGAGGAAAAAGAAGAGCAGAGGTGGTAAGACAGAGGAGGAGGAAGGAATGTTTCACTGATTTATGATTACAGTGGTATTGTGATTGAAAGTAGTAATTTATTTTATCTATGCAAACACTCACACACCATTTCAACTGCTAATAAGATGGGGCTGGTTGGGCAGCTAAGCTGCCTAGAGGACTTGCTTCTAAATCTGACCACCTGAATCCAACTCAAGGGACCTACATGGTAGATAGAAGGACAGAAGCAATTTTCTCTTGTCTCCATACCTCCATACACACAACTCCTCTGATCTTCACATGTGTACCAGAGCTTATGTGTACAGACACAGACAGGCATGCATACACAAAATGAGTGAATACATTAGTGAAATTTAAAATTTAAATATTTAATAAATATAGATGTAAGCAAAAAGGTTTATGATTCCAATATCATTTGGTTATGTCCTTTTTTACTGAAAAGATTTATAATAATCACGTTAATAAAATTTTAGAACATGAAGAGAAAAGTGTATGAAATTAATAAAGAACACATCTAAAATATCAACAACAAGCATTAACTAAGTTTCAGATTTCCTTCTCACATCAACGGTTCCATGTTGTTCTTGGGGGTCTTAGCTACAATAACAGAAGAACATTCATGTGAGAGTAGACAAAGGTATCTTCAGTGATCCGTGATCCGTTTCTCCTAAGAATTTTCCAGTTTCATCCATATTGGCAAAATTATTAGCACAAAGTTGTTTACAAATTTTACTATTATGCCATTAAAATGTCTAAGACCTCTCAAGAGGTAATCTTTTTTATTCTGATAGAAGTATATTCTGCTTTTAAAAATATTTTTATGTGTATAGTTGTGTGCCTGAATATATATCTATTTGTACCATGAGTGTACATGTTGCCTCAGAGGCCAGCAGAGGACATCAGTTCCTCTTGAACTATTTACAGTTGGTTGGGAGCTGCCTTGTGTTGGATCCTGATAACTGAACTTAGATCATCTGAAAAAGCAATCAGTGCTCTTAACCACAGGGCATCATTTTAGGCTACTGTATAATGTGTCATTGTTCTCTACTTTTATTTATAAGACTTGCTAGATATTCAAATATTTTATCAAAATTTTTAAAAGACCATATTATAATTTTCTTAAATTTGCTTTTTTCAATGCTTACAGGTATCCCTTTTCACAGATAAATAAAAATTAGTGTTATCTAAAGTCACTTGAGAGTGTCATGGTAAAACACAGGTAAGAGAATTCAAACTTAAATTCATCTCTAAAGCCTAGTTTCTTAGCTTTCTCATAAAATCACATATACAGAGGTCATAAAATCTGATGTAGAGTTTGGAGTCACAACAGAAAGATAGGCAAATATTACTGTTTTAGGAATATATCTAGAATAATTTCATTTTAGTTGTCAGAAATTGCATATTCAGCCAATCTTGTGCTACTCTACCCTCAAGCATATAAAACAAAAATAATGAAAGAAATGATAAGTTTATACTCTCATACCAGGACATTTCTTTCAGAAACGCAACTAAATAAGAAACAGTGATACATTGGTTAATTTGTGTATGTGAGGGAATTCAGAATTTCTCATCTAACATAAGACAGCCAGGCAGAAGATGATTCTTGACTCAGTGACGAAACCAAGGTTGTGTTGGAATCTTTAACCTGTTAGCTGTCCTAGTTTCAGAACCACTAAATCAGAAATTCCAAAGTGTGTTCTAGGAACTTCACACTGGTGTTCCAAATAGAAGACAATGTGGAGTAGAATATACCTGGAACTGGCATTATTCCAAAGGAAGACATGTTGAGATAAATATTGTGGAATATTGTGGATACTGTGGCTCGTTTCTTTAAGAGTCAGTCTATATGTGAGGGAAATTATGAGTCCTGCAGGCTGTTATGACTCAATAGTAGTATTTATTCTTTTGAGTGTCTGTATCATTTACCAGGTGGTCTGGACTATTTAATTGCCTATATGTAGGGCAATATGGGACTAAGTCATGAAATTATTTGGTTAATCCTAGTATCTCCTATTATAGTTCTTTAAAATTTCTCTGAATTAAAGACATTTTCTTCTTTCATGTTACATGAGTTTTGCTAAACCATCCCATTTTCTTTTGATGCAAAAAAAAATGCAATCTATGGGTGCTAGGACACAGTAGTGTGATGATATGAATTAGATTAGACTCAACAGTTAGCAACTGTGTAGAGCAGATAGGTCCTGCACAGTGGGTCATGTATAGGACTCATTTATTGACCTTACTTGGTAGGGGATTTTGAACCAGCTTGAAGTTGTCCAAAGATTCACACTCCTAGGCTGCTGCAATAGATGGTATCCTGACACAGATTGGAATCTATGAGATTAATCTGGAATTAACTTTACCTCGGGACTGGAATTGTTAAGATAAATATTTTGAAGTTTTGTTCAGCTTGGTTTGGTAAGAATTTTCACTGTTAGTAACCATAGGCAGTAATGTTAGAATATTGTCTAACACATTTATAAAATAAACAGTGTTTTAATGAGTATACCTATCTGTAGTGGAAGGAATAATATCACTGCTGACTTCATCAAAGTTATCAATGTGGAAGTCAGTCCCAAAGAGAAAGGTCTACAGTATATGTCCAAATATCCCAGGATGTAATTCTTAAACATTTTACTTTTCTTTATTTAATCTATAAAAGTAGGATTCCAAACACCATCACACCATTCTAGTTTATCAGTATCTCAAACATTTCAAACTGTCAGATTCCTTGCTTTCCTATTTTAAAAATAGTATTCAGCATTTCAGTCATTGTTTCTCCTAAAACGTGGAAAACCCATTTGCAAAATTAAATAAAAATAAAAATCATTCAAGAGATAATAAGCCTATTTCATAAAGTTTGTCTTTAAATATTTCTTTTTAGGTAGTTTGTTGAAAGTTGGTATCTTATTGCCTTTCTAAGTGTTACAACTGTGTTAATATGAACACTGGTCTTTAAGAGAAAAAAAATCTCACCACTTAGTTTCTTCCAGATTCTAATTCATCAAGGTCACCTTGATCTACTAAAGCATTTTCAAGTAATTTAAGCAGATGGGTAAAGGTGTCAAGCATGTTCAAAGATTTGTCTTGACACAATTTATGACTTCTGATAACCTTTTCCTGTGTGTGTGTGTGTGTGTTTTTTTTTCTCCTTGTAACTTAGTGAATCCATCATCCAGAGGTTAAACACCAGTTTTCTGATATTTTAGCCTTTGAGGGGTAGGGTCTTCCTTTCACTCACAACAACTCTATGGGTGCAAATTTAAGCCTACTGAAATACCTTTGTTATAATCTGTTAAACTGGACAAAAGAGCATTGGACTGGTATGAGGATGCTTTGTATTTCTTAAGTATTTGCTCGTCTAAATAATAATTGTCCAAGAACATCTCAGAACATATATAACATTTTGAAGTTATCAGTCTCATTTCCTATAGATGTAGGGTGTGGATAGGACATTAAGTGGATCTGCAAAACTATTCCATATGAAATACTTAGGGACTTTGTAATTGACATATTGCCTTGTGAGTTGGTTGTAAAAAAGAATACATTTTTTATGTTGATGCAGAAAATATAGTCTTCAGTTATTCCTTCTCTTATTCTCCTAATTGCATGCTATATGATTAAACTGAGATCTTAATTGAAACCAAAATATAGTACCATTTTTCAAAGTAAAACTAAAGAGCACCATGTGACCACTGTAGTTTTAAAGAGCTAGCAATAACTTCGAAAATTAGGAATCATGTGAATGGAAATGCTTTCAAATTTGCAGATAGTACAAACACAGAAACTCACAGTTAACACCTAAATTCAGAACCCATGACGATAGAAGGCAGAGTTGGTATATAAGCTTTATCTCTTTCTTGTTGGAATTTAAAATACTACACATAAGAATCTATTAATATACTGAGACTATTATTGACCACAACAGAATGTTTTAGCATGCAATTTCAGCTACCTCTCTGGGATACATTTCTTTCTAGTTCCTTTCCATCCAGGTTTAGGGAACAATACTGCTTCCATTAATTTCATGGTTTCCACAACATCCTATTTCTTGGTATTTTCTGTTTCCCTGTCAATTTTTTTAATGATATATTTTTATCTTTATGTGCATTGGTGTTTTTATTTCATGACTTTGTGAGTCTGTCAGATCACCTGGAACTGGAGTTACAGACAGCTATGGGCTGCCATATATGTTCTGGGAACTGAACTCAGATCCTCTGGAAGAGTAGACAGTGCTCTTAACCACTGAAGTATCTCTCAAGACATTCCCTGTCAATTCTTACCTTACATTTAAACGTGTCAGAGAGTATCAGTTCCAAAAAGTATCCACATGGGAAAGTGTTATTTTCATCTTTTCTGGAAGCAAATCACATACTCAGGAGTCAATCACACAAGGGTAGATAGACTTTTCTGTCCCACCAGCCAGTTTCCAAAATAACCACACACAGACTTATTATTATTTATAAATGTTCAGTCAGTAGCTTAGGCTTGTTACTAATTTGCTCTTACAACTTAAATCAACCCATTTCTATTAATTTATGTGCTGCCCCGAGGCTCATTCCCTTCATCTGTGGTCCTCACTTGTTGCTTCTTCCACATCTGGCATCTGACTCCTGAGATTCCGCCCAGTGTCCTTCCACCCAATCCCTGGGGATATGGTTAAAAGCACTTGCTGCTCTTGGTGTGCACCCACATGAATACTCATGACTGTGTGTAACTGTCTGTTCCAAGGGCTCCAATGTCCCCTTCTGGTCTCCACACGCATTTAGACACATATGATACACCTGCATGTATGGAACATGGAAGCAAAACATTCATAGGCATAAAATAGATTGTTAAGATAAAGATCTAGAAAATGAGAAATGATTTGAGATTTTAATAAATGACAAAATTCTTAAATCAGGGAAATTATTATATCATGATTTCTAAAACAAATAATTCTTTTTTACTTTTTATTTTTTTTTCTTATTTTCCATACTGATCCCAGTTCCCTCTCCCTCCCTCCCTCCCTTCCATGCCCCCTGACCTCCCTGCCATCCCAACCCCCTCACTACACAGGGAGGGTGAGGCCTTCCAGGAGGGATCAACAAAATCTGTTAAGTCATTTGGAGTTCGGCTAGGCCCTCCCTCCTGTCTCTAGGCTAATGGAGTGTCCCTCCATGCGGAATGTGCTCCCAAAGTCCTTTTAAAATATGTTGGTTAGTGTAGACCAGGAGAACTGTGTGCTAATGGGTCCTACAGAGGAAAGAAAAATTGGAGATAGGAAAAGCTATTGACTGACAGTTTTACAGTCTTCTCTCAAGCTCCACCAGATGAGTAGACTCTGGGTAAATATTCTTGCAAGACCAATCCAAGGAATTATTGGAAAATTACAGATTGTAAAGTTGATCAAGGCACATGAAAATTTGATCACATTTCAACCTCCAGAACCAACATTTCTACTTCTTCATTGCATCTGGTGATACAGAACATTTTGGTGTTGGTGGTAAAATCCTCTCCAGAACCTGGAGACTAGTGCATCATGGCTGAGGAGGCTATTGCCAGATGATCAAGGGCACTCCCCACTTCACAAGATATATATATATAATTAGTATATAATATGTGCTATTGTTATAATATATTATAAATGAATGTATAATAATATTATACAACTAGCATTATGGTTAGCTAGTTATATAAACTCCAGGACCACATGGAGGGCCAGAAAAAAAATCACCTAGAGCTTAGTGTGGTTTGGATTTTCCTACTTGTGTCTAGTCTTATGTCTCAGGGACATGTTCTGAGGGAGTAAAAACTGGGGGCTATCTCTATAATTCCAGAGACAAGTGTTTTGCTGAGCATCTGTTACTTCTCATGCCCCATACTTTTTAAAGTCAAGTGCATCTGGTACTGAGTGAAGCAATTAGGGCTTCATTCACTGATCTATGGACAAATCCAAAAGATGGACAGGAGGTGCCTACCATTTTTTATCATATAGATGTCCTGTAAAGGGCAAAAATACAACTTGTCCCTCGAATTTGTAAGTTTAAACTTTAAATGCTGAAAAGCAATCCTCTTTCAGAAGGCTAAAGTATAGGACAACAGAGACAGGGAAGACTCATCAACAGAACCACTTAGATAGGGATCCTGTGAAAAAATAAACATGATTCGTGTTTAGTACCCTACTAAGTTCTGGACCTTCCATTCAAGTTAGTTGAAGATGTTAAGTAAAAGAAGCAGAAGACAAAGCAATGTGCTAATAGTATAAAAGTTTTGCCTATGTTTATTAACCATACTTAGGCTTTACCCAGCTGTATACATACTCAAAGATGATAATGCTCAAATGAAATTTAAATCTTGTAACTTTTTAAAAGAAATCTGTATTACCATAAATTATCATCCTAGGCAGGAAATATCCTTAGATTGTTTCAAGATAAGGCACTTTCTATATTTTAGTTTTATGTATGATGTGCTTAAGGCTATGATCATATTGTATGTATACATATAAGGTATGTTTGATAATTTTTCCATGACACAGTCTTCTGAAGACCAGCTGGCCATAACCTTTGTATGTTGCTGATGATGACCCCTGATAGCCCTGCTTTTACATTCTGAGAACTAGAATTACACACATCAATCACCTCACCTGGGTTGGCAAGTGCTGTAGCAAGTGCTGTAGACCTAGCCATAGCTTCATGCATATGAGCCAAGCACTGTAAAATCTGAATCATATCTCTAGCTCATATTTGCTACTTTAAAGGAATAATTATAGAGGATACATAAATGTCAAGCAACAGCAACATGTGAATGTTAATGGGAATAAAGTAGATACAAATTTGTAAAGATTAGCAGTGTAACATATGATAGGCAAGGAAAAGGCACTATGAACTAATACAGAACTGCAAAAATAATATGAAAATAGGCTAAAGTATAAGAAAATTAATCAAGTACACTGGAAAATAGTAAACTGAGTAAAAAGGGACAGAAAGAGTCAAGAGAGGCCGTCATTTCTGTCAAATGTTAAATTAAAATAATGTGTATGTGTGTGGTAGGGGCCTGAAGAGGGTGATGGATTCCAGGCAGGTGTTAGCCCCCATGTGGGGGCTGGGAACTGGATCACAGTCCTCTATAAGAGTAGAAAGTGCTCTTTACCGCTGACACATCTCTTCAGCTCCAAAATGCCAAATTTACTGTAGCTGAAAAACAAAACAAAAAACTTCTGAGTTCGAGTCATGGGATTAGGTCGTAAAATTTGTTTTTAGTTTTTTTTTTAGTACATCTACACTTCAGGCTTACAAGTCTTTCATCACATATGTATTACTTTTCAAAGGAACACACTTTTTTTTTTTTCTTGGAAAGGCAACTCTATATTCAGCTACAGGAAAACATACCAAAGACGTGCTGGTGGCGGCCATCTTCTGGAGGAAGACAGTCAAGAACTCCAGAACTCACTTTCCTCAGGCCATTATTAAGGAAGTGAAAGGCAAGCAGAGATGACAGGAGCTAACAGGAAATAAAATAAAATAATACAATTTATTTAAAGTAAATAGAGTGTTCAGAGGGGGTTGTCACTGTGTGTCTCGAACTAGTTACAACTCAAAAACTTGCTTCTTGTAATTTTCTACTTTTAAAATTCATTCATTTATTTACTTATTAATTTCTGCATATTTGTGTGCATCTGTGTGGACGGTGCACATGCCATGACACTTGTGTGGAACTCAAAGGACAACTTGTAGGAGTCTGTGCTTTCACCATGTGGGGCCCACTGACCGAATTCAGGACTAGATGGGATGGAAGGACATATTTCACCTCTGAGGCATCCCACGAGCACTGGATGTGCTTTTCAGGAGAGTCCCCTTGTCTTCCTTTTATTTAACATATCAAACACGATTCTAGCTTTTCTTCTATGTCTCATTTTCCTCTCCATCTTTTATCTAGCCCTGCACACAAAGGCAGGCTGGCTTTACAACTACAATATTAAGAATATATATTATATTTCTAGTGTGTTAATGTTTTTATTAAGTATAGAACATTATGAGCTCAAATGGAATTGCCTGGTGATAAATGTTTTGTCCTCTTAAATCAAAGTATTCTGCCAGTGAGTGTGGCTGTGACTGGAATAGATAACTAAAAATAATAGAATAACTGGTTTTCCCTCTCTCTCTTCCTCCCCCCCCATCTCCCTCTCCCATCTTTCTCTTTCTTTTTTCCTCTCTCACATATATATATATGAAATTTGGAATTCTTTTTAGTGTTTCCTTTTTTTTTTAGACTTGGCAAACAGAAAGCAAAATCTGCTTAGGACGAATTTTTCTATTTACTCATTAAACAGTCTGCTGTTACACATATGACTGCCATTTTTCATAGCAGCAAAACTCATCTATTGTCCTTTATTAGTGCCTTAAAAAGTATAAAATATTTTCTTTAGCCTCCAGAGCTGTGACAGTTCAGGGTTCTTGTAACATTATTGCCCTTGCTATATTTAGGATTACAAATTTTGTGTTTGAGACTTTAATTTTCAGAGTTCCTCTTCAACTAAGCAAAGTGTACTAGTTTTAAGAGCAGGAGGTGATGAAGTCAGGATGTTTATTGGTCTGGACCATCCACTGTAGAACGGAATTTGCATGATTTGGTAATCAGCCAGATGCTAAGACGGGCATGATAAAACAAGAATTCTTTAAATCAAGTTCCAAGTTTGGAACGCTGTCTTTTTGGCGTTTTCAAATTTGGCTTGAGGGTTTTGGGTCTTGAAGATACCTTGAATAGTCACTTTTATCTATCACAAAAGGAAGTGGAGAGATATCAGACTTGGAAAAAGTTTTGGACATTTTAAATATGTATCTTATTTAAGAATTTCTGGATATATTCTGACTACCAAATACTTTGGCTCTTCATGTGAGGAATTGGGTATTAAGTCAGTGGAGAGTTGGTTCATGCAATTTTATATACTGCTACATTAAAGATTAGTATGACTATCATTTAGAAGTTTGCTTAAAATGAAGTAAATAGACAAATAGTGGAAGAAAGACAAAAGTATAAAAAAAGAAAACTTTATTGGCAGACTGTGGAGACACATGGTAGCAAGTTTTTGTAATCCCAGAACTCAGGTGTTTGAGGCCTGGGAATGGAGGGTTTGGAGGCCAGCTTTAGTTACAGTTTGAAAATAATACATAATCTATGGATACCACTTTTTTAAAAATTTTATTGTTAAATGTGTGTGTGAGATATCACTTTAAATTTTTTTATTTTTAAACGTGTGTATGTGTGTGTGTGTGTGTGTGTGTGTGTGTGTGTGTGTGTGTGTGTGAGTGTGTGCATGGGTCCAGGTATCAGAAGCCAGAGGTGTCTGACCTGAAGCTGGAGTTATAGGTGGTTGTAAGCTGTATGTGCTGGGAACAGAATTCAGATCTTCTGCCAGAGTGCTAAGTACTTTTAACCACTGAGTGGCTTCCCTAGCCCCATAAGATCACCTTTTATGAGCCAGCTCTCCCCATTAACCCAGCGCAGGTCATTGTACCACACTGGCACACCTTGTGACTAACAGTAGGGATTTGACACCTTGGCTTATTAGTCACTGCTGGGCTGAACGGTGAAGTCTTGACTCTTATTTCCATGCTGTCATTTTCTGTTTATTCTCTGTTAGGACCTTACAATGTGGGGATCATGAGTATGAACTCCAAAAAAGTCTCTTTTTCAGCTACTAAGTCTTCATCAACTGTAGACATTAACAAGTAACTTCTCTTTCTGATCTTCCCAGTCTCTGTTTCCAGTTACCCTGGCACCCTGGAGCCTTAGTAGGGAAAGGTCTCAGGCCAAGAACCAGGCAACCATATGCTTCATCTTGTATTTTTCTCATTTCTTAGGATTTTACTTTGCTTGTTTGCAAATGCTTCAAACAAGGAATGTCTTACATGCTTTTGTCCAGTTTATTGTCTATGAGGAGAAAAACATTCTTTAGTAGATACACATGGGGATTGAAAGCAACTTTTCTGGAGATTTTACAATTTTGACAAATAATTATACACATTTCTATCTCTTTTTTGCAAGTCATAAAATTCTTTGTGAGTGTTCTCCTAAAGGTGTGTGACCTATAAATTAAAGCACCTTCATCTAATGAATGCCACAGGTAACCAGAATGATTTTTAATCATGTATTTGTGTGTTTCTGTGTTTGTGTGTATGCACATGTGTAAAGGTAAAAGAAGAGACTAGAGATGTGTATGTAGGTGTGTGTGTGTGTGTGTGTGTGTGTGTGTTTGTGTGTGCGCGTACATGCACGTCTATTTGAATTCTTGTACAGGTAGCCCTTTCCAGATGGCTATGACAGAGGCAGAGGTCTTCTCTCAGCAAATATCTAGCATGGAATGGAAAATTACTCAGTCCTATTTAGCAGTTTGTATTTGCTAGACTTATTCATCCTAAATAACTGCAGATTTGTTCCTGTGGTCAACATTTTTATCTTTGGGAATTGCAGACAGACTCTTTGCTGTCATACACTCAACCGTTTAGCACTACTGAAGCAATGCATTGTTTTTCTTTCCGTATCTTGCTAATTTCCTTTAGTATCTAAAAGTTTCTAAAGCCTTCAGGTTCACCCATGTCAGCACTTGCCTCCTAGTGAGGACAGAACAAAATACAAGTATTCATTTGTGTGTGGTGGACTCTAAAACATGGATGGCTTTTGCAGTTCACTGAAGGAGGACTCACGGTGCATAGAATGCAGACATGTTCATAGCTCTCATCTACTGGTTATTGTTGCAAAACCATCACAAGGAAAAATATGTTTCTGGAAGCCATAGCCTGTAACACTGGAGGAAGCCGGGCACATGCTACCAAGCCTCCTCCCAGTGGACCAACTAATCCTCCAGCATTAAGTTATGGCCATGTGAGGAGGTTCATTAGAAACCCAGTGCCCTGGCTTTTAGATTCGGTGACTTCTGCCTAGATTGAGTCAAAATTGCAGACTTAACTGAAGGAAAGCAGGTGTTCAGCATAAACCATTGTTTGCACAAATCCGTTAGGTCCAGTGAGTCATTTTTATCAATTATGGAATGGTGGGAACTTTCCTGAAATGGTATTCCCAGAGCCTTGTGAAAAGCTCACCTTACAAGGGTCTAAGGATAATAGCCTCTGGCCTATTAGGTTAACTTTTCTGTATATTTGATATCTCTAATTTACTCCCCAAGGAGATCCAGAAGCTAAAATGGCATAAGACCTGTATTTCAGGGACAATGAGCCTCTGTTGTATTTCTCTCCCTGAAAATTTAAGTTTATGGTTTTAAAATAATAAAATGTATCACATAATATTTATCTTTCAAATAATAGCAAGGTCCATTTATACCAAAGGAAGTGGATAATTACACAGTTGAGCTTCATTATATCAGGATGTCAAAACTGGTAACTTGCCTCCTTGCTAGAAAGTACCTGGAATTCTAAAATGCACTCAGACTGCTTTCGTGATCATTTGCAGCAGCAGGCAGAGTATGTTGAGAAATTTAGCTTAGCAATGCGTACACCCACTGTTGAGGCCAAGCAAGCAGGGCTCTGCCTTCTTTGATCAGCTTCTCTGCAGGGTAAGGACAGACTCTGTGCTTCAGGACATTGCCAGCTCCCAGGCCAGGTGGACTGAGTCTGATCTCTTACTTGTGCTCACATTCCTGAGATGGCATGCTACTTAACACTGTGAACCTTATTCTCTCTTTTGCAAACTGAAAAGAACAAAACAAAACACAACCCAACAAGGTAGAATCCATTAGGGTAAATTCATCTTAGGACTTAACACTGTATTTATAGACATAGATATAGATTAGAAATGCACACACCGTACTTAGCCACTAGAAGCAGTGGTTCAGTATTCATGAATTCAATGTTCTCAGCAACTTAATAGAACATAACTACCGTGAATAATGAGAACCAACTGTGTATATTTTCATCTCATTCTTTCATTATGTGCTGGATTTTCTTCTTGCTGAAATTTGTGCTTTATGGGTTTTACTGTGTATTCAATAATGTTAAAATGTATTAACCTTTTTATCATAACTGATTTAATTTTATCTTCTTTTGGAATGATAATTAGTTGGTTTCAAATTTAGCTTTAGGTGGGCAATTTGCATATGGGATTCCATTTTCTCCTGGCACGACTGGGCTGATAGAAAGCTGCTGGGTAGAATCAACTACTTTTGTAAGTACCATACTCTTTTTCTGGGCTGTTTTGTAAGTCTGTCTGCTCTGATGTTTTGCAGATAGACTGTAATGTGTCTATGCTTTGATATTTTATTTTTAATAGTTTTGCCTAGCATTTAGAATGGTACTGACTTACTAACTAGAGTGTTAATGAATTTATTTTTGAAAATTTCATTAGCTTTGTCTTTTAACTGGTTTGTTGCCTACTGCTACCATGATCATCTGTCGGAGTTCAGCCACCTATTTGTTTTTTAATTTTCTACAGCTGGTTTGGTACTGAGATGGCATGGTAGAATATGAGAAAAGACCAAAGCTATCTAGCCTATGACACTTGGAAAGAAGTTAGTTCATCCCTGGGTGGGAGATCCTCTTAAAGATGTGAGAAAGCAATATTCACCACAAGCATCCTAACTCACCCTTCCTATAGTTTTTAAAGATTCATTTTATTTTTAACTGTGTATGTGTCTGCCTATCAGCCTGCCTGTTTGTGATTATAGGTAGCTGTGAAGACTAAAAGAATTCCCAGGAGCTTGAGTCACGGGTGGTTGTGAGCGTTCAGTGTGGCTGGCTGGAATCAAATGTGGGTCTTCTTCAAGAACCAGCTGGATCTTGACTGCTGAGCCATTTCCCTGCCCTCCTTCTTTATATTTTTCAATGAATTTCTTTGAGATTACAATATTGCATCATTTCCCACTTCTCCTTCTTCCCTCAAAATATCTTTCTTTGCCCCTTTCCATGTCCTATTTTTTTTTTTCTGGATGTATTCTTGGCTTTCAGATGTCTTTATTTGCTTCAAAATTTTCCTTGTAAGTTTATTTGTTTACGATTAAAATTCCAATGAGATTTCCAGTGTTTTAATTGATTAACCAAGTGCAGTTTACTTTTGATTCAATTTCTCTTTTCCGACCCCAAATACCTGTTACTTTCTTGTAGATATGATCTCTTAGTTTTCTTTATCATCTACTGGAACTTAAACACTATGAAGGTAAATATTTTCATCCTTCGTTTCCTGCTGTATATTCACTTATATAGCTGAGTATTTTGCATAAACCATTTTATAAGTTTGATGTCCGTCGAAGTAAATTGTTGCCATACTGTTAATTATTTCCCCTTAGTGTTTGGCACTGAATTTAAGGCTTTGTGAATGCCAGGCTATCATTGAGTTACGGTGAGTGTTTGGGTGACATATTTGTAAGATTACCATGTGTGTGCAGTAAAGAAAGAGGCCAGAAGAGGGTATCATATTCCTTATAACTGGAGTTACCATTGCCACAAGGAGCTCTTAGGAGCCATAGAGCTTTACTCTTTAGTTTAGATTTTTGGCTTGGCACTTACATTACTCTTTGCCTCTCTTGCATCAAGTATTTCTTTATGTTGAATCATTTCTCTTGCTGCATAAACATGATATAATATTTTCCAACTTACTAATACCCTCTTTCTGCCAGCCCATACTTTACAGAGCCTCAGGAAGTTTGGCTAGACTGTTGAATTTCACATCCTTCCATAATGCATTCTTTCGTTTCACTAATGTGATCATGCAGTTATGATCGTACAGTACTATGTACCTGACATTAGCAGGGTAGTTTTCAATCAATGCTTTAACCAGTAAAAACATTCCACGCAGTTGGTCATGTGTTTTCTGTCCTAAAACTTTTTATTTTCCTGTGACAAAATGCTCAAGGAACAAACAGGAAGAAAGACTCATTTTAGTTCAACGGAGTTTTACTCCTTCATTACACTACTACTTTGGGAATTGTATTGAGTCAACACTTCATCACAGAGGCACGTGGCAGAAGAAACCTGTTCAGCACAGAGGAGCCAGGAGGCAAATGAAGTGACAGGAAGACTGGAGTTCTACTATTCTTTTGAAGGCCACACTCCCAGAGAACCAGCTGCTTTCTACCACCTCCCCAATGAGGCCCCACCTGGTGAGGAAGATTACAGCACGTTGGCTTGAGGATGCTGCAGACCAAAACCATGGTGCCTTGTTTTGCTTCCAAGCCTTTCTTGCCATTCTCACATTCACCTCTGGGCCCTTTTATGAACTCTTCTTCAGTTTCTCAATGTTTCCGAAACCTTGATAATGGTGTCCTTGTATGGTGAGTTGTAAAACGCTTTTATATTCTTACTGCTTTGAGTTAATTTCATTATTTCTCTATTTTTGAATGCTTTTTGTCTTCTCCTTGTGCAATAATTTGCAATTCTGGCACATGCATTTCTTTTCAATTGAAAGTGACATCCCGACTTAGGTTTGCATTAGGGAGTTTAACCTTTTTTTTTCTGAGATATAGTCTTGCCTGAGCTTATGGGTGAAGTCCAGGCTGACCTCAAATTTGTGAGCTTCCACGTAAGTCTTCCCGGTGAGAAGAGCATGGGTGGGTACCTCCAATCTCCCCCTGTATTCTGCAGTTTTACATAAAAAGTTTCTGTGCTAATGAGATTGAGCGAAAACAAAAGCAAATGACCCATTTCAGATACTCTATAGTCACACTAATGACCCACTTCAGATAACTCTATAGTCACATTTGATTTCTATTTGTCATGAACTACCATGGGCCTTTCAGAAACTCTGGTTACTCTCTCTTTAAATAAATGGTCAGTATCTGATCTTTTATCACCCTATTTGTGCCTTGAGTGTGCTTCAATCACAATAGGCCCTTGGGGTGCTGCTTCCTCTGCTCCTGGTTTGCATTTCTCAACCCTCTATATCTCCACTCGGCACACACTTGCTAGAATGTACCTTTTAAAATGGAAGTCTCTTCTCCTCTGCTCATTACCTTCATGCTGTTTCTTATCACCTTATCACAATTAGAGTAAAATCAAAACACTCTGCTTCTGAGTGACCTGGGCCTGCTTCCCTTCATAAGTGTCCACGTGCTTGGTTCAGTAACTCATCTCTTTATTTGATGTTACTTTCTAATGTTTCACTCACCCATTAGTTTCCAGAACCACTGCTCCATTTTTCCCATAAATACACCTTTACGTTCCCAACAATCTTTCTCATGTAAGTTTCAGCAATGTAGAACAGGATGATCTCAGTATAACACAGAGCTGCCCCAGGTTGATACAGGATTATTAGAATATAGCGGCCAAAATGGAAAGAGGACAGTTACATAACCATTTTCATAAGAAGGAAAGATACTGTCACACAGCCTCTGCATAGGGTGCAAGACACATTCTAAGAAAATAATAGGGCTCCTATACCATTATCTCTCCCCCCCTCCCCAGGTAGGCATAGCTGCCTCTGGGTAGCTTTCAGCTATGGGGTTGCACTCTCTAACTTCTCACTCAATGTTTGTCGTGCATTTTTCCAACCTCATCACTTTATTGTTACAGCTCTTGGCATCTCCATTATGGCATTGTTTGCCTTGAATACTCAACCTACTGCTTCTGGCCCCTGGTTGCACTTAACTACTAGTTTGGGGGACCAACCTGGTGGTGACTTTATCTTCAGATTTTCTGGGTTCAAAAAGGTAAAGACTTGGCATGACATGTCCATCATCTTAACTTCCCTTGAAGCCCAGGAATTTAAATGACTTCTTTTTTTTTTTTTGCCAAAATTTTGTGTTCTGTTGCTAGAATAAATACATAAATTCATCAAAACCACTCATGTTCTCATTCCTCTGGGTCTTAGTCTTTGTGACACCCTCAATCAGTGACACTAGACCCCAAACAGCCTTATGACCATGTTCACTATCTTACCTCCCAAATACACCTTCCCAAAGAGATGTCCTTAATGACATGTCTAACATAATACCTGATCCTTTTTCTCTATCCCATGCCCTCTCTAAATTGTCTTCCTCCCAAGCCCTTGAAATTGTCTCTTTATTTGTGTGTGGAGTAATTCTCTGCTTCATACAAGTTCTGTCACAACAAGGGGTTTCTGTGTTGTTCATTGAAATCCAAATATTTGGCAAATAGCTAAACAAACATTTATTGAGATGACTCTGTTGTGCAAGTATTTTCCTGTTTTAAAGAGAATTGCTGCCTCAAATATCTGTGCTGCTGGAAAATTGTTTATCATTTTAAGTTACACACTACATAAAATAAATTATTTTTAAATATAAAACTTAATTTCAAGAGTTAACAGTCAGCTACAAATCAATGATAACAATGTAAATATAATTGCTAAACTTCTTTTAACTAAAAGGATTTGTCTTAGATGACTAATAACATCATTAATAATTTTATGTCTTAGTAGGAATTCCGTGTCTTTAAATCAGGAAAATTATGTCTGACTACACACAGAATTATTCATTTTTTATTTTTAGCTTATTTATTGATTTCTCTCTCCCTCTCTCTATCTCTCTTCCTCTATCTCTCTCTCCGTGTGTGTGTGTGTGTTCATGTGTGTTCATGTGTGTACATTTGCATGTGACAACTCCAGGACAAACTCAGGTATCATTCCTAGGGATGGGCTATCATTCTGCATTGCTGCTGTGGTACCTGCTGCCTTGCTTCATTATTCTTTGTGCTAGAAAGACTTCTCTGTGATGTGAGAGGGAAAGGTGGTGCCTGCAAGGTTATGGTGGAGAGAAGGCAGACATAGGGGAAGATGTGAGCTTCACCCCTGTAAGGCAACCTGTGTTGAATATCACCTCCCCACACACAGAATATTTTTCAAAAATGATATATTATAATCCCACGTAACTGCCAATGTGAAGCTTTCTCACATGAATAACAGGAGCATCTGGCATTGGAGGTAGAGTTGTTGTGTTTACAACTGTTCAGAATCCTATTTACATTTACAAAAGAAATAATAGCAATGGTGGTTTGTCTTCTAGGAAAGTCTATGCAAGCAATGAAGGCCTCCATCATCAGGCTTGCATGTGACCAAGCTCCCATAGATTTTATCAATTTGTCTGTCCTCAAACATACTTGGCTGCTCTTGTTTATAGACTTCCTTTCTTGGAGTTTTCTTGAAATGTATGTTTTACTTCTAGTTCTTCAAGGTCTAATCCATTAACAAAACACACACACACACACACACACACACACACACACACACACACACACCCCAAGATACAGTAAGAGCAACAAAATATTTAGATTGAGACTATACAGAAATTCTGAACATCTGCATTTTCCCATACAGAAGATAGTGTAGTTTGCAGGCTAATAAAGATTGTAATTTGTTTGGCTGTATTCCACAGATTTCTCTACAACGTGTTGAGAGTGTTATATCAGGCAAATGTACCCTTTGTCTACTACGTGGGTGTGTGTGTGTGTGTGTATGTGTGTACATACCTATATACATATGTGTGTGTATGACATAGCATGTAACCTTAAAGACAATTAGTGTAATAAGTAAATAATTGAATTAAAATATGTAGGAAAAAAACTGGGAATTGTAGCTTATGCCTTTAATCCCAGCCCTTGAGAGGCAAAGGTAACCAGATCTATGTGAGTTCAAACCCAGTTTTGTCTACACAGCAAGCTCCAGGCCAGGCAGGGATGTGTTGTGACATCTGATGTTGTGAATATGTGTTGCTTTTTTTAGTTGATGCATAAAGCTGTTTTGGCCAATAGATAAGCAGAGGAAAGCTAGGCAGAAAATCTGAATGGAGATAGAGTCAGGCAGAAGGCATGTAGCCCTCAGGGAGGCAAGATACCAGGGCATCACTGGTAAGCCACAGTCAAGTGGTGATACACAGATTAATAGAAATGGGTTAATTTATAAGAGAGAGCTAGCCAATAATAAGCCTAAGCCATTGCCCAAACAATTATAAATATATATTAAGTCTCTGAGTAGTTATAAGTAGCTTTGGGGACCCAGTGGGCAGAGAGAAACTGGTGCCGGGAAACTGGACAGAACTCAAAAGCTTCCAATTACAGACATACTGTCTCAATTTTTTAAGCATTATTTGTTATGATAATTAATCAGGCAGTGATTCATTTTCCTTTTAAATGAGGTTACAAATTAATGGAGATGTGAAACAATAATTTTATAATGCAACAAAAGAACAGTATCTGAATACAAGCCTGTTGGCATGTAAATAAGGAACTCATCCCTCTGTAGCAATCTTAGAAGAATATTCCTCTTCTTGTTTTCTTTTCAGCCAATAGTTTCCTGAAAGGAAACACCAGCCTCAGTAGCACCCTTTTGTCCCTCCCAGCATTGTTCTGTTACTTGCATAAATCTTACAAGGAGAAATGCAGCTTAGAGTTGAAACTTCTTTTTAAGTTTTATTCATTTTGATTTTATGTTCATGAGTATTCTGTCTGCATGTATGTCTGTGTCCCACATGTACAGTGTCCATAGAGGCCAGAAGACGACTCAGATTCCCTGAATCTGGAGCTACAGATGGTTGTGAGTTGTCCTGTAATAGCAAGTATTGAAGCCCAGTCCTCAGGAAGAGCCAGCCTTTCTTTATCATTGAATCATCTCTCCAAACACAGAGCAGAAGCTTTTTAATAAATTTTAATAAATAGATATGAAAGAGTACTTGACATCATGATCCACTTTTGAATCTCCATATTATTAACAACGATAATTAATGAGACCAAGGTCCTGCAAGATCTGTCTGGGCAATCAACAAGTGACATTTCTATCACAGAAACATATTTGGGGATCTGATGATTTGGTCACACACATTGTCTTGAGGCTGAAACCTGGCATATGCTATGTTCATTCAAAGCAGAAAGGATTTCTCATTATTTAGAAAATTTCACTGTTATATCATGAGAAGCAGGAAATACATTGGGTTTATATATCTAATTTATTAAATTCTAATGGAAAATAGAGTATTGTTGCAATGGAAATATTCTCTGTTTTAAAAGTTATGATTAAATATTAAAGACTGTAATGTAACATGTGCATAAACTTAATGGGAATTCTAAATTACAATTAACTTGGCAATAGCATATTTGGGCAGATAGAAAACTTGAAGGGCAAACAAGACAAATGGAAGTAGTTGCTGCTTGGGATAATATGTCACAGTTCTTCATTAGGGATAATATCAAAGATTCCTTTTGTAAAATTTAGGACCAATTAGAATTAGTCTCAGATTCAAGTGACAGAAAATAACTGGGAATGTATTTGCTGATGTAGAAACTTAGCTTTTTGATGATGCAGAGTAGGAAAAATATGTTTGCTGAGAGAAAAATTGCAGTTTAAGCTGAATAATGTTGATTAAAATGGTAAGCTATTTTGGTATAATATGTTGTTGGCATTGTTGGGATTATAAATTGCAAATCTGTCAGTAATAACACTACAACTATGGACATTAAAAATTATACCTGTTTACCTTGACTATATATATGTCTCTGAGAGAGAGAGAGAGAGAGAGAGAGAGAGAGAGAGAGATATCAGCTCTTTAGTTAGGAACTCTCCGATCCTTTAAGTGATAAATGTTAACTTTATTCTTTATTTTATTGGTCACTTGAACACAACTTCGGATGAATGGTTTCAGAAGTCTATCTTGTTAATTTAAATTAGGCTAAGATATTTTAATATATATTCATATTGTTTGTGCTCTCCTCAAGCAAAGTATCCCTCTCCACGTGCAGTGTCTAGTCATGAACAGAAGTGATATGTCTACTGTACTGTGTTGCTTAGTGTCTAGTGACAGAGACTTTTGGATTGTAGATTCTGTACCTAGGCAGTTTTTTTGTAATACTCTACCATCTCAGGCACCCTCTGCACCTCTCCAGAAGGACAGCAGGCATGACAAAGCTCTTCTGCGCTTTCTCCCTTTTCATGTCAGGGGAGACTTAGCCATGGAGAGAGGCCGAGTCATCCTCAGGTGGAACCATTTTGCAGCAAATCCTATTCTGTTGTACTGGGTTAAATACTTCCCTCTGAGAGTCTGCATCTTCTGAGGCTCTGATCAGAAAGAGATTGTTGTGCTCCTTCCACTATTGGGTTCTTTCCCCAACATTTCTGCTGTTGCCTGAAGCCTCATCCAAAGCTTAGGTCAGCACATTGTTAGGTGCATCCAGGACATTTTCCTTAACCTTTGCTCAGAAGGATACTTGAGTATTTCTCCACAAATGAGAGGAGGGAATCTATCCAGAGTTCGAGGGAGTTTTGGAGTCTTGACCAAGATGATACTGATTTCTAAAAACCCCCAAACTGTAACTGTACCAACCTGTAGCAGACCTAGTGGGGTCTCTGAACACAGAAAAAGGTAAGGGGCGAATCCCCAAGAACTTGCTTCTCTGATGGAGGTGCCAAGTGCTATTGGCATTGTGGAGCAGTGTTTATGCCTTCCCAGACCTCAGCACCAAGTCAGCTTTCCACAATTGGTAACTTCCCCATGTTTCCCCTGCTCTAGTTTTGTACATAACACTTTTGTGAGATTTGTGCAGTGCAATCACTTGATTATTTCTTCTGTTTTAGCTACTGTTCTCTTCCTGTGGGAAAAGAAACAACTCAAGGCAGGAAGAATTTCTTGCCATCATGACAAGAAAACCATGTAAGAAGGACCATGAAGCAGCTGGCCACATTGTGTTTACAACGGGAAGCAGAGAGAGTGGTGAACCCTGGGGCCCAGCTCAGCTTCTTCTTAATTTAATCCAATGTATAGGGTGCTATTATTCATAATTAACACGTGCCTTCCCTCCTAATCTGAACCTTTCTGAAAACCTTCTTGTAGATCCTTTTAGAAGTGTGTTTCCCTGGAGATTCTAAATCCAGTACAACTGTCAATGACATTTAACCAGCTATAGAATTATCTATTCATGGGCAGAAGCCCCATCTGAAGAAAAGGTTTTTATATTCTTACTCTTTTCAATCCCAGTCCTATAGGAATGTTATGGTCATTTTACTCTGCTGATGTCTTGGAGAAACCTTTGTATTAGCTATCTGCTGGTAAAAATTCTTTGTATATTCCTACAAAATAAGCTGAGTAAACTATCGTGAAATGTGCTGACTTGAGTCACATTTTGGTTTGTATATTACTCTGTTCATCACCAACTGTGTGGCTCTGGGCAAGTTGTGTGATCCAAGTCCCCAGTGACTATGAAAATTAGGTAAGAACAATTCATCAACGAGATCTGAGGACAGAAAAGTGCCCTGCCTGATTTATGATAGTGACCAGTAAATGGTTGGCAGTGAAGACTGCTGTAGCAATTGCTCAAACCTTTCCAGGAAAGCAACAGGGAATAAACAGAAATAATCAAGTGGCCATTCCCATCCATCTCTGCAATAGCAAAGCTAAGACATTCTTCAGTTTCACTCACTGCTTTATCAGTTTGATGGAAATACAATTCACTAGATTTGCTTGTGTCATGCATGTGTTACATAGCTATTGACCTGCAATAGTGATGAGAATTTTGTACCTGCATACAATGTGCTTTGGACAAGTGTAACCCACATTACCCCGACTTCAACCCTTCTCTACAACTGTATCCTAACTCTGAGATTTTTTTGCTTTGTTTTGTTTTTGTAATCCTGTTTTATTCTTTTCCATGGTGTCCTTTCAGTACTGCCTGTATGTGTATGCAAATGGGTATAGGGCCATCTACTAGACTAACCACATCCTCTCCCTGGGCCTACTCCTTGACAAAAACCAGCTCTACCTCCCTGAGCAGCCATCAATTACCAAGAGCTACTCGGCTAGAATAGGTATTCATGAGCCCTTCTCCCATCCACCCAGGGATTTTTATTGGCTTTGTCTTACACATGTTCAGGGGGCACATATTGGTAGGATATGCTGATGAGGCAGAGGCAGGAGGATGGTGAGTATATTTTTAATTGACTGTTTTGACTGATAAAGGTTTCATATTAGAATGCTAAATTCCTACTTCTTGGGGGAGAAAGGAATAATTGAAAATGCAGATACTGTAAAATATGAGGAAGCTTGTGTGGTATTAATGGGAAGTTTATGCATGAGTAGATGAGACAGAAAATTTGGCATTCATAATAAGTCAAAGTCAGCAGAAATACTGCCTTGTACATATGAGTTTACTTTCCTGTTTGCTGTGGCAAAATGCTTGACAAAAGGAACTTAAGAAAGTGTTTGTTCTGGCTCACAGAGTGAGGTTATTTTCCACACTTCCAGGAATGAATGGCAGCAGTAACTGGAAGCAACTGGTCACATTGTGTCCACAGTGAAGAAGCAGAGAGAGACCAAAATGGCTGCTCAGCTCACCTTCTCTATTTTGCTCATTCCAGGATCCCTGGAATGGGCTACCTATATTTAGGGTCAGTTTTCCACTTCAAATAATCAGCTAATCTAGAAACTCTTCTACAGTCATGCCCAGAGAGGTCCATGTCCTTGGAGAGTGTAGATCCTATCAAATTAACAATAAGAATTAACCATTCATTTTGATAAAGAATTGGAGGTGTGAGAACCATGTCTTTTATCGGTTATGAGGAGATGATATTGTGGTTTAGTAGGCAAGGTGAACAGCTTGGTGACCTGAGTTCAGTCCCAGGAACACAGATTAAGGTAGAAGGAGAAAGGAGAGTCTAAAAAGTTTTCCCTTGATCTCCATATGTACCATGCTATAGTATGCATGACACCCTCAAATCTCACTATTACTACTACTACTACTAATGTTAGTGATGACAAAATGAAAACAGGTTATGAGTCTAATACTTTCCCAAATCACAATCTCTTCTAGGATATTGATTTCCCTTTGTTGTTGCCCTTTTCTACCCCCCCCCCTTTCTACCCTTCCTTCTTTTTAATTAATTTTGGTTATTTTGACAGGACCTTTTTATGTAGTACCTGGCTGACCTTGAATATTTGATTTGCCATACCAGGTGAGTAATGCTATCTTAAAGACACTATATGAGCTATACATATCCCAGAACTAGAGAGTCCAAGGCAAGAGGTTCAAAGTTAACCTAAGCTACCTAGTATACCTAACAACAGTCTGGCAACATTACAAAACCTTGCCTTACAAAACCAAAAATATAATGTCTAAATATACGGTGGTAATGTTATAGATCTGATTACATTAAGACCATTTTAGAGAATAAAAATTTATTCCAAATTATAAAAATAAATATTGATAGCTTGTTAAATCACAGTTTCACAGGGTATATTTTTATTGAATTTTATATTAATTCACTTTCTAATTTAATATTTCTACAAGGTACTTGCCACAAAAATTTAGGGTTGATATCACAAAGTTTGTAATAATATAATATTAATAGCTCCAGAAAATTAAAACAGAATCACAAGCATAAATGTGAGATTTACTCTTGAACAACCAGGACATGAGGACCCAGTCAGTGCTTTTGCATGACTTACCCATGATTACACTGATGTCTGGCTCAGACATTATTGCCTGATTGCCTACATGCCTCAGCATTCTTCTTTCTGTTTCCTAGCCCATGGAAATTTATTTTAATTAATTAGTATTGTTCTTTCACTTATTTCACATACTATCCACAGTTTCCCCTCCCCCCTCTCCTCCTGCTCCTTCCTCCCTACCTCCCATATATTCCTTCCCCATCCATTTCTCCTGTTCAGAAACAAGTGGGCAGGCCTCCCATGGGTATCACCAAAGTGAGACACATCAATCTGAGACAGAACCATCCCGCTGGCTCTTACAATCCCTCCTCCCTCTCTTCAACAGGACCACCAGAGCTCAGCCTACTGCTTGCCTATAGATCTCTGTCTCTGCTTCCATCAGTTATTGAATGAAGGCTCTCTGATGACAATTAGGGTAGTCACCAATCTAATTATACAAGATGACAGTTTAGGCACCCTCTTCACTATTGCTAGGAATCTTAGCTGGGGTTTTCTTTGTGGATTCCTGGGAGTTTCCTTCACACCAGGTTTATCCCTAACTGAAATGCCACCATCATAACATCTCTTTCATTATTCTCCCTCCAGACCACCTCCAATTCACCTAATCCAATCCCTTATATTCCCGTATCCCCATCCCCCTGCTCCAGTTTACCCAGGACATCTCTTCTATTTCACCTTCCCATAGAAATCCATGTATCTCTCATTGGGCTCTCCCTTTTACCAAGCCACCCTGGGGATGTGGATTATAGCCTGGTTATTCTTTACTTCACACGTAATATCCACTTATGAGTGAGCACATACTATGTTTTTCTTTCTGGGTCTGGGTTACCTCACTCAGAATGATTTTTTTTCCTAGTTTCATCTATTTGCATGCAAAATTCAAGATGTCATTAACTTTTACAATTGAATATTACTCCATTGTGCAAATGTACCATATTTTCTTTATCAGTTCTTTGGTTGAGGGCCACCTAAATTGTTTCCAAGTTCTGGGTATCATGAACAATAATTGAGAAAGTGTCCTTGTGGTATGTTTGAGCATCCTTTGGGTGTATGCCCAAGATTATATAGCTGGGTCTTGAAGTATATTGAGTCCCAATTTTCTGAGAAACTGGCATATTGATTTCCAAAGTAGCTGTACAAGTTTAGAATTTCCACGAGGAATGGAGGCCTATTCCCCTTACTTCATACCCTCTTCAACATAAGCTGTCATTAGAGTTTTTGTCTTAGTCTTTCTAATAACTGTACAAGTTGTTTTGATTTCCATTTCCCTGACAGCTAAGGAATGCTTAACAATTCTTTAAGTGTATATCAGCCATTTGAGATTCTTCTATTGAGAATTCTCTGTTTACACCTGTATGCGATTATTTGATTGGATTATTTAATGTTTTGATATCTGCTCTCGAGTTGTTTCTATATTTTGCAGATCAGTCCTCTGTCAGATGTGGGGTTGGTGAAGATCTTTTCCCATTCTATAGGCTGCCATTTTGTCTTATTGGGAGTGTCCTTTACCTTACAGAAGCTATTCACTTTCAGAAGACAATTGCAATCTTACCAAAAAGAATTTATAGGCTCAATGCAGTCCCTATCAAAATCCTAACACAATTCTTCAAAGACCATGAAGGAACCATATCAACTTCATATGGAAAAATAAAAATCCCAGACTAGCTAAAACAAATCTTGTATAATAAAGGAACTTCCGGAGGTATCACCATCCCTGACTTCAAGCTCTATCATATAGCTGTAGTAATGAAAACAGCATGGTATTAGCATAGAAACAGACACATGGATCAATGGAATTGAATTGAAGACCCAGAAATAAATCCACATACTTATGAATGCCTGATTTTTGACAAAGAAGTCAAACTTAAACAATGAAAAATGAAAACATCTTCAACAAATGGTGCTGGCATAGGCATAAGCAAATGTCAGCATGTAGAAGAATGCAAATACATCCATATATATCACCTTGCACAAAACTCAAGTTCAAGGTGATCAAAGACATCAAGATAAATCCAATTACACTGAACCTGATAGAAGAGAAGGTGGTAAATTGTCTTGAAGACAATGGTGCAGACAACTTCCTGACTATAATACCAGTAGCACAGACATGGAGATCAACAATTCTTTTTCTTATTGCACAAAATAGTGAGTTTTCTTATAACTCTCATACATACGTGTATACTGAGCTTTGCTCATATTATCTCAGCATTGCCTTTCTCTGTCTTTTCTCCTCAACCCAGACCTGATGGTACTTTTTCTCCCCATAATAGTCTCCCCCTTTTTAAACACACAAACACACACACACACATACATACATACATACATACATACACACACACGAGAGAGAGAGAGAGAGAGAGAGAGAGAGAGAGAGAGAGAGAGAGAGAGAGAGAGAACAAAAAGAAAGAACCCCATATACCCTGCCCATGTCACTTTCTTACATAGGAATTTACTCGGGTCAATTGAGTGATAAATAAACACTATTATCAGTAAGCTTTGTTTCTTGTAACCATATATTTGTGTGTCCTTTTAACATAGTGCAATTTGATACATTTGAAATAATAATGGAACATAATAAAAATTTACTTTGCAGTAATGCTGTCTGAGCATGTCCTCTGGTATAGGTTTCCTCTAATTCAGGAAGAAAATCACTATAACTGTGCTATAAAAAGCATAATACTTTCTATTAAAGGAACTGAACTAATTACATGTAAATAATATACTTTCAGTCAGTTGTTCTTTAAAGAATCCAACATTTGAGGCTATTTTTTTGATGAAGTGTTGGGTATAAGTTCTACAAAACAAATGACTCTGGCCCAGGCTCAAGAGCTTGTGACAAACAGATCACATATGTGCTTCAGTAGGATGGAAGGGGAAGGGGGGAGTCATTTTCCTGGATAGATGGCTGGCTACAAATTACAGAAAGTATCAACAGGAACACTAGTGATGTACTTTAGGGGCTACAGTGGTGTACTTTAGCTCCTAAATAGAACTAACATAGTTCCCAAATCATATATCACTTATGAAGGGACAAAATAATCTGATTTTAAAAAAATATAAATCATATGTTAATATAGCACATTGGCAATTCTCTACTGGAGATTCTTTGTAGATGTGTTTCAACATGGATTATTTTCTAAATTAAAATGTATTGATTTCTTTTAACAAGTTAGCTTATGTAAGCAAATGTTGGAGAATATTTGCCCAAAATAGTAACTTATTTGAAATATTTATATTATATCACATATATAAAATAGATATTTCTTACCATCTTCTAATAGTCCTTATAGTGTGTCTTAAAGACACAATTGTCATAAAGAAGATGTTTCAGTGCCTCCTCTCTGGCAAATGTGAGATGCATCAAAAATAGCCCCAAATAAGTCTGATGTCAATTTAAGGAGGAACACAATTTAAGAAGGAGGCTCTGACTCGATATAATTCTGAGGTATCTGAGCACTGTTGGGAATAGAGAATGGATGATTGTGCTTGTTTGCTTGTTTGTTTCTGACTCATGGCCTTGTGGACCCCAGGCTAGCTCTTGACCTCACTCGACCTTTAACCAAGAGTGACATCCTGATCTGCCTCAGCCTCAGGGGGTCTACAGGCTTGTATCCTCAAGCATGGCTTTATACAGAAGATGTCTTAAGTACTAGTCATGGAAAACTAATCACCTAGAATGTAAGTAGACAGGACATATTTCCTACAGACAAATTTTATTTGGATTAAATTCACATCTTTCCAACCCCTTAGGCACTATTTCTTTTCTTGAAGTATGTTATTAATTGTTGATCTGTCAACTAGTATTTTAGTTCTTTGAAAATACATGTTGTTTTCATTTTCTGGTATCTTCTTTAATTTATTTCTTTAAAGACACAAAGTTCTTGCAATATAGGTCTTTCACTTGTTTGGTAAGCATTATCCCAAGATCCTTTATGTTTTTTGTGGCTATTGTAAAGGGTGATGTTTCTCTGATTTCTTTCTCAGCCCCTTTGTCATCTGAATATAGTAGGGCTACTGATTTTTTGAGTTTATCTTGTATCCTGCTAGGTTGTTGATGGTGTTTATCAGCTTTAGGAGTTCCCTGGTAGAGTTTTTTGGGTCGCTCATGTAAACTACCATAACATCTGCAAACAGTGAAAGTTTGACTTCTTCCTTTCCAATTTGGATCCTCTTGTCTCCTTTTGTTGTCTTACAGCTTTAGCTAGAACTTCAACTACAATATTGAAAGATATGGACAGAGATGGCTGCTTTGTCTTGCTCCTGATTTTAGAGGAATCGCCTTAAGCTTCTCTCCATTCAGTTTGATGTTGGCTGTTTGTTTACTGTATATTGCTTTTATTATGTTTAGGTATGTTCCTGTTATTCCTGATCCCTCTAAGACCTTTATCATGAAATGGTGTTGAGTTTTGTCCAAGGCTTTTCAGTATCTAGGGAGATGATCATGTGGTTTTTCTTTTTCAGTTTGTTTCTATGGTGGATCATGTTGATAGATTTTCAAATGTTAAACCATTCCTGCAACCCTGGGATTAAGCCTACTTGGTCATGTTGGATGATTTCTCTGATGTACTCTTAGATTCTATTTGTCAGTATTTTATTGAGTATTTTTGCATAAATGTTCATGAGGGATATTGGTCTGTAGTTTTCTTTCTTAATTGTGTCTTTGTGTGACTTGGGTACCAAGGGAATTGTGGCCTCATAAATAGAGTTTGGTAATGGACCTTCTGTTTCTATTGTGTGGAAAAATTTGAGGAGTATTGGTATTAGCTCTGCCTTGAATTTCTGGTAGAATTCTGCACTGAAGGCATCTGGCCCAGGACTTTTTTTGATTGGAAGGCTTTTGATGACTGCTTCTATTTCATTAGGGGTTATCGGTCTATTTAAGTTGTTTGTCTGTTCTTGATTTAATTTTGGTAAGTGATAGCTATTCAGAAATTTGTTCATTTCCTTTGAATTGTCAAATTTTGTGGAGCAGGTTTTCAAAGTACTACCTGAAAATTGTCTGGATTTCCTCGGAGTCCATTGTTATGTCCCACTTTTCATTTCTGATTTTGTTAATTTGCATGTTCTCTCTCTGCTCTTTGGTTAGTTTGGTAAAGGTTTGTCTATCTTGTTGATTTTCTCGAAAAAACCAACTCTTTGTTGCATTGATTTCTTGTATTGTTTTCCTGTATTCTACTTTATTGATTTCAGCCCTCAAATTGATTATTTCTTGGCATCTACTGCCCTGGGATGAGTTTGCTTCTTTTTGTTCTAAGGCTTTCAGGTGTGCTATTAATTCTCTAATGTGACTATGCTCCGATTTCATCATATGGGCACTTAGTGCAATGAACTTCCCTCGTAGCACTGCTTTCAAGGTGTCTCATAAGTTCGGGTATGTTGTAGCCTCATTCTCATTGAATTTTAGGAAATCATTAAATTCTTTCTTTACTTCTTATTTGACCCGGGTATGGTGCAATAGTGCATTGTTCAGTTTCCATGAGTTTGTAGGTTTTCTGTGATTTGTGTTGTTGTTGAATTCCAACTTTAAAGCATAGTGGTCTGATAAGATACAGGGGACTATTTCAATTTTTTTGTATCTTTTGAGGTTTGCTATGTTGCCTAGTATGTGGTCGATTTTAGAGAAGGTCCCATGTGGACCAGAGAAGAATGTATATTCTTTTGTGTTTGAATGGAATGTTCTATAGATGTCTGTTAAAACCAATTGAGACATAACTTCTGTTAGTTCTTTTGTTTCTTGGTTAAGTTTCTGTCTGGTGGTCCTTTCTAGTTGTGAGAGTGGGTTGTTGAAGTCTCCCACTATAAGTGTGTGAGGTTTTGTGTGAGCTTTGAGTTTTAGTAGTATTTCTTTTACGAATGTGGGTGCCTTTGTATTGGGGGCATAGATGTTCAGAATTGAGACTTTGTGCTGATGGATTTATCCTGTGATGAATATGAAATGACCATCTTCATCTCTTTTGACTAATTTTGGTTTGAAGTCTAACTTCTTAGATATTAGGACAGCTACACCTGCTTGCTTTTTGGGTCCATTTGCTTAGAAGATCTTTTCCCAACCCTTTACCCTGCAGTAATATCTGTCTTGGAAGCTTAGATATGTTTCCTGTATGCAGCAGAAAGATGGATTCTGTCTTCCTATCCATTCTGTTAGCCTGTGTCTTTTTATAGGCAAGTGAAGACCATTAATGTTGAGGAAAAGTAAGGACCATTGATTGTTAATGCTTGTTTGTTTTAGATTTGTTGTTGGCAGTGGTATTGTGAATATATTTGCCCTGCTTTACCCTTGGGTGCTGGTGAAGTGGGATTATCTATTGCCTATGTCCTTGTGAGCTCCATGGGTTGGAGTTTTCCTTCCACAACTTTTTGTAGCCCTACTATATATAGACAACAAAGGGGCTGAGAAAAAATGAGAGAACTATCACCCTTTACAATAGCCACAAACAACATAACCCTTACCAAACAAGTAAAAGACCTATATAGCCTTGTGTCTTTAAAAACCTATATAGCTTGTGTCTTTAAAGAAGGAAATAAAAAAAGATACCAGAAAATGGAAAGATCTCCCATGCTCTTGGATAGGTAGGATAAACATAGTAAAAATGGCAATCTTTCCAAAAACAATCTACAGATTCAATGCAATCCCCATTAAAATCCTAGCACAATTCTTCACTGACCTTGAAAGGATAATAATCAACTTTATATGGAAATAAAAAGATCCAGGATAGCCAAAACAACCCTGTACAATAAAGGAACATCAGGAGGCATCACCATCCCTGACTTTAAGCTCTACTACAGAGCTATAGTCCTGAAAACAGCCTGGTTTGGGAATAAAAATAGACAGGTATATCACTGGAATCAAATTGAAAATCCTGACATTAACCCACACACCTATGAACACCTGATTTTTGACAAAACAGCTAAAAGTATACAACTGGAGGAGGAAAGCATCTTCAACAAATAGGGCAATAACAACTGGATGATGGTGTATAGAAGACTGCAGTTAGACCCATGTCTATCACCATGCACAAAACTCAAGTCCATATGGATCAAAAAACCTCAACATAAATCCAGCCACATTGAACATCTTAGAAGAGAAAGTAGGGGGTACCCTTGAACAAATTGGTATATGAGACCACTTCTTGAATATAACTTCATGGTACCTCCCAAACTAAGAAGCTTCTGGAAGACAAAGGACACAGTTAAAAAGACCGAACAGCAGCTCACAGACTGGGAAAAGATCTTCACCAATCCTACATCTGATAGAGGGGTGATCTCCAATATATATATATATATATATATATATATATATATATATATATATATATAAACTCAAGAAACTAGTCATCAAAACACCAAATAACCCTATTAAAACACGGGGTACAGAACTGAACAGAGAACTATCAATAGAGGAAATCAAAAAGGCTGAAAGACATTTAAGAAAGTGCTCAACATCCTTAGCTATCAGTGAAATGCAAATCAAAACAACTCTGAAATACCATCTTACTCCTGCCAGAATGGCTAAAATTAGAAACACCAATGACAACTTATGCTGGAGAGGATGTGGAGAAAGGAGAACACTCCTCCATTGCTGGTGGGAGTGCAAACTTGTACAGCCATTTTGGAGATCAGTATGGTGGTTCCTCAGGAAAATGGGAATCAGTCTACCACAGGACCCAACAATCCCCCTCTTAGGCATATACCCAAATGATCCACATCCATGCAACAAAGACATGTGGTCAGCCATGTTTCTAGCATCATTATTTGTAATAGCAAGAACCTGGAAGCAACCTAACCTAGATGACCCTCAACTGAAGAATGGGTAAAGAAGATTTAGTACAGTAACACAATGGAACACTACTCTGCAGAAAAAAAAAAAATGGAATCTTGAAATTTGCAGGCAATAGGATGGAACTTGAAGAAACCATACTGAATGAGGTAAGCCAATCACAAAAAGAGGAACATGGTATGTACTCGCTCATATATGGATTTTAGACATAGAGCAAATGATCAGCAGCCTATAATTCACACCGCCAGAGGAACTAGAATACAAAGAGGATTCAAAGAGAGTCATATAAGGTCCCTCACAGAAGGGGAAAGGCACAAGATCTCCTGAGCATATGGTGAGTGGTGGGGCAGTGAGTGGAGTAGGAACTAGGAGAAAGAGAAGGGGAGGGGAAGAAAGCATGTGGGACTAGGAAGATTGTGTCAGGAAAGGAAGAGATGAGAGAAAAGAGAGAGAGAGACCAAAAAGGAGAGAGCCATTTTAGGTTTGAAGAAAAAACTGAACCTAGAGAAATGTCCAGAGACCTACAAGAATGACCTCAACTAACAATTTGACAAACAGTGGAAAGGCTACCTTAAATGCCCTTCCCTGATAAGGAGATCAATGACTAGCTTATCTACCACCATTGAGCCCTCATCTAGTAGCTGATGGAAACAGAAGCAGACACCCACAACTAAACACTGTGCTGAACTGGAATCCAGATGCAGAGAGGGAGGACAAGACCAGGCTGCAGAAACACATAGAGACAGCTGACCTGAACAAGGGGGAGCTAATGGGCTCCCAGACTGATAGCTGGGAATCCAGCATGGGACTGACTCAGACCCCCTGAACATGGGTCTCAGGTAGAAGGCTTAGGCAGTCTAAGCAACTTTGGACAGTGGAACCAGGACATATTGCTGGTGCACGAAAGGACTTTGGAAGCACATCCCCCTTGGAGGTATATTCGCTTAACATGGAGACAGGAGAGAAGGCCTAGTCCCTGCTCCAAATGACTTGGCAGATTTAGATGACCCCTCCTGGAAGGCATCACCCTACATGTGGAGTGTGGAGAGGATGGGAGGGGAGGGTTGTCACGGAGCATGAGAGGGTGGGAGAGAGGGAAAGAGGAAAAGAGAGAGAGAATGAGAGGAAACTGGGATTGATATGTAAAATAAAAATAAAAAATAAAAGTGTTAACATGGCTTAGGGAACTAAACACAAAACTTAAAATTATAAAATACATATAAGAAAATATAAAAAGAAATTTTTGTGACATTGTAAATGGTAATTGTTTATGGATGTGCCACCAAAACATTCACAAAAAAAAGCAAGACAGGCAAATGGGACCACATAATTCTAAAGAATTTTTAAAACAAAGGTTAAAGATGACAATAAAAAGAATATGAGTGTGGTAGTTTGAATAAGAATGGACCCCATAGGATTATGTATTTCAATGTTTGGAATGTTTGGTCCCTAGTTGATGGAACTGTTTAGGACAGATTCGGAAGAGTGGCATCATAGGAGGAGGTATGTTACTTGGCATGGATTTTGGGATTTCCAAAGGCAGTGCTGTTCTGAGTTAGTTCATTCTCTGCCTGCAATTTACAGATCAGGATGTAAGGACTTAGCTACTGCTTCATCACCATGCCTGCCTCAACTACCATGTTTCCCACCAGGTAATTATGGACTCTTATGCTCTAGATCCATGAGCCCCAATAAATATTTTCTTTTATCAAAAAAAAAGAAAGAAAAAAAAAAAAGAAAAAATACATCTTATTTTTCTTTTCTGTTTTCCTTCTTGGATGATAGTTTTGTATAGAATGTATCTTTTTATTCTTTCTATGTACTACTACTTTATTGTGCTATTCTTTAACTTTCATTATTTTCTTTATATTTTTGTTGAGACAGGGTTTCTCTGTGTAACAGCTATAGCTATCCTGGAACTAGCTCTGTATACCAGACTGGCCTCAAACTCAGAGACCCACTTGCCTCTACCTCCTGAGTGCTGGGATTAAAGTTGTATTCCACCACGGCCCTGCTAACTTCATTATTGCCATGAAACAATCTGCCATGTGTTATTTTAGTTCTAATTTGTTCTAAATTCTTATTTCCTACATGATATGAAGACCACCTTGTCTATGCAGGAATCTAAAATAAATTTCCTGTACTCACTTTATATTCATGACTGGGAGATTCATAATAAAAATCTTGTTAAAAAGAGAAAGAAAATAAATTTATTAAATAAATGATGTAGCTTGAGAGACTTCAAAACTGAAAACACAATGGGTTCAGTTTGTGTTTCCTGTAGTTCTGCTGGTGAATGAAAGAGTTTTTCGTTAGCACATAGTCTAGTGGTAACCAGCCTGTCAATGCCTGCCCAGTTCCTTGTATCTGCCCCTGGTTTTTGCTGAAAAGGATGCTCCTTGTGTGAAGGTTGAAGACATGATTCAGGACTGGTAAGAAAAGCCTTCTTTGGATCTACTTCAGGATCAGGGGGTTCAACCAAGGTCATCTTTCTTGACTCTTTTCTCAAGAAGTTTCATATTAAGATTGATGTGGGGTCCCCTGAATATGGCAATTGTCAATCAGTTTTATTATTTATTAACTTATTATTGTTTTTGAGACAGAATCTCATTTAGCTAAGGCTGGCTGCTTAATTGAAGAAACTTTTGCCTCCACCACCTGAGGGCTGGGATTAGAAACGGGTGTCATTACAGCTTGGTTAAGTGATGCTGAGATTCAAACAGACACTTTACCAACTGGGAAGTATCTCCAGCCCCTAATTTTATAGAAGGATTTAGCAGAAATGAAGGTTCTAGTAGATGGCATAGTTTTAAATAAAAGTCTGGATATTTTAATATATTCACTTACATATTTGAACCCTCACAAGTCTACTTTTTTACTGAGATGCAGATTCACCCAGTTTAACATTTCATATTGTATCAAAATTTGATATTATATTGTTAACAAGTAAATTTAAGTAGTTAATGCAAGAAGATTGGCAAAATTAAGACTCCGCTCTGTAGTCTGTTTCTGCACATGTTCACTGAAGAGTAAGAGCCATTCAGGTTTGCTGGCCTTTGCTCTTTCTTCATCAGAAAGCATGACTCTTTGGATGGCTAGTGTGAACAGTAGTTGTGAGAAGAATCTTCATCTGGGGCCTATCACTTTCACCATCTTGTTTATAGACCCAATGTTCAGCTTCATTCAACCAGGCAGTTGGTGAGCAGTGTTAATACCCAAATACCTTCCCCTGAAGCCTGTTTAAGGTCACAGGATATATTCTTAGAAAAGATACAGAACTTAGGTAAATATCATCATTTATATCACTTATTGTTTAATAAAATCAGCACTGTAGACAAATGGCTTGACAGAATGATTCAATCCCTTTCCCTACTTCAATCTTGACATTGAAAGTGGAGTGAAAAATTTAATTAATACAATTTCCTTTCATCTCTAACAGCTGAGGCTTCCCAATGCTAACAATATAAAATCACTTTAAACTAACAACTAAGCTGAAGTGCCACACATATCATACAGAGTTCTGGTCATAGAGTCTCAAGAGGCAAGAAACCACTCTGGGTAGAGGGCTCTCTGTGGGGAGTGATGAGAAAACAGGAAACAAGCAGGCAAATCTCAGAGGTGACAGGACCAAGGCCCCCAACGTCCTTCTGGAAGTTTAGTAAAGTTTGCCATGCTGTCTATCTTCTGTTACCTTACAGTGGGAAGAGCCCTTGCCTCGTCCCCATTTGCTTTGCGGTGAAGGAGAAATGTTTGGTTCAGCAGGCCAAGGGAGAAATAAACAGGGAGTTATTTATTTCTTGCGCAATGACCGCTGCTGAACCAGAATCAGATGCAGCAATGACAAGGTTGGTAGAAGGGCTTGGAGAGAGAGGGTTGGGCAGGGCAGAGATGATGGGGAGGAAAGATAAACAGGCTAACCAGATGGAGAGGCCAGGCAGAGTAGAGTGTGCCACTGGGAGAAGACGCCTTGGAGGCGCGAGCCAGTAACGGATACCAAAGCAGAGAAGCAAGAGGGTGAGTAGGACCTTTGGGCAGGCCTGCGGGGGATTTTATGGGGGTCTACAGGGGTCTTGGGGAGCTTGTGGGGCCTCGGGACCTGCACCATTCACCATCTGGTGCTCTCTGCACACTAGGGTAGGCCTTATTATTGCTGCTTCTTCCATCCATGTCCACCTAGGAATGAAATGTCCCCTCTTTGGCTGCTGAATGGAGATGTTCTGTGTCCAGAACAGAATGCGATCAGGACTTCTAAGAAATGTGGTTCTTTACTTTTTTAATTTAATAAAATTGTAATGTTCCAATTGAACGTTATATTGAATAGCTTCTTTGAGAAAGATTGAGTTTTCTATTTCCCTATTTACTCCAAATAATCAAAAATGAAAGCAGCCACTCCCACATCTCCATCTTCAGAGAAAAGCGATACCCAGTCCTTCCTTGACCCAGGTCCAATCGGCTACCATCAGACCCAGCACACAACCATCTCCCGATATTCAGATCAGAGCATTTGGCCGTTGCTATCCTTAAATCCACTGCTCAGGAGAATGAGCTGGCCAGGTAGCTTCCTGTTCCTTCCTGCTGATAACGGCAGGCCCCACTGTCTATAACATTTGGCCTCCTGACTCAATAGATGATCTATCTTGCTAATGCTCATCCCTCTTGTTAATCCCTGGTGTTTTTTTGGACCTAATCAGTAAACAGGACTTAAGCCACCAAACATTAAGTGTGAGAGCTAGTCTGAAAGCACATTCAGCGATTTGAAGGATTTTTAGCTGTCTATATAAGGCTAGTCCATTTTATCTTGAATACACACTACTTCTCATTTTGTTACTAAATTTTAGAACTTATTTGTGTACCATATAAGGATAATTCCCAAAACTGTCAAAGATGTGACATGGAGACTTAACTCAATTAATGGGTGGCCCTCAGAGGCTCGCTGGCTTTTCTGCTGTCTATCTCACAACCTGCATACATGTTTCATTCTGTTCCCGTACAGGGAATCCTTACACTGGCCTCTACTAACAGGCTAGAGATTTAATTTCTAAGAGATATGGACTCAATCCCTAGCTTCGTACCAAAACGGATTATATATGCTTAATGGTTCTTTTTGTTCTAGGCTATTCATTCACCCATTTTTGATGATTTTCTTTGTGTATGTGGCTGCGGAATATAAGTGGGGCTCTGAGGATGGAGGAGCATGACAATTTCCTTGTGTGTGTGTGTGTGTGTGTATTTTGTGTGCACACACATATGTGTGTGTATTTGTGGGCATGTACATATGAAGCATTCAAAGGTCAGAGGACACCTTTCAAGAAGGTTCCAGGAGTATAACTCAGGTCATCAGTGTTATTAGCAAGTTACTTTATCTACTAAGCAATCTTACTGGCCCCCAGCAAGACAATTTTGAAAGAGCTCTTTTTCATTAGAATAAAATAAAAACAGTACTTCTTTACCCATTCTTTTCCTAGTCAGATGGGGATAAACTGACTTGGGATATTCAGTCCTAAAACTCTACACTCTGGAATTCACAGAAAATGGAAAAGAGGAAAACGGATGATGACTAAGGAAAAACAGACTGAGCAGCTGGAAAATGTGAAGTAGTTGAAGATTGTGTATTTATAGTAGGCAGAAATATAATAAGTTGGTTTGATGGTGCTATAAACATATGAATATGCCTGGTACCTAACAGCATGTCTACAAGCAGATTCTGTGCATCTTAGCCCTAATGGCCATGGTGGTGAGTCTAATTTCTGCACACCAAAGACAGTAAGAAAACACATAGGACAGAATTCATTCAATATAAACAAGACCATGCTATATATCCTTGCTGGTCTTGAATTGGTAGCCTTCTGCCTCAATCTGTCGTATGTTATAATTACAGGTGTGTGTCACCATACACAGCCAGTTCACCATCTTAAAATTATTAAGGTCTTTTTATTTTCTTATTTATACAATATATTTTGATTGCATTATTTCCAGTGCCCCAACTCCCCCAATTCATTCCCACATCACTACCCATCCAATTTTATTTATTCTTTTCAGAAAAATAAACATACAAAACCAAAAAAGTAAAAAGAATACTGAATGAAAAAAAATAAAATGCACATACAAAATACCATGGAATCAATTTGTGTGGATCAACTACTCCTGAGCATGGTGCTTGCCTTGGTATGTGGTTGATATGCTGCTCAGTAACAATACTTCAGATATCTTTTTCTCTCCCAGCAGATATCAAATTGCAAATAGCTTCTTGGTTAGGTGCAGGGCTTTATGACAACTACCTCTTCTCTGGACTGGGATTTTGTCTAGCTTGAATTTGTTCATATGTATGAGCTGTCACAATCTCTGTGCATTGATATGTGCATCAGCCCTCTTTTTGAAGATGTTCTTTCCCTGGAGACATACACCACCCCTGATTCTTTTAATCTTTCCATTTACTATTCTGCATACCTTCTTGTGATATTTTGGTGGTTGTTTATGGGGCTTCTTTGGCCAATGACTCAATAAAATGAACCCATTCTTAGTATTGTAGGTTTTAATTGGTACTATAAGATGTCTAGTAAGGGCATTGTCTCCTCTGTTACATGGTATTTGTACTTAAATTTCTTTCACATATGTATTCCTGAGCTCTTAGTCTCCATTACAATGCTGTACAAATAAATAAAATACAAATCAATGAGAATAAGCACGCTCTTTATTTAGAGTTTTCTAAATTTGGGACTCAGCCTCTGCTGCTTGCATTGGGCAGAGACCCAAAGGCACATATTGGGGATGAACAGTTTTCTGGTGACATAATAGGAAGGCTTAAGCTCTGGTGAAGGGGATTAAGCAGGTATCGAGCATCCCCCATTATGGGTTTATGGAGAGCATATTTGGTTGTCTCTGTTGGCTTCTGAGTTTGAACTGGGAACAGTGGCAGGCAAGAAGGTGACAGTCATTGTCACAGTTATACCTGTCCTGAGCTGATTAATGAAGTTTGTGTTTTGCTTTGCAGATTGATGAATATAGGGCTTCCAGACAGTTCTAATTTTATGCATGCTCTATATATTTGGTCTTTCGCTGTTCATAAAATCTCACCCATATGACAGAAAACATACCCAAAGAAGTTAACCACTGTTTTCTCAAATGCAAAATTTGTTGATAAAAACCTAGTTCACATAATTTAAAGAATTAATGTTAATTAAGTGTGTTTATGCTATACTGGGTATTGATTAGTCTATATGTGTTATTTATTTTTATTATATTTCTGTAGTGTGTGTGTGTGTGTGTGTGTGTGTGTGTGTGTGTGTGTGCATGTTTGTGTGTGTGGCTCATATGCCATGATGTATCTATGGAGGTCAGAAGACAATTTGAAGCATTTTGTTCTCTCATTCTATCATGTTCATCCCTGGGATGGAAATAATGTCATCTGGCTTGGCAACAAGTATCTTTTTCCATTGAGCCATCTTGCCAACCATGTATATGATATTTGAATCCTTGTACCATGATTACAAAGAATTATCACTTCATTGTTTTCAATTTCAAGAGTAAAAGACCAGCACTTGAAATACGTTAGCTATCTTCTCCAAAGTCTAATTGCTAGTGATGGATCCAGTCAGGAATTTAATCCCATATGTAACAGATTTACAAGCTACAATTTTTGCTATGTCATCAAGCTGCCTAATCCTCTATTTTCTTCACAATATCACCCTGTTTTATATTGTTTACCAGCACTTATATTTTTCTCTCGTCTCTGGATACTCAAAGACTATTTGAATAAATATAGGTAACTAAAATACCTTTCCACATGAACTGAAGAGATCCAGTCATTTCTCATAGGTTTCAAAACTGTTGAATTTTCTTATTAAATGTTGGATTTATATAACTACAAACAAGGAATATGGATGAGAGGTCTGGCTACTAAATTATTAAAATTTAGGAATTAGAAAGTAATCATGTACAGGTGACAAATGGATGGAGAAAGGAAAGGATACAGCCCAAAGGCTATGGAGTTAATGGAGATCTGCTATTAGAACACCATACAGGTGGTTAGTAAGATGTTTCTTAGACAACACAAAGTATTTTTTTCCATCCTTTGCGCCAAATAAAACTTTAGTAATCCTCTCTTTAAAAAATTATGTCCTTAATTCTGATTGTTGTGCTTCTATTTATGCTTGTGACAAATTCTTTAAGGGATGGAAAGAGCTGAGCATCTTTGCCATGTAGTTGCACCAGCCAACCTTAACTATATATGAATAATTTTCTTAAGTGTTTCAGTTTATACAAGCAGAAAATATTCCAGAGACTAGAAACAGCAGAAGGAATATTCGTGTGTGTGTGTGTGTGTGTGTGTGTGTGTGTGTGTGTGTGCGCGTGCGTGCGCGCACGTGTGCATGTGTGTGTGCATGCACACGTGTACACACAATAAGTCTCAAGATATGACAGAAACCAATTCTCTTTGTTCCTGTATTTCTGAAGAACCCAGATGCTCATAGTCTGTGCCTGTCTTTAAATACCACTGTGGGATGCTGGAAGCACTGGTATAGTAGGAACCCCAAACAACTCTTTTTGGAGCTGTTATGATAGATGAATATTCATAGATACATACTCCACTTCAGCATTCAGCAACCTTTATTTGAATACATCTCTTCCCCAGACTCTACTGAATAGAGAAAAATTGTAAAGCAATTTATGACTAACTCTGTTCCCACTTTACAAGTTTCATATAAAGGCTGGAAATCTCATCATCCTTAGTAGACATTCAAATATTAATTACCAGAAGTCACCTCTTCTCTACATGTCAGTTTCCCCAAACATAGACCTGGCTAAGGATCTGGCCAATGCCATCTTTTCTCTCTACCTTGGTAGAACCGTCAGTCATTCTTCAACCCCTCCCATTGCTACCTACAACACCCAGTGTCCTAGCACAGTTTGCTGTCTTTCCAACATCTTCTGCTTCCAAAATGTATGCCTACCTTGTTTACTTCAGAAACTTTCTCCATCACATAATAAACAATCTATGGTATGGTACTGGCCATTACCATTGGGCCTGTGTTATAACTATCTTCTCACTAACTGAATGATTACATAGAGATTATTTATATTTGACATGTTGATCATATATGTAGTGATACATATTTTTGAACATAAGTTTATAAAATAGACATAGCAATATGATGCTTGAATCTTCTAGAAGAATATTATCAAATGATTTATTGAAGATATAGCTGCATGAAGTAGATTATGTAATCACAGATTAAATTTAAAGTTTGATGTGCCCAGAGGCTATGATACTACTTAACATGAATTTTAAAAATAGCCTCTTAAGTGACTATTTTAAAATTTAATTAGCTATTGTATAGAATAAAATGTACTCAATAAATGAAAAACTATAGCAGAAAAGCTTTATGATCATCACTACTTCAACATGAAACTTCAGAGATATTATCTTACAAAGCTCAATGATGCTTTCTGAGAAATGTTTCTAAGCATTTCACATTTGTCCAGTAGTATGAGAAATCAAAGAGTAATGCAAGATTTACTTTTTACATTTCAAGATGGAGCAGAAAAGGCCGATTATTTGGAAATTTGCCTTTGGGATTATAAAATGCAGATGGACATTTTGAAAAGGTCCAAGGGGTGGTAATAAAACATTTGAAACTGTTTTCTTCTTAATCTTCTTTCTTCTGCTTCGTCTAGACTCTCACATAACAAGCAGGAGTGGAGCTGTCACAAGGCATATGGTGATGGGAACTGTTGCTGCTCCTGTTATGATTCTCCCAGGTATGGAGATGACAAATGTTCATTGGACTCTTTGACCTATGCAGTTTTCATTATCTCCTTCCTGCTTCTCTTTTGTTTGTATCTGCTTGATATTTCAAGTGCTTTCAGATTCATTAATTTCTTTTGAATTTTATAATACAATGCCATACATGAACCAATATCTTTCCCTTCTGGGCCTAGGTAATTCTGCCAAATCATTTCATTCATTGTTACTGGCTCCTGGTGGCTTGACAGCAAACTGTATCAGCATGACAACATTTATAGCTAAAATAATTTAAATTAGTTGCAGATATTATGCCATAAGATGTTGTATAAAATTATATCAGTGGCATCCAAATATGTAATGTACAATTTATTTCTTTACCTACTAATTTGAACATTTTGTAGAAAATGAATCTAAGATGCTTTTGGCATAATGCCTTTGTAATAAATTCCCAATGTTTCTTATTACTTTTGATTTTCTTATTCTCCAGATGGCAAACTTGAACACAATTTGTCTGCTGTTTTACTAAGCATAGATTATTTCTTACTTGGTGCTGTTATTTATATCATTATATTGTTTTGCAGCAAATGAAAACTGTTTCTCCTAACTGAAAATTTAAGAAATTAGAAAATTAGTAAGAAGCTTATTTTCCCAGTAATATATATTGTTTCTCCATAACTATATTATTGGGTGGAGTGTGTGTGTGTGTATGTGTGTGTGTGTGTGTGTGTGTGTGTGTGTGTGTGTGTGTGTGTATGTGTGGGGGGTTATGTGTGTAGTCTGTGGTGTTATTGTATATGTAGATACTACTATGTGCATGGTGTATACTATCATGTAGGGGATACATGTAGAAACATAGTCATCTCCACCTTAAGCATTTGAGACAGACCTGAAAATACTTGATTACCACTGAAACCCCTAGCTGTCCAGCTTTCCAGTTCATTCTCTACTTTTAGTTCTTTTCCTTTTTATTTAAAAAAATAGATTAGAAATAAGCTGGTTTTACATGTCATTCCCAGTTCCCTCTCCATTCCCTCCTTCCCTGTCTCCACCAACCACCATCCCATCTCCTTTCTGCTCCGCATGAGGGAACTTCAAAGAGCAGGGGCTAGGCCTTCCCCTGTGTTTTTTAGACTGAGAGAGTATCCCTCTATGTGGAATGGGCTCCTAAAGCCCATTTGTTTACTAGGGATAAATACTGATCCACTACCAAAAGCCCCATGGACTTCCCAGGTCTTTTAACTGACACCCAGGTTCAGGGTGTCTGGGTTGGTCCTTTGCTGGTTTCCCAGCTATCAGTCTGGGATCCATGAGTTCCCCCTTGTTCAGGTCAGCAGTTTCTGTGGGTTTCTCCTGCCAGGTCTTGACCCCTTTGCTCATCACTCCTCCCTCTCTGCAACTGGATTCCAGGAGTCTGGCTCAGTGTTTAGCTGTGGTATCTGCTTCTGCTTCCATTAACTACAGAATGAAGGCTCTAGAATGGCATAGAAGGTAGTCATCAATCTCATTAACAGTGAAGGACATTTAAGATAGCCTCTACACTATTGCTTAGATTCTTAGTTGGGGTCATTCTTGTAGATGTCTGGACATTTCCCTCCTGCCAGATTTCTCTTTAAACCTCTAATGGCTCCCTCTATTATGTTATCTCTTTTGAGACAAAGTCTTTCAAAGAACGTGAAGTTCACTCAGACTAGGCTGGTTGGGTGTTGAACTTCAGGGACCTGCTAGTGTGTGAACCCGCAAGTCTGGATTTACAAGTTTCACCCTCACACCCATCCTTTATTTCTGTTCCTAGTACCTGAATGTAGAGCCCTGTGCAGCCTCAGCCCTGTGGACTGAGCTTCCCTCTCTCCAGCGTCTCTCACTGACACTGGAGTCTGTGGATGTAGCTTGCCTGTCTAATCTCTGAGCTCCAAAGACTCTCTATCTTTTTCCCTGTGACTAGGGTCTCGGATGTATGCTGTCACATCCATTTTGGGGGTGTTAGGGATCCAAACTCTGGTCCTCATTGTTGAACAAAAGGAAGTTGATTGACTGAGCCATCCCTCTAGCCCTTGTTGGATGCTTTTAATTTCTATATTTGAACAGATCACTTCGCACACAAAATACACAAAGTATATTTCAGAGGAAAATATACTAAATGTTGAAATATCGTAAACATGAATAATTAAAATACATGAATATGTGTTTGAAGTACTTCCACAACAGCCATTTATGAAAGCTTTACTTTTTGCCCCATGTCATAAAGATGAGGAAACTAAGGAGACTTTTTTTTTTTATAAACAAAGGAATATTGTAGCTGGACATTTCTTTCCCATCTTCCAGTTCCTCAGAGGCTTACTATTAATTATAAACTGATTGGATTATTAGCTCAGGCCAATTATTAACTGTTTTTTATATTTAAATTAACTCATTTCTATTAGTTTATATTTACCATGAAGCTAGTGGCTTTTTACCTCACATCTTGCACTTACGGTGGCTGCTAGAATTTTCTCAGACTCCACCTTCTTTCACTCTTGGATTTCCCTCCTTGCTCTATTCTGTCTGGCTATTGGACAAATCAGCTTCTTTATTAACCAATGGTAATAAAATATATTCACAGCATACAGAGAGGCATCCCACAACATCTCCCCTTTTCTAATTAAAAGGGGAGGTTTTAATTTTAAAACCACACATAACAAAACATTTATCAAGCACATATTACAGTTACAATATTTAGTCTATTTGTATTTGGCAGAATTAAAGAAACTATTTCCATCACCAATCTTATTTTTGTGAGTTTAAAGTTTCATACCTAATTTATCTTTTATTCTAATTAAGGAAAACTATAACTATCTAGTCTTCAACCCCATCAAAGACCCCAGAAGATATAACATTACCTAAGTAAACAACATGATAGCTCTTGAATTCTGGGTTAGTCATGGTGTGGGGAGACGTTGAGGTACCCCAATGTTGAGAATGAGGTCTGTAAGAGGAAACCTCAGCATTTATTAAACTTTCTCAACTACCAGCTTGTAGCTGCAGTTAAGAGGAAATAAGTCCGACTTCACCCTATTCCTCGTTTGCCATGAGGTCCAGTCTCATATTTTCTTTCCTTGTGCCCTGCAGACCATGCACTGGGTGCTGGCAAAGACCAGAGGATGGAAATGAGTGGTAGGTGGGAGGACTACCTGTTTCTAATTTAGCTCTCAGGCTCGGCAGCCAGGAAGGACCCCGTGACCTTCTGCTGAGGGCATATTTAGGGGGAGTTACTCTTTCCACATTTATTAGATTTTAATTTGGGAACTCATATAAGATAGAATTCACTCTTATTTAGAACATGTGCTTTGTATTAATTCAGTAGTCTACAGTTTGAAGAAGATAATTTAGGGAATCTTGATCCATAAAAACCTGATATACCCTGGAGACGCTTTGCCAATGGTTAGGTATCCTCCTGCAAAACTAAGAAAATCAGCCCTAGGTAACAATTCTCAGTAGAATAACAGAAGTCGAGTTGGTAGGAATACAGGGGATTACTAGGGGTTTATCCAGTCTTTAAATCCTTCCAGGCTTATAAAAAAAAGACCAGCACAGTGAAATGAGATACCCCCATAGAACAGATAGATTCAGATTTCCAAATTGATCTTAAACACTGACTTGCTTTTGTTGTTGCTGTTGTTTAACTATAACCTCAGAGTAGTTACATCAGGCTTTGTTATAAAGACTCTTATTAATCTTCTGTTTCCTCAATAGCACATTAATCACTGAGGAATTGTCAGTATTTGCTTCCTTAAAATATACAGGAATTAAAGATGGAGAAATCAGGGAATGTGCATGTGGGATCTTTCATGGAAAGTAACAAAGAGAAGAAAGGTAGGGAGGGAAGGGGGATAGGAGAAAAGGGAATAAGAGTGAGGATATGTATGGAAGAGAGGAAGGAGTGGGACACAGGGAGAGAAGGAGGGGAGGGAGAGATTGAAAATTCAATATTAAAACATAGGTGGAAAAGTATGTTACTACCATCCTTACGTGACCTTAACAATTTCTGCAGAAAACTTCTGATAAAAGAAATAGCAATCAATACGTGTTTGCTGTGTAGAAGGCCTGAATTTTAGTCTAAAATCTGACCATCCTTCAGAGAATGTCCTGCCCTCTAAGTCAATTAAGCTCACATTTCGGGAATTTAGTCACTTCTACTTTCTTCCCACAAACCATCCAAGCTCTGCTAAACTTCTGGGACTTTATTCTTTGTGATGTGGTCCCTGGGTCCACATATCACCCTCCTGCCTTATGCCATCTCTCCAACTTGACACCAACAGTGGTGTGCTAGATTTCTTAGGAGCCTGCTGGCTTGAGACTCCCAGGTGTAGGTATAGCTTAACTGTGCCTCAATGATGCAGAATAACCCCATGGATCAATCCCTGAGCTCTGTGCACTTTCTTGGTTGCTGCTGCATCCTTCACAGGGTCACCCACATCTTTTTTCTCCAGATGTTGCAGACATCTTTTGACCTGTTGTAGCTAGAATATAAAAGGCCATTTGTTGGCATCTACGTTTGAACACTTATTCTCTTTCTGGGAAGGATGGAAGAAGGTCATTGGGAGTGGGCCTCAATGTTTTATAGCCTGGCCTACTTCGTACCTGCTGTCCACTTCCAGACCCCAGACACAAACAGACCAGTCACCTCATGTTTATACAGCCATGATTTCCCTACCATCAAGCGCTATTTTCCTTCTTAAGGCATGAAATAAACTAAGCCTTCCCCATTAAGGGTTTTGGTCTGCTTTTCTGGTTGGTTGGTTTTGCTTTTGATAGGTGCTTAGTCACAGAAACAAGAAAAGTAACTAATATATGCCACCTTGAAAGTAATCTTTTATTATTTAACTCTTTAGGACAATCTGTGCATTAGAGACCAAAATGGACTATTACTGCTTGTTTTTCCAACCCAATCCCTGAGATAAACAACCACAGTCTTTTCCTAGAGAGGAGATGCAAGCTGCCATTTCCACATACTCATGTGATGGACTGTTTTTAAAAGCATGCACTCACAAGAGTGAAAGAGAAGCCTGATGACCCAGGAATTTAACCACACCCTAACTGGGGTGTTGATATCACTGGCTGAGGCACCAGTAGCATGAAGAGTTTGAGGTTTTATGTCAAGGATTACAACATAATGGCTATGAATTTGCTTTAGTGCCTGGTAGGAAATACATTATGAGATGCTAATATGTGTATGTTGGTTTAGCAAGTGCTTAGGTCACAGAAGGCGTGACCTAAGCTGAATACCAATAACCAGAAGGGGAGCAAGGAGAAATGGCTTCATTTTGATCACAGATCTTAATCTTGAATTTAAAAGCAATGGTAACCATTAGTTTCATAATTGAGAAGGTCACACTTCAAATGCTCCAAGAAATGTGTGTAAATTATATAGGGTATATCTTTAGCTTGTTTATTTGTTTTTATTTTTTGAGACAGGGTTTCTCTTTGTAGCTTTGGATCCTGTCCTGGAACTAGCTATTGTAGAGTAGGCTGGTCTCGAACTCTCAGAGATCTGCCTGCCTCTGCCTCCTGAGTGCAGGGATTAAAGGCGTGCACCAAAAGAGCACAGCTATTTTCTTAAATTTTAACGAAGATAATTTCCCAAAAGCATTTCCCCTATGCTCTACCGCATGTTAAAAAAAAAAATGTACTCACTTGTATTTCAGTTAGATGTGGCCCATTCCTTTAGTTCTGAGGACAGTGGTAAACAACCAGAGGTATTTCTGGTATTAGTGTTGCAGCTCATTATTAGGTAACAATGTTTGTAAGTTGCCTAATGAGTACATTTGGTCAGTTCAACTCACCAATGCAAATATTATAAAAATCTATGTCTATGTGGTTTAGCAGAAAAAAGGGTTACTTTTTGATGATGTCACACCACTGAGCACATGACTTGCCTGGTTGCTATGAGAAGGAGAAGGCCTGGAAGAGCAACTGAGTGTCCCGGTCTAACCTACACTCCATTTCAATAGCCAGAAGGCCAGATTTACCGTCTTCCTGGCACTGTTCTCAGAAAGAGTTAAAAATTCAGTTTTCTTGTGAACTGAGGAAGAGGAATTTACATAATGGCATTATCTCCACCTCAATCTCCCATTGCAACCCATAATAATTTGAGTATGTTTAATTAAAATTTCTTTATTATATTCTTCATATTGTACTTGCTGGCAATTAGTTTTATGTTGATAAAAGTGAAATCTAGGAATAGATTGAATTCCAAATAGGTTTATTATGTTCAAGTTTAGAAGCTAATTAAAAGTTTATTTGTTTTTCAAGGACAATTTGGATTTTTTTCCCTTTTTGAAAAATATTTCATCTTTCTTAGAAGATAATCCTATGTAGAAACACATATAACTGAAGAGATTAAAATAAATTCAATTTATAAGTCCTGCCATCTCTTATGGTCACTGAACTTTATCATTTTTCATAGTTACCTGAATTTGTAGTAAGCTTGTATAGATCACATAGAGTTTATGTAAGGGAAATATAATTTTGTAAAGAGAAAGTATTTATCTTTACATGAAGACAGCTGAATAATGATACATTATGTATCAGCCATTCACAATGGAAATGCAATCTCTAGTTTGGGCTTATGTGTAAAAACCAATGGCTTCTGTGCTTGGTTTCCTGGGTGAAAAGCAGAGTATATGCTCTTTTTTGAATAGCTAGATGAAGATTCATGATTACCTGAATGCTTCTGTAACCCAGCTAGAAGACATCTATGGATGGAACTGATATTTCTTGACATTTACTTCTCCATCATGGATAGTACCCTCACTAAAAAGGTCATTTAAAGGGACCTCATGGTTTTCTTAAAGAAGAATGTGTAGTATTAGTGTTACAAATTATTTTCTCACCTTGAAAATCGATTCAGATAAGATGTCTGCACATAGCATAAAATGTGGCTACAATAGTCTGACCCTGTACTTTCCTAATCTCTAATATATTTTGATACATAATGACAACTTTTGAAATTTTATTATGAATTCTGTAAGAAAAGATATTTTATGTTATTCATTTAGTGAATACAAATTTGTGACTGTTTTAAATCTTCCCCCACACATTCTTTTGTGAGTGTATGTTTAATGGTGTACTGCTAGCTCTAAGATACTAATTCATTTTTTTCTATGGTATTTGACCCTTTTTCTAATCCTTCTATCCCTAATACCAAAATTTCTTTGTTATTAGCATTCCATCGAGTATTCCTTCCTGGTTTGTAAGACTACTTTGAAAAAAGAGCTAAATCACTTTACAGTTTATGAAACCACAGCACTCATGTTGGTATGTGTAGATGTATTTTTAGTGGAATGCTCAAAGAGGCCTTTCTCATTTTGTTTTTCAATAGTTTCATCTATGAGTGTTTTATTCTTTTTTATTTTGGGCTATTTAATCTGTCTGGGGGTTGAGATCATGTAGTTCTGTAATCATAAGCAGAAATTGTAAACACTCTTCATGATTCCATTTGACCAGGCTTATACATAAAAACTGATTGGGAAATGCACTGCATGCTAACATCATTTTATTATACACAACAGTATATTAAGGAGTTCTGAGAACTTCTTCTCAGGAATGCTAACTCTACCCTGCTCTGGGATCTGGCATGTGTATCAGGAGTCAGATTTCTGGTGAAAGATGGCTCTGAGCTGCCCATATAAAGAATCTTCAGTAGTGGTTCTACTTCTTGGAGTTTTGGGAATATATTTGTAATATGGGGCCAGCAGACTGTTGTGAGAAATAGATGCATATATAACATGTTTTAAGTGTAAGTTCTTGTTTTTGCCTTTCTTGGCCAAAACTCCTGTCACTATTTCCAAGTCTGTAATATTTCCAATTTTCTAGGGAAAGAATTGGTATACAACATCTGTCAGAAATACACACAGGTCAATAAATAATTATTGAAATTCTGAAGGAATAGAATCAGAAGGCACATTTTGGGGGAATAAAAGTGGTATCTGAAAACAGAATGTATTTTCTAGCTTAGAAAATTATTAATCCTATTGAATTTTTAAACTTCAGTTTTTCCATAGGTGTGATTATATAATTTTAGGCAAAATGTGGTTATTTATTGTGAATAATTTATTTGATATTTCGTCAGATGCTGTGTTCCTCTGCATGCCCACTGTAAAACTGTGTCATGTCCAAGGTGAATTATGGTTTAATACGTGATTGTGACCAGTGAAACAATTTAACATCATGAAGAACGATCTGAACTGTTTGCTCTTCACTTTGTTTCAGATCATTACCAGAAGGTGAAGGACTCATCTCTCCACTTAGATAATTTCTGAATACAGTGTGAGATGTGTTTGAAAGGATATATGTAGAAACTGCCTGAGTTCTAATTTGATTTGTATGAAAAAGATGGCATGGAATCTTTCTGAAGATGTGGGTGGCTTTATCAAAACCATGAGTGGTACTAGTAAACAAGTCTTAATGCAATTGGCTGTAGTGCAGATGTAATATAAAATCAATGCATCTTTATCAAAGAAATAGTTTAGGAATGAGCATAAGAGCTAAAAATTTTATGAAAGAAATTATTATATATGTGATCAAGAAAGCTATTGAACAATCTTCTTTTTATGCTTTTATGCATTATTTTCCAATAATTTCAGCATGTCATGAAACAGTTTATCAGTAAATAATATAAACAAAAGACACCAGAAGATATTCCTTATAAAATTGATTCAGAGTCATGGATTATTCTTTGTTTCCATTGTGTTGTGGATTTTGTAGGATAAGATTCTAAAATGTATAGAATGTATGTGAAAACTGTCAGCATTTGATGGATGTATATTCAATATTGCTTTCATAGTCTTTGCTGTATTTGACAAACATGTTTCTTCATTATTTTCTTAAATATCATTGGAAATAGTCATCAGGGATGGATCATGATGGATCATCTGGAATGTAGAATAAGAAAGCCTTGTCTTTAAGATTAATAGAAAATACATATGTTCCAATATTTTTCTTTTTGTGTTACTAACTCAAATTTAACATATAAAATTGAGTTTTCATAAAAATATCTATTATTCACAATTAGTACCATGATTTAATTATTCTTAGGCTTTTATTCTGCTAAACTTTAATGACAGAAACTAAAAATGAATGAGAAACAGAGAGAGAGATAAAAGAGAAATAGAAAATGTATTAGACCTCATATCTTCATATCAGTAGAAATGATACACAAATGTCATCCTTATTCAAAAGACTACATATTAAGCGGAGTATAAAGCTGAGTTACTGAGTTCTTCAAGTCAGTCGGGAATCTGACCGAGACCTCAGTAGAACCAAAATGACTACACAGCAATGGTGGACTTGGCACCTACGGCTTGTGTCAGTGGGTGGCATGGGTACAGTGTAAAGAAGCACAGAGTGACAACTATGTAACCAAGGATATTCCTATTGCCCCCCAAATCTGAAACTTCTCGGCTCAATGTGAGATTTTCTCACTATCAGCAAATGTGTTCTAAAATCTAGTCAAACTGGAAAATTGTATTTCCTGTAACAGTTTGTATAATCCATCCTTATTCCATTAAAATATAAAACAATGTTATACATAAGATGAATATTAAAACTCAGTAAGTTCATCAATGACAGGATACAAGAGAATTAGCAACAACTGTCTAGAATACTACAGTACATGTGGATAAGACGGTGCAGTCAAATCTCAGGTCCTTTATGAGCCCTTTCTATTTCATCCATTTGGTAGACTCATTGTTTCTAGTTATCTAATGTCCTAACCTTACCATATAACTTTGTTCATTATTAATAAATTTTTAAAAAAGCTTAAAGTTGTCAAAATAATCTCTTCCTGGCTGGCAAAATACAAAATGTGCCTCCTTATGGCTTCCTCACTCGGACTGCCATTTTTGGAACACAGCCTACAGATATGGCAGCTCAAATTCTTCCCCCTCTGCTCACCAACCCTACTGTCTGCACCTGTCAGTAGACATAAACCTTATCCTAGCCAAAACTGTGTGGTCAGAGATTGAGAATAGACTCAGACTTCAGCTAACAACCTAGCTTCCTGGCAACAGTTTACTGATTGGATCAGATTTTAGATACCTGTCCCAATAGGACTAATTACAATCCTCTGAGGGCCATGGGAATCACAGCAGAGAAAGATAGCTACTTTTGAAGGCCAAAGCTATTCAACACAAAACTCAAAATGTCAGCAGTCACACTTTCCAACACATGCAAAGGTCTAACACGTAGAATGAAAATGAAAACAGCTGAGATGTGAGGCTTAGGCCTAGGTAATTCTGAGGGCACTGGTGTCAATATTTCCCTCATTCATGGGCAAGTGCTAGCTCTCATTATGTTTTCTGTGTGTGTGTGTGTGTGTGTGTGTGTGTGTGTGTTTGTGTGTAACTGATTGTGAGTTTTTGCTGAATACAGTATCGTTGGAGGCCAGAATGGTACATTAGATCCCCTCAAGCTAGAATTCCAAGTTGGTGTTAGGGACCTGATGTGCATACTGGAAACTGAGCTCTAGTACTATGGAAGAGCAGGAAAGCACATCTCTATTTATTCCCTAATGGGGATCTGAATTCAGTTTCTTATACTCTCTCAGCAAGCACTCTAACCAACTAAGTGTCTCCCCAGCTCCAATTTCCTCTTCTGTAAATGCAGCCTACTATGCTTCTTGCTTTGTCTTTAGTTTGTTTTGATTTCACTACACTAGGTTCCTCTCCTCCACAACTGGAGAAGAAACCCTTGGATTAGTATAATCACGATTATGGTCTGTTTGTTATACTTCCATGAGGACCCAAATCTGTGGCCAGGGTTAAGACTCCATTTTCTGCCTACTGTCATTATTGGCCATCTGAACTTGCTATTATTCTCTGTACTCAACATGCTAGAGGACATTAGATAACTTCAGAATATTTCACATATTTTTGTTTGAATGATGAGCTTCAGTATGTTTTCAATCTTAGCTGGCTGTATTATGGAGTGAAAAGATAAATACAAGAGATTTTTTTTATCAAGTATTGTGAAGGATATAAGATTTTCAGCTTCCTGGCAAGACCCCAAGCTGTCTTGTCTCTGTAATGACTAAAGCCTGAGGGGCAGGATGATAGGAGACTTTTTGTAAAATTTCAGATAAAATGTAATAGATACTTTTAATTTATACTTTTGATTAGAACTGGTTCTAGAATTAATAATTACTTGGCATTTCAATTTCTGGGACATTTTGAACATATTCTTGATTTTCATTAACCATGCCAGGGAATTTCTTCCCTGCAACTGGCACATTCCAGATCTCAGTTCATTACGGTCAGATGACACTTTCACTAGGAGGACTTCTGAGAGCATCCTTGAAGTATACACACACACACACACACACACACACACACACACACAAGCACACACACATGCACATGTGCGTACTCACATACACACACACAGAAATACACACTGTTATACACACACACACACACACACACACACACACACACATAATCTTTGGACACAATGTTTTCTAAATTTCATCATGATGTATAAGCTTTAATTTTCTTTTTTGAGATATTCATGTATCCCAGGCTAGTCTTAAACTTGCTATAGACATGAGGATGACCTTAACCTCCTGCTCAGCTGCATTTATCATCTAAGTATTAGAATAATGGGTGTGTGCCATTTCACCTGTTATTCCCCACTAGAGTTGGAACCTTGAGCTCTGTGCATACCAGGCTACCCCTCTACCATTTGGGTTATATCCTCAGCCCCAGTGGGATGCATCCTTTTTACATGGGCCATTTAGTGTATTTCTTCATTTCTGCAGACAGCAACTTTTGAGTTATCAAAATTTTTGACTTTTATTTTATGACTTCATAATAATTACTTCATTTTGAATTAAAATGTTCACAAAAGATTTCAAAGAAGTGCCAAACAAGATGTGTCCTCTTACACATCAACACATCAATATCTTGTTCTATGTGGAGCCCTGGGTAATCATGACCACAGTCAATAGCCTTAATTGTACTATCCCATCCCTTCATATAAGCTATCTCTGATCCTTGAGCAATCACTAATTTGTTCTTTGTGACTAATTTTGTTATTTCATGTGTATAAATGAAAGCACACAGTTCATCCAAATGTTTGCCTACAATAATAGTTTAAATAGTCTGTTTTGCCACTTCCTCTCTTTTGAATTGTATCCAGATGCCAGTGCCAGTTTAGGCACTGAAGGATATTTCAGGTTTTGATTGTTAGAGATAAAGCTAAAAAGAATATTCTAGTATATGTGTGAGCAAAAACATTGTCTTTCTTGGATAAATGTTCAAGAGCACAATTGTTGATTCTATTTGATAAGTTCTTTGCTGCTACTGTTAAAGGGAACTGAAAACTATTTTATAGAGTAGCTGTACTGTTTTACAAACTGGCAACAATGACCAGTGACCAAGTTTCTCTACATCTTTGCTAAAAGCTAGTGTTTTATTTTAGCCATTCTGATAGGCATATTTTGCTCTTCTATTAGTGTCAAATGTCAAGCTTCTGATGATGTCTTCCTGATATTTTATTTATATAAAAAATACAATTTGCTGGATCCAAATTGTTAACTAATCCAAATTAACATTGATTGTATAAATATGTACTTAGGGATGATCATTTAGAACTGGATAACCTGCTCCATAGGTTACCTAATTTTTTTATACTTCAGCATAATTTGGCATTAATTTTGTAACTAACTAATATGTTCTATAGTATTATAATTGTACTCCAGCACTAGTAATGTTTTAGCAAATGACTATTGGAATATAGACTAATTTAATTCACAATATTAAAATACTTTTCTTTGTAATCAGGTTTGAAAGTACTGCCAAAAAGTCACACCAGAAAATGAGAAAGATCTAGCTCATTATAGAAGGAAGATGGACACGGCCGAGACAGGTGATTTCCTTCTCAAATGACTTTTCTTTGCAGATGAGTAAGCAGAACCTGGTGACTCACTGAACACAGCAACTTCATAGATATGTTGTGAGTTTACAAAACCAAAACTTGCAGTGATGAGGGAAGAGGAAAAACACAATGGAGCATATTTATTTGGGAAAACTCAAGGCCTGTGTTTTCTCCTCTCTTTTCTCTGTGACATTTACTGGTGAGTGACACAATGAGCTACATAAACAATGCCATGGTATCCTTGCATCAGGTCTGGGGGTATACGTAAAACGGAACGTGCTTACCATGTGAAGTTTGGCCTTGAGCTTGGCCTCCAGCCCTGAAGAAAAAAAAATGAAAAGAAAGTGAAAAGGAAGAAAAGTAAATCAATACACTAAATGGGGTCCTGTAGGAAGTTGCCAGTCAATTTCTATTGGCTTTATCGTCAGGATGATGTTTTCTATGAAGATATACCTTGTGAGTACAGAGGTTCAATGATGTTTTGAATCTAGCAGTTAGAAATATTCAGTCATAAGCTTCCTCATTTAAGATGCCTCCTGCTGGCAAATACTAAATGATATGTTCTAAGATGTGTGTGAGGTGATTTCAGATTCTTCCTGGTCTCCTGTGCCAGAACCTCTACCAAGGGAGTCTATGGATGTAGAAATGCACTAATCTTTTAGATGCAATTGGAAGTGGAGTCATTCTTTTTGCTTTGAAATATTGTAGTTATTATCTGTCAGATCTGTGTCATAGATCATGTGACTGAAATCCAGTGTGCATCCTTAGTGATTCTTGTCCATGGCATCCTGATTAGATGAAGCATGTTTGCTTACTTTCCAATTGTTAGCTCCCTTTCTGATATTTCTTTCATCCCTCATAGTTGCCTCTATCTTGTTAGACCATGTTAGTCGCACAATCATTTTATTTTATATAATAATATAGCAATGTTATCTTATTTATTATTATTTTATATGGTACAATATTATAAAAATTTATCAATTTTTATATTGTCAGATACTAAAATCATAATCTATATATTTAATTTGTTGAGTATATATTCTCTTATCAGTCAATTTAATAAACTCACTGAGTCATTTTATATGCTCTATAAAACCTATGGTTGGATTTCATTTTATTATTTAAGTAGAAAATCCACTGCTTGCGATTTGAGCGTATTTATAAAACAGTCTAATGTGTTCTGTTTTCATTATATTTTATATTTAAATACACATAAATATACACATACATGTGAAGCAGTGATTATTTTCTGTCTGTACTAGTGTTGGGGTTGTCACTACATTAATTGCTCTAATAGTAATGGATTCGTACTTAGAAGTTGTGTGTTTGACCCACATTATAAGAAATACCAACACTAGCCTGGGAGCCTTTCTCCCCTTTCTGTCGCATCTTTTTAACACCTAACATAGAGAAATAACCATTTTGTTACAAGGCCGACTTACAGGGTATATTTATTTAATGTATGCTTTTCACATTCGTGACTAACCCCATCCTTTTTATAGTTGTACAGATGAATGTGCCTGTTAGAACACAAGCACATAAACTTACTCTGTTTAACTTTCGCATGATCATGATTTACAGGTTGTCCAAAAGTTAACAGATTGAAAACTTATTTGGCAATGTTTGTGTCGAAATATCCAGCGAGTGTCACTGCATAATGACCATATCCTACTGCCTTCAGTAGGAAGGGGTGACAGAAGTGCTTTGTCACAGCTCTCAATGGCTCACAGGATGTCCCTGTTGCATACAGATTGAAGGGCAGTTTTTTTGGATATATGTATTGGTTCAGAATGATGGTGAATCTTTTTTTTTTTTTTAATTTTAGTGTTTGAGAAGTTCATCCATAAACACTACATGTTGATACGCTCTGAATCTTGGTTCCATGTGATGGTGAATGTTAACTCTCAGGTTTATTGCCTGAGGAGTGCCTGGGAGATGAGTAAACACTTACTGGGTGTGTCTGAAGGCATTTCCAGAGAGAAGCTCTGCAGTCAGTATGAGCAGCACCATCCCCTACTTGGAACTTATGTGGAGTTAAAGGGGGAAAAGGAGGAGGTCATTAGAGCAGTTTGAGCCCTCTATGCTTCTTGATCCTTTGCAGGATCCACTTTGCCCAATACTCCTGTCCACTCAGGACAGACCATGGTGGTGAATCACATCTCTCTCAAACCTTTAGCCTAGATTTCAATTTTCTAGTACATTTTTCTCCCCTTTACCCCTACCAATGGTACTCCAGAGTGTAGTAATTGAGACACTTAAAACTAATAATTTATTTTGTTTTACATTTCATAGGTAAAACATGTCTTGAAATAAAGGCTCTCAGAGACAAAGCGAGGGCATTAACAATTGCAGGTATCACAATTTAATAATTTCCATCTCTATTTTTCTTGTCATTTATTTGTTGTCTTTTAAAAATTGTAAATATGAAAAATATTGCAGGTATCTTTATGTTTATAATATTTAATAAGTGAGTGTCATTTCTTTTAAAAAGCATCATCATTATTGATAGTATATGGTCATTTCTTTTATTTCCTTTGTTATTTTGTATAATGTGTACTTATATGCATTACAACTAGCTATATCATTAGTAGTGTTCTAAATCAATATGAAAGTTCTCTAAAAATGACTATGATGAGATGTCATATATTTGTTGAGAACTTATACATTTTAGACTTAAAAGCTTCCCTTACATTATTTATTTAAATTTCCCATTATAATAAGATATATATTAGTTTTACTAATATGAAGTGTTTATTTTATTAAACTTCATTATTACAAACTTTAATAACTTTAGTGTTACCTGTAACACACACACACACACACACACACACGCACACATCATTTTACTATACTTTATTATTATTAAAATACTGTTTCCTTAATTATTGACAACAGTTAATCATGGGATGACTCAAAATATTTTTAAACTTCTTATAGATTTGTATAGATTTTATTTATTTTTTATGTGTGTAGATGTTTACTTGCAAGTGTGTAGATGTAACACACGTGTTCCTTGCCTGTGGGCATTTGATGCCATTGGACTGGAGTTGGAGTTGGTCGTTGATCATCACGTGGGTGCTGGAAACCAAACCCTGGTTCTCTGCAAGAGCAGCCAGTGCTTTTAACTGCCCAGCTGTCTCTCCAACCCCAAGCTCAAGTTTGTTTTTAAATAATTGTTTTCAGCATCATTTCTGTCATTGCTTGGTAATTCCTTTGGAATTAACTTAAACGACCTGTGTCAATTATGCTATTTTTTTGGTGAATACTGCCACATAACTTTAGGAGGTGTTAAATCATTTTATGTAGATTTGGCATATTTAGTCTAAATTTAGCTTCATTACATCTTATTATACATAAGTGAACCTTATAATATGCATTGTCAGTAAAGATTAATAAGAGAAACATCATAAACTACTGATGCATATTAGCATATTATAATGAAATTTTATTTTGTAATCTAAACAGTGAAACTAATCTTATATTTATAATTGAATGCACTTTGGTAACCATATACATGCATGAACCCATTATTCCAGTCCATATAAAAATTATTTCAACCACTATTCGAGATTTCTTTCCCTCAATAAGCAATTTTTATTTTGGTATCTAACATTATAGTCAAGTTTTGTCTTTCTTTATCTCCCCTTTGAGTTTTTGAGACCAGGTCCCAGTATGTAGCTGCTGCTTTTTCTCCTTCTCCTCCTTTATGTCATATCTAGATGCAAATAAGTAAGCCAGGGTCCACTGCTTGGGCTCCACAATATAGAGCAGCCACCAGTTATTCCAAACTCCAGTCATACTTTCTTTCTTCAGCTTCACATCTTTGTTCACCTACCTCCTCTCTCCCCTTTCTCAAAGCCATGGGCACTGAGGTGAAATGTGAAATAGCTGATGAAGTCCATCTTTTTCTTGGGCTAATGGTTCACCTCCCTCTGGTCTCCAAATGCTGGGATTACAAGTGTGTATCAAAGCTTGCTTAGATATTTTTTTCTTCACTTTCCTGTCTATGAAATCATAAAATTACCATAGTGATTTCTATTGTTTCCTTTCTTCAGCATAGTCCCTAGATTCAATAGTTTTGAGATAAACACACTTGTTCTTTATCAATGCTTAGAATTTGTTCTATTTGTTTGTCTTGTGGTTATCTCTCCACCTCTTGCTTACATTATGTGACTGAGATGATAATCTAGTTGCCATGAATAAAAACCTAGATATTGAATTTGCTTATATTGTAAATGTATTTAATTTTATAATATGCTCTTAAAATTACATGTTATTGTCCATGAGAATTTTTAAATATGTCAGAGATTCTAAAGTGACATATAAGGTTTCCCTACTCTACATTTCCCCTTTCCAAAGGTGATTTAACTTCACAGTTTCTTGATGTAGAAATTTCATTCACATCCAAAACTATTTATTTTTTTAATAATATAACATTTCTATTAAAAATACCCCAAAGTGTACTTGTTGGTTTTGGTGAATAGTATGGATTGAACAGGCATAGTTGTTTTCAGGAAAGAAGTTTTGAAATGTAGCTTCTTAATAGGGTATCACTTATTTCAAATTGTGTATTAATAACCCATCAAAATGTTTGTATTTGTTTCTAAAGAAAATGCCAGAATGCAAGGGTTGGCAGGATTTGACCTCTCCAAGGAAAATGAACGTCTTTATGAAAGTAAAGCAATAAATACAGATGGTAAGGGCTGACTATAAATCATACAGGAAATTGCAAAGTCTATATTTGTGTTTACTCACAAGTGGGTGACATCAATACTGTGTTTTTACTAAGAAATAAATGTGATGTATGCTTATTAATCTAGAACGAGTTAAAAATAATTCAATATTGTTATATATTTAACTAATTATGAAAGCTAATGACCATCCTAGATTGTGTGATTTGTTATATAATTTCAGAAATAAATGAATGTTTCCTCATTTGAACAATGCTCATTCCTTGACAGTTAGTTGGCTGGTGAGAGACTTTTGGAAGGAAAATAGGAGACTAACACCTTGAATCTACAAAATTTAGAATTCAACATTGTCTAGTATTAAGGATCTGTACTTTATCTCTAAAAGATTTTTAATAATGTATGTGAAAATACATGAACAAGGTAAAAGGATGAATATATTTCAGCCTTGATATGGGGAAACTTCTGCCCTGGTGAACCACAGTTTAACACAATAAAATGTGAATATGTTGCCATTGTGGTCTTTTCTTTCTGTCCAATGCACATAGTGAATATAATCTTATGATCTTGGTTTAGAGTTTATTGCCTATAATCAGACTTAGACAAAAATTGGTTTTGGATAGATTTCCCGAAAACAAAATGTATGATTTATGAACCAATTAATTCAAGACAACGGGATTACCCATCTTTTATTAGTGTTCATAGGTATTTAAGGAACGAGCCATTGCAAGAGGTATATAAACTTACAAGACAAAAAATTGTGGTTTTATACAAGAGTTTTATTCTTTGACAGAAATAATGGCTAAAAAGATTATTAGCAAAATGACCCATAGCATCAGACACCAAGTAAATACCATCAAAATTAAGTATCTTCATTTTTTTTTAAAAAATCCAGTTTATGTGGTCTTTAGGCATTAAAATACATATTAAAAGATAAGAAGAGAGCTGTTTTTTTGCATTTATTTTATATAACCAAGTCCATTTTAATGAAAACAAACATTTATAGACAATATTTGGGAATTGGGGCATCGTTCTTTCCAAACTACTTCCTGCTGGTAAGGGGCACTGTCATGGGGGATTCTAAGAAGATGAAGAAATCCAGTCTGTAAGGCTGCTTTGTTCAGCAGTTTTGAATGTAGGATCACCTGGTACTCTGTTTCAGGCAGTCTGCCTTGATCAAGCCACATTAGTCTGGAAGGAATCCACAGCTATTCATTTTCTGTGGAAACAAAAATAGAAATCCTTTTCCCCAGTAACTTGTCCTTGAACTTAAATTTTGGAGTCAAAGCATTTTTTTTTTATTTATTTATTGTTTTACATGTCGATCCCAGTTCCCTCCCTCCTTCCCTCCCTCCCTCCCTCCCTCCTTCCCCCCCTTCCTCCCTTTTACCCTCTCTGCCCTCTAACATGCACCCTAACCACCCTCCCCTCCCATCCCCCCACCCCAATTCCATATGTAGGGGAATGTCATCCATTTGGGGTCATGTAGCATAGGAGTGGACTTTGGGAGCCCACCCCACATAGAGGGATAATCTCTCACTCTACAAACACAGGGGAAGGCCTAGGCCCTGCTCCACATGATATGATGGGGAGCAGAAAGGAGATGGGATGGGGTTTGGTGGAGGTAGGGCAGGAGGGGAGGATGAGGGAACTGGGATTGACATGTAAAACGTTCTTGTTTCAAATTTAAATAAAAAAGGAAAAAAGTTAAAAAAAAATGTCAACTTATCAGAAATGGGGCGAATAAACTATGTGAGGATCAAGTTCACAGAGCTTGAAGAGGGGGCTTCTGTTTCATTTGCCCACAGTCAGGTCTTATCTCTGATGGAACTTTCCTGTTGCAGGGGACCATACCACCTCAGTCTGATTAATGGCAGGGAAATCTCATCCCTTGAACAGTGATTCTGAGCAAGAAAATTAGAGTTAGGGGCCAGGAAAGGTGGGTATGCCTATAATTAAAGACAGGGAGTTGAGGCTGGAGGATCATTGTAAATTCACTGTAGGGAGGAGTACATATTAAAAATGTGTCTCAATACAGACAATAAACAGAGTTGGCGCATGATTATAATCAGTGAGAACATGACCTGAGTTTACTTCCCCAGAATCTTTACTAAATCTCCATAGTCTGCATGAGATGGAGATACATCCATTTATACCGAATTAAATTTATGAATTTATCTTATGAATATTAGGCGGAAAAAATCTTACCAGACAAATTTATTCACTATTGAAAGAGCTGACATCTGGAGACTGGCTAGTTTCTAACATGAAGGCAGAGAAAACAGGTGCACATAGACCTGTATGTAGCTCAGAGATCCTTGGATTGCAGCAAGGTGTCTATTAAACACTAGCAAATACAAAGGAAGTAAAAATATTTAAGTCCATCGTGCCCACATTAGATTAAAAACAGCCATAAGAATCAAATTCTGGATCTATCCTGTCCTGTATATGATATCATGTCTTTAAATTTTTGCAACAATTTAATGTCATACTCTTTCATTCCTCTTACTTGCTGCATTGAAATATTAATCCCACTTCATTAGGATGTTAAAGAAATTGATTAATATTCACAAAATGAGGTTGAGCATGGCAAAGTCAAGAAGTACTTGGAATGAGTTGTTATGATCCTCATTTGCATGACAATAAATAAAGCAAATCAAGTGTTTTGACTATAATAGCAACTGCCTGCTTCCTGTCTATCGAACCTCCTCACATCTAGGAAGGGCAGTATGTATTTAATAAAATGTTTGAATAGGAGAGTAATATGTCCTTTTCAATTTTATCAGCTTGATCTTTGGTCCTTTGACTATGATAGAGATGAACATATGTGTCTGTGTATGAGTTAAAAAGAAACAAAGGTCCATACCACACAAAAAAATAAACACAGAGTATTTATGTTCAGAGTGTACTCAAAGCCAACTAAAACATACCAGAATAGCGGCACTAATAACCATAAAAAAATCCAAATATTCAAGAACAAGCAATATAAGAAATGTGTGAAATGTTCAGAAAAATATAATTTATGATTCTTTCCCTTTATATTATTACAATTTAAATACTATAAACATCCCTCACTGTGTAGTTTGTAAGTAGGGGGATGAAGTTTAAACTTAGCTCTACCATTTACCACCTCTCTGGCCTGAAATCATGCATCTTCTTTAAGTTTGAATTGTCTATGAAGTTAAGACAGCAATCTTATTTCATGAGATAGATGTGAATATTAAATGAAGTGGTTAGCTTGGCTTCATATCTACATTATACTTTCTAGGCTCCAAACTGTTAGCCAATGTGAATTATAAAACTTCCAGTGAGTGTTAGAAATATTCATATATAATCAAACACACTGCATATAATGAATACACACGCACGCACGCACACACACGCGCGCGCACGCGCGCGCACACACACACACACACACACACACACACACATATATATAAAGTTAACAGATGTGTCTTTTTTATAGAGTTTGCATTAACGGAAAGAGGATATTATAAGATTTCATTGAAGAGATTTAGAGGATTAATATCACATGCTTCTCTTATACTTTATGCTGTGTATATAAGTGTGTGTGTGTGTGTGTGTGTGTGTGTGTGGATAGAAAGAAGACCAGTAAAAAATGAAAGGGTGCACAACAGAGGTTAAGAGGAAAGTGAATACAAATTTAATGCAATAATATATGAAAAGTCACAATGAAATCCATTGCAAAGACGTCAGATGAAGCAAAGATATTGAGAATAAGTAAAGCTCCAAAAGACAACAGCATAGGTATTAATTCATTGTTTCTCAAGGTGACCTGATATGGGGACACCACAATGATCTCATTGAAATTACAGTGCATCATGTGTCTACTGTGCATGATTAGTGACTGTTACTATCATGCATCCTGTGGAATCCTCAGAGTGACAAGACTTCAAGTAAGCACTTTGGTGGAGTTTTATGGACATCTTTGCTGCATTTCAGCAACCTTCAGTCCTTTTGGAACACAGCAGACTTAGAATCACTGAAGCATGAAAGGACGAGAGGATTTTATGATGAGTAGCTTGAATGATGCAGTGAGAACATCAATCATTCTTTACATGAGAATCCAATTTTCCAAAATGGAAGCTAGAAATGAGGTTATTATGAGGAAAGGGACCTGCTGTTATTATTTATTTATTTAGTTATTTTTCCCATGGGAGTAACTCATGCTAGGTTCCAGGAGGAACTTCTTCGCTGCAAGGGGAGGGGCATTAATTTCAAAGGCAGATGTGAGATCTCTGTGAAGGACAAATGAAAAATGTATTCTGGGGTCATCTTTAAAAGTGATTTGGGGATTTGTTTTGAGAATGGGTAGACTTTCCTTTTCTGTCATTTTAAATTTGTTATTTCAATGTTTAGTTGACAATGCTATGGATTGCATTAACATCTTTTATGTATGTAAGTATATGTGTGCACACACATGTGCATGTTTGAGTGTGGAGGGCCAAGCTTGATACCAGCCGTCTTCTTTGCTTCTTTGCTCATTCTCCAACACATTCCTTGAGGTTGGATCCCTCCTTGAACCCAGAGCTCACAGATTCTAGCTGGTCTATCTAGGGAGCTTGCTTCTTCAGCTCCCCTAGCCCTGTCTTCCAGGTGCTGGTCTTCCAGGCAGGTGTCACGCCTACCCATTATTTACATGAGTTCTGGGGAATCCAAACCCAGGTCCTCATGCTGCTCAGCCATCTCCTCAATCCATTTAAGCTTATCTGGTTTGTTTCAATTTGTTATAGTGTTCATTTAGCCTAAGAGATTATGTTATATGAACTTTTAAAGTTTGAAATTTTATTCAATAGTGTTGACTTATCTATTAGATTTTTAGAGTACTAGGAAAAATATAGCAGAATATTTTTTCTATATCCTGAGCATCAAAATTTGCTGTTGTGCACCTACCACCTGACTTCTCCCACTGTCTGCAACCTTTTAGAGGTGAGCAAGGGCATCTACTTCAGCTATCCAAGTCGACGACACAGCTGTGCTTTGGTCAGCATCCCTACACCATGCGTCAGCAAAATGATTGCCCACATTGAGGATGTGGAGACCAAAATACAGGAGCATTTGAAACAAGTGAGTGACCTGCTTAATGTTGGGGAATAAATTCTACACACATCAAGGAGTTAATGTTTAAGAACAGTAGGCTATTACTTCGATAATTTCTCTAAAATTCAGATTTTTAGCAGATGATTAGTTCACTAGTCTAGACTTATTTTTGATAATCTCAATCAAGAAGGTGCAATGACCTCATTAAATAGATTTTCCCATTATTTTAAACAAACAGATATGTTAAGTTATCATTTCCATAAGCCAACATGACTAAACATCAAATATAGTTCACATGCTGGATTGGGGAGTCACTAAGCCAATTAAATTATAAATATATTTGTAGTCTAAAAGAACAATATCCCCTTTAAAATTATTTGTCTTATTGCTAAATAAATACGCTAGCTCCATTGACAAAGATATAATAATTCATTCTTGGTCATGTTAACCTGTCAAACTAGTCTGCTTTTGTTATTCTAGAAAGTATTCCATATTGAACTCTCTGCAATCATTTCACTTAGAAATTACTGAAGAATAAAACTTTTCCCTTACCTTTTACTAATATAATATTCTGAACAACTAACATACATTGTTCAAGCAGAGGAGTGGAATTGCTACACATCTGTCTTTTTGCTTTATTTTGACCCTGGATCTGACCTACAGAATGTTCTGCTCTAGGAAGTCATCTCCTTTGAGAGGTATTAGTTAAATGGCTGAGGTCACAGGACCTGAAAAGATGTGCTGTGTGTAGGTAGGGGTGAAGAGACCCTGACAGTGTGTTAGATCAAGTGCCAGATTATAAAGGATCCCAGTGCACACATATGAGCTACAACTGTGTATAACCATATTCTGGAATTTTATACTACTTTATAATGACCCTACATCTATAACTATGTGGCAGGTGTTTGGGGAATAAGGTGCATTTGAATGTTTAAAATTTAGAAGGACTTTTTTTTATTGTTCGTTTTTTAATTTTATTTAATTTTATATAACAGTCCAATTAAATGAAAACAAACATTTATACACAATATTTGGGAATTTGGGCGTCGTTCTTTCCAAACTATTTCCTGCTGGTAAGGGGCACTGTCTTGGGTGATTTGAAGAAGATTCAGACATCCTGGCTGTAGTCTGTAGGGCTGTTTTGTCCAGCTGTTTTGAATGTACGATCAGCTTGTACTCTGTTTCAGGGAGTCTGGCGTGATCAAACCACATTAGTCGGAAGGAATCCACATCTTTTCATTTTCTGTGGAAGCAAAAATAGAAATCCTTTCCCCCAGTAACTTGTCCTTCAACTTAAATTTTGAGTCAAAGCATTTTTTTTTAGTTTTTTTTTTCAATTGATCAATTATATTTTATTTATTTATTTATTTATTTTTATTTAATTTTATATAACAAAGTCCAATTAAATGAAAACAAACATTTATACACAATATTTGGGAATTTGGGCGTCGTTCTTTCCAAACTACTTCCTGCTGGTAAGGGGCGCTGTCTTGGGGGATTCGAAGAAGATTCAGACATCCTGGCTGTAGTCTGTAGGGCTGTTTTGTCCAGCTGTTTTGAATGTACGATCAGCTTGTACTCTGTTTCAGGGAGTCTGGCGTGATCAAACCACATTAGTCTGGAAGGAATCCACATCTTTTCATTTTCTGTGGAAACAAAAATAGAAATCCTTTTCCCCAGTAACTTGTTCTTCAACTTAAATTTTGGAGTCAAAGCGTTTTTTTGTTTTTTTTTTTTAATTTATTATTTTACATTTTGATCCCAGTTCCCTCTCCCTCCCTCCCTCCCCTCTAGCCCTCCCTCCCTCCATCCCTCCCATTTTACCCTCTCTGCCCTCTCACATGCACTCTAAAAACCCTCCCCTCCCATCCTCCCACCCCAATTCCATATGTAGGGGAGTGCCATCCAGTTGGGGTCATGTAGATCTGACAGGTCCTGTGAAGTAAGGACTAGGGCTTCTCTCCTGTCTCTAGATTAAGGCAGTTATCCCTCCATGGGGAATATGTTCGAAAGTTCTTTTGTGAACCAGGGCTACATCCTGGCTCCACTGTCTGAGGTCTCTTAGACTGCTCAGTCCTTCTAGCTGAGACCCATAATCAGGGGTGCCTGAGTCAGTCCCATGCTGGCTTCCCAGCTATCAGTCTAGTGGTCCTTAGCTTCTCCTTGTTCAGGTAAGCTGTCTCTATGAGTTTCTGCCTCATGGTCTTGTCCTCTCCATGTGCATCTGGTTTCTAGTTCGACTCAGTGTTTATGTATGGGTGTTTGATCCTGTTTCAACAGGCATTAGTTGAGGGCTCCATGGAGAAGTTAGTTGTTGATCTCACTCTCCGGGAAGGGCATTTATGATAGCCTTTCCACGTAAGCTCAACTTGTTGGGAGCAGTCTTATAGTTCTCTCGACCATTCTTTGTGTTCAATTTTATCTTCAAACCAATATTGGCTACCTTTTTTATGTTCTCTCTCTGTCTCTGTCTCTGTATCTCTCTTTCCTATCTCCTATTCCTAACCAGGCTCAATATTCCTGGTCGCACATGTTTTCCTTTCCTCCCCCTCATTTTCTCCTACTTCTCTCTCCATTCGCTGTCCTCCCCCACTTCACCTGAGCTCTGGGGGACTTGCCCCTTCCCAGTTCTGTGAGGAACTTTATATGAATCTCTTAGAATACAGCTTGTATCCTAGTTCAACTGGTGATGTGAATTATAGGCTGGTGATCATTTGATCTAGGTCTAAAATCCACATATGAGTGAGTACATACTGTGTTCCTCTTTTTGTGACTGGGTTACCTCATTCAGGATGGTTTTTTCAAGTGCCATCCACTTGCCTGCGAATTTCAAGATACCATTATTTTTTTCTGCAGAGTAGTATTCCATTGTGTAGATGTGCCACATCTTCATTAACCATTCTTCAATTGAGGGGCATCTAGGTTGCTTCCAGGTTCTTGCTATTACAAATAGTGCTGCTATGATCATAGTTGAACAGATGTCTTTGTTGCATGGATGTGAATCCTTTGGGTATATGTCTAAGAGTTGGATTGCCGGGTCCTGTGGTAAACTAATTTCCATTTTCCTGAGGAACCGCCATACTGATCTACAAAATGGCTGTATGAGTTTGCACTCCCACCAGCAGTGGAAGAGTGTTCCCATTTCTCCACATCCTCTCCAACATAAGTCATCACTGGTGTTTCTAATTTTAGCTATTCTGGCAGGGGTAAGATGGTATCTCAAAGTTGTTTTGTTTTGCATTTCCCTGATAGCTAAGGTTGTGGAGCATTTTCTTAAGTGTCTTTCAGCCTTTTTGATTTCCTCCATTGAGAATTCTTTCTTCAATTCTGTACCCCATTTTTTAATAGGGTTATTTGGTGTTTTGTTGATTATTTTCTTGAGTTCTTTGTATATTTTTGAGATCAGCCCTTTGTCGGATATAGGATTGGTGAAAATCTTTTCTCAGTCTGTGGGCTGCTGTTTGGTCTTGTTGACTGTGTCCTTTGCCTTACAGAAGCTTCTAAGTTTGAAGAGGTCCCATTTATTAATTGTTTCTTTCAGTGTCTGTGCCCCTGGAGTTATATTCAAGAAGCAGTCTCCTATACCAATGTGTTCAAGGGTACCTCCTACTTTCTCTTCTAAGAGGTTCAATGTGGCTGGATTGATGTTGAGGTCTTTGATCCATTTGGACTTGAGTTTTGTGCATGGCGACAGACATGGGACTATCTGCAGTCTTCTACACACCCTCATCCAATTGTGCCAGCACCATTTGTTGAAGATGCTGTCCTCGCCCCATTGTTTAATTTTAGCTGTTTTGTCGAAAATCAGGTGTTCATAGGTGCGTGGATTAATATCAGGATTTTCAATTCGATTCCATTATTCTACCTGTCTATTTTTATGCCAATACCAGGCTGTTTTCAGAACTATAGCTCTGTAGTAGAGCTTAAAGTCAGGAATGGTGATGCCTCCTGAAGTTCTTTTATTGTACATGGTTGTTTTTGCTATCCTGGGTTTTTTGTTTTGCCATATAAAGTTGATTATTATCCTTTCAAGGTCGGTGAAGTATTGTGGTGGGATTTTAATGGGTATTGCATTGAATCTGTAGATTGCTTTTGGTAAGATTGCCATTTTTACTATGTTAATCCTACCTAACCAAGAGCCTGGGATATCTTTCCATTTTCTGGTATCTTCTTTAATTTCTTTAGAGTCACAAAATTCTTATTATATAGGTCTTTTACTTGTTTGGTAAGCGTTACACCAAGATACTTTATGTTGCTTGTTGCTATTGTAAAGGGTGATGTTTCTCTGATTTCTTTCTCTGCCTCTTTGTCATCTGAAAAAAGTAGGGCTACTGATTTTATTGAGTTTATCTTGTATCCTGCTAGTTTGCTGAAGGTGTTTATCAGCTGTAGGAGTTCCCTGGTAGAGTTTATTGGGTCGCTTATGTAAACTATCATATCATCTACAAATAGAGACAGTTTGACTTCTTCCTTTCCAATTTGGATCCCTTTGATCTCCTTTTGTTGTCTTATAGCATTAGCTAGAACTTCTAGTATGATATTGAAGAGATATGGAGAGAGAGGACAGCCTTGTCTTGTTCCTGATTTTAGAGGAATTGGCTTAAGTTTCTCTCCATTCAGTTTGATGTTGGCAGTTGGTTTGCTGTATATTGCTCTTATTATGTTTAGGTACGTTCCTGTTATCCCTGACCTCTCCAAGACCTTTATCATGAAAGGGTGTTGAATTTTGTCAAGGCTTTTTCCACATCTAGGGAGATAATCGTATGGTTTTTCTTTTTCTGTTTGTTTATATGGTGGATCACATTGATAGATTTTCGTATGTTAAACCATCCCTGCATTCCAGGTATGAAGCCTACTTGGTCATGGTGGATGATTTCTCTGATGTATTCTTGAATTCGTTTTGCCAGTATTTTATTGAGTATTTTTGCATTGATGTTCATCAGGGATATTGGTCTGTAGTTTTCTTTCTTAGTTGTGTCTTTGTGAGGTTTGGGTACCAAAGTTATTGTGGCCTCATAAAAAGAGTTTGGCAATAAACCTTCTGTTTCTATCTTGTGGAACAGTTTGAGGAGTAGTGGTATTAGTTCTTCCTTGAATGTCTGGTAGAATTCTGTGCTGAATCCATCTGGCCCTGGACTTTTTTTGGTTGGAAGGCTTTCCATGACTGCTTCTATTTCATTGCGGATTATAGGTCTATTTAAGTTGTTTGTCTGTTCTTGATTTAATTTTGGTAAGTGATAGTTATCCAGAAACTTGTCCATTTCCTTTGAATTTTCAATTTTTGTGGAATACAGGTTTTCAAAGTATGACCTGAAAATTGTCTGGATTTCCTCTGTGTCTGTTGTTATGTTCCTCATTTCGTTTCTGATTTTGTTAATTTGCATGTTCTGTCTCTGCTTTTTCGTTAATTTGGATAAAGGTTTGTTTATCTTGTTGATTTTCTCAAAAAACCAACTCTTTGTTGCATTGATTTTTTTGTATTGTTTTCCTGGTTTGTATTTTGTTGATTTCAGCCCTCAAGTTGATTATTTCCTGGCGTCTACTCCTGCGGGGTGAATTCGCTTCTCTTTGTTCTAAGATTTTCAGTTGGGCTGTTAATTCTCTTATGTGACTATCCTCTGTTTTCTTCATATGGGCACTTAGTGCAATGAACTTCCCTCTAGCACTGCTTTCAAGGTGTCCCATAAGTTCGGGTATGTTGTATCCTCATTCTCATTGAATATTAGAAAGTCTTTAATTTCTTTCTTTATTTCTTCTTTGACCCAGGAGTGGTTCAATTGCACATTGTTCAGTTTCCATGAGTTTGCAGGTTTTCTGCTATTTGTGTTGTTGTTGAATTCCAATTTTAAAGCATGGTGGTCCAATAGGATACAGGGGACTATTCCTATTCTCTTGTATCTGTTGAGGTTTGTTATGTCACCTAGTATGTGGTCGATTTTAGAGAAGGTTCCATGTGGATGGAATGTTCTATAGATGTCTGTTAACCCCAGTTGAGACATAGAGAACAAGATATTTAATGACAAAACCAGATTTTCCCAATATGTATCTACAAATCCAGCCTTACAGAAAGTATTAGAAGGAAAACTCCAACCCAAGGAAGGTAACTATGCCCACAAAAATGTAGGCAACAAATAATCCAACTACACCAGAAACCAAGGGTGAAGCAGAACTAATATATTCACAATACCACAGCCAACATCAAACCTAAATCAAACAAGCAACAACAATCAATGGTCCTTACTCACCCTCAACATTAATGGTCTTAACTCACCTATAAAAAGACACAGGCTAACAGAATGGATACGAAGACAGAATCCATCCTTCTGCTGCATACAAGAAACACATCTTAGCTTCAAAGATAGACATTACCTCAGGGTAAAGGGTTGGGAAAAGATTTTCCAATCAAATGGAAATAAGAAGCAAGCAGGTGTAGCTATCCTAATATCTAACAAGTTAGACTTCAAACCAAAATTAGTCAAAAGAGATGAAGATGGTCATTTCATATTCATATCAGGAGAAATCCATCAACACTAAGTCTCAGTTCTGAACATCTATGCCCCTAATACAAAGTCACCCACATTCGTAAAAGGAAACACTACTAAAACTCAAAGCTCATATAAAACCTCACACACTTATAGTGGGAGACTTCAATACACCACTCTCAACACTAGACAGGACCACAAATCAGAAACTCAACAAAGAAACAAAAGAATTAGAAGGACATTTTTTAAGGTGTGAAAAGTTTTGTAATATTGAAAATAAATGGGCTTGAGATACACACACACACTCACACACATATTATGAAGTAACAGAGTATAATATGACCAATTTTATAAAGTGGAGAACAGAATTTTATCAGTTAGTTCACATTTAAATGAATTTTAAGTGAAATTCACCAATTGTCTTTTGAGATGTTTAAATTTTGATTTTTATTGAGCTCTTTTGTTTTGACAGTTTGAAGCTTCTTTTGAAGAATGGTAAGAAACTTCAATTATTCATTTATTTGTCCTTAAAATGTTGAACCTTTGGTAATCTGCAGTTCACCAATTTAATTTCAGAAAGAATGGAAAATCGAAAGCAGCATTCCCCATGTTAGGTATTAAAATGTGGGGAACTGCAGAGAGTGATGGATGGTTGGAATAGAGAACTCATGTGAAAGTGGACATGGTCAGAAATCTGGAATCTAGCAAAAACTGACATCAGCCAGAGAGGAAATCCCTAAAGAAGCCACTCATCGAGCTAGAGCATCAAGGCAGTATATTGCCTGCTCACCAACTCCTGCCCTAGTGGTAGCCGCGATGACAGCATTCTCTACTGGTGCTCTGCATTCCTAGTGTCAGAGAACTGAGATTTTATTTCTGAAATTTTCCATTGGAAGGTTTTTGACGTGTATGACTAATTCTTATCACAGTGCTTAGGGAGCTTCTAGGTAGTGAGCCACAGCTGCATGGGGTGACAAATAATAACTGGAACAAGACAGAGACAGAGAAGAAAAAGGATGGGAAATGAGATGCATGTGAAGAAATAAAACCCAAAGTGCCAAATAAGCTCAAGGAACACAGAAAACCCACTGTAAATCTATACTCATGCTGCACACAATAATGTGAGGGTAGAGAAATGGGGGAAGAAAATTTTATGAAAACTCTATTTTTCTGAAAATATTCCAAAATTTGGCAAAACACATGGACCTATACTTTATTAAATACAGAGAATTTATCTACCAAGTTTAATAAAGTAGAATTTAAATTTAAATAGAATAAAATGAAAGGGATTGACACCAATAAGCATATTAACAAACTAATATAAGTCCCAGGAAAAAAGAGATAATTAAGCATCAAGGAATAAGGTATTGGCCAGGTATAAGAAATTCTCAATCAGATTGAAAGTCAGCTTGTCACCAAAGTCTTTGGAGAACTTAAGACTTTCAAAGAAATCCCAAACAAGCCTACGCCGTTAAAGATTCCTTCATTCTCATATAAATATCTTTGAGCAATAGAGAAGAAGTAGAGATATTCCCAAATTTAAAAAATTGAAAGGTGTTCATCACTAATAGACATGTCCCATGAGAATTATTTAAGGATAACTTTTGGGCTGAAACCAAAGGATAGTAGATAGATTAACCAAAGGCCAAAATAAGAAATAATAAAAAATAATAAAAGCTACAGAATCATATAAAATTCAGTATTAACTTGAACTCATAGTTGCTTTTCTATGTTACTTAAAGAACAAGTGAATAAAACTCATAATTATGGACTTTTTTATTGAGCATACAGTAGATAATTTCACTGTTCATGGTTATAATAAAATATGATGAAGGGCGAAGGTCTAACAGAGCATGTTAGGCCAGTATGATATTGTTGAAATAGCAATTTTTGTCATTAAAATGTAAGTTTTGTTAAGTTAAATTTAAGTTAAATATTATGTCAGCTCCTAAACAATGACTTAGGAAAACCTTAAAATTATATCAGAAAAATGAAAAAAAAAACAATGCATAAAAAATAAGTAGTTGTCAAATAAGGTAGTTATAGAGAGACTGAGAAATAAAATATTATTAATATAGAAAAGTAGTTGTATAATAGCAGAAACAAAACTTTTGTTGTGAATGACATATATGAAAATAGCTTAAACATTCTAATCAAAAGATGAAGGTGTTAGAATGGATAAATTCTCAGTTATGTTAATTTCTAGAGCCACATAATGACTCAGAAGAAAAGAAAATCTAAATTGACATATAAGAATTAAGAATTAAAGAGATAATATCAGTAATCAAAAATCTTTAACCAGAACATAGCAATAAAATGATTCCTAATGACTTATTGCTATGTCCATAGATCAGTGCATTTTTCAGCTTCAATCAGCTAAACTTCTTGCAGTAGATGTGAATTAACCCCAAGACTCACAGCTGCATAATGTTAAGAAAGCCCGATAATTTGGGACAGTCAGTCCTAAGTGGAATGTCTTCCTCAAAACTCTCCTCAAGACACAAGGATCTATGGAGAAGACCAAGCAGAAAGATTGTAATAGCCATGGGACTTGAATCACTCTAAGGAAACAGTGTCTTCTAGACACAACAGGGCTGATGCACACATGAATTCACAGAAACGCTGGAAGCATGCATAAGATTTGCACAAGTTCAATCCAGATGGGGTCACTGCACTAAAAGAGGGGAAGTAGATATACCACTCCCAACCAAGAACCTACTTGCAGTTGTTACCTTCCAGCAAAGTAAAAATCAATTTTCCTTAGTGTGTCACTGGGCATTATCACTTCAGGGCACACTCCATGCCCTGGGGTAGTTGTACAACGCATACTTCAGTTCATGATTGTTTGTTTTTGTGGTATTATTTGTCTTATTGGTTCATTGTTTTGATTTCCAATTTGTGTGTGTGTTGCCACGTGTACACACATGCACATACACGCATTTAAAAATAGAAAGAGAAATGGAGAGAAGCTTAAGGCAATTCCTCTAAAATCAGGAGCAAGACAAGGCTGCCCTCTCTCTCCATATCTCTTCAATATCGTACTTGAAATTCTAGCTAAAGCTATAAGACAACAAAAGGAGATCAAGGGGATCCAAATTGGACAGGAAGAAGTCAAACTGTCTCTATTTGCAGACGATATGATAGTTTACATAAGCGACCCAATAAACTCTGCCAGGGAACTCCTACAGCTGATAAGCACCTTCAGCAAACTAGCAGCATACAAGATAAACTCAAAAAAAAATCAGTAGCCCTACTTTATTCAGACAACAAAGAGGCTGAGAAAGAAATCAAAGAAACATCACACTTTATAATAGCCACAAGCAACATAAAGTGTAATGCTTACCAAACAAGTGAAAGACCTATATAATAAGAACTTAGTGGCTTTAAAGAAAGAAATTAAAGAAGATACCAGAAAATGGAAAGATATCCCATGCTCTTGGATAGGTAGGATAAACATAGTAAAAAGTGGCAACCTTGCCAAAAGCAATCTACAGATTCAATGCAATCCTCATTAAAATCCTACCACTATTCTTCACTGACCTTGAAAGGATAATAATCAACTTTATATGGAAAAACAAAAGACCCAGGATAGCCAAAACAACCCTGTACAATAAAAGAACTTCAGGAGACATCACCATCCCTGACTTTAAGCTCTACTACAGAGCTATAGTTCTGAAAACAGCCTGGTATTGGCAAAAAAATAGACAGGTAGACCAATAGAATCGAATTGAAAATCCTGATATTAACCCACACACCTATGAACACCTGATTTTCGACAAAACAGCTAAAAGAATACAATGGGGCAAGGACAGCATCTTCAACAAATGGTGCTGGCACAATTGGATCATGGTGTGTAGAAGACTGCAGATAGATCCATGTCTATCGCCATGCACAAAAGTAAAGTCCAAATGGATCAAAGACCACATCAATCCAGCCACACTGAACCTCTTAGAAGAGAAAGTAGGAGGTACCCTTGAACAAATTGGTATAGGAGACCGCTTCCTGATCATAACTCCAGGAGCATAGATACTGAGAGCAACAATTAATAAATGGGTCCACTTCAAAATAAAAGCTTCTGTAAGGCAAAGAGCACAGTGGACAAGACCAAACGGCAGCCCACAGACTGGGAAAAGATTTTCACCAATCCTACATCCGACAAAGGGCTGATTTCCAAAATATACAAAGAACTCAAGAAACTAGTCAACAAAACACCAAACAACCCTATTAAAAAATGGGGTACAGAACTGAATAAAAAAAATCTCAATATAGGAAATCAAAAGGCTGTAAGACATTTAAGAAAGTGCTCATCATCCTTAGCCATCAGGGAAATGCAAATCAAAACAACTTTGATATACCATCTTGCTCCTGCCAGAATGGCTAAAATTAGAAACACCAATGAGGACTCATGCTGGAGAGGATGTGGAGAAAGGGGAACACTCCTCCACGGCTGGTGGGAGTGCAAACTTGTACAACCATTTTGGAGATCAGTATGGTGGTTCCTCAGGAAAATGGGAATTAGTTTACCACAGGACCTGGCAATCCCCCTCTTAGGCATATACCCAAATGATCCACATCATTGCAACAAAGACATGTGTTCAGCTATGTTCATAGCAGCATTATTTGTAATAGCAAGAACCCGGACGCAACCTATATGCCACTCAATTGAAGAATAGATAAAGAAGATGTGGCACATCGACACAATGGAATACTACTCTGCAGATTAAAAAAAAAATGGTATCTTGAAATTCGCAGGCAAGTGAATGGCACTTGAAGAAACCATCCTGAATGAGGTGACCCAGTCACAAAAAGGAACATGGTATGTACTCGCTCATATATGGATTTTAGACCTAGAGCAAAGGATCACCAGCCTATAATTCACACCACCAGAGGAACTAGGATACAAGGTGTATTCTAAAAGATTCATATAAAGTCCCTCACAGAAGTGGGAAGGGATAAGGCCCCCAGAGCATAGAGGATGGGGGGAGGGCAGTGAATGGAGAGAGAAGTAGGAGGAGAGGGAGAGGAGAGGAAAACACATGTGACTAGGAAGATTGAGTCATGGGAGGAATAGAAGACCAGAGAGAGGGGGGGAGGGAGGGAGGGAGAGAGAGAGAACATAAAAGAGGGAGCCATTATTGGTTTGAAGAGAAAACTCAACCTAAACAAAGGTCTAGAGACCTACAAGTCTGCCACCAACTAACAATTTGAGTAACCGTGGAAAGGCTACCATAAATACCCTTCCCAGATAGTGAGATCAACAACTAACTTATCAATGGAGTCTTCATCTAATACCTGTTGGAAACAGAAGCAAACTCCCTTACCTAAACACTGAGTCGAACTAGAGTCCAGATGCAGATGGAGAGGACAAGACCAGGTTGCAGAAACACATAGAGACTGCTGAACTGAACAAGGAGGAGCTAACAGGCCCCAAGGCTGATAGCTGGGAAGCAGTCTAAGGGACCTCAGACAGTGGAGCCAGTATGTATCCCTGGTGCACAAAAGGACTTTGCGAACACATCCCCCATGGAGGGATAACTGCCTTAATCTAGAGACAGGAGAGAAGCCCTAGTCCCTACTTCATATGTCCTGTCATATCTACATGACCCCAACTGGATGGCATTCCCCTACATATGGAATTGGGGTGGGCGGATGGGAGGGGAGGGTGGTTAGAGTGCATGTGAGAGGGCAGAGAGGGTAAAAGGGAGGGAAGGAGGGAGGGAGGGAGGGAGGGAGAGAGGGAGAGATGGAGGGAGGGAGGGAGAGGGAACTGGGATCTACATGTAAAATAATAAATTAAATACAAAAAAAATTCTCAAGAGTAACTAGAAAAATAAATAGAAAGAGAACTCAAAAGTTCAGTGGGCAAGGAGATGGATAATTTTTTTTTAAATTAAAATAAAAAAAACAAACTTTAGCCAGGTAGAGCTGTCACATTCTTTAGCCCAAATACCAGGGAAGCTAGGCTAAATGACAGTCAGCTACCACCAAGCTTAAGCTATATATTAAGACCATAATTCATAAAATAAATAAGCAAAACAAATCAAAGAGAGTCCAAGCTTGTCAAAACACCATCATTATAGCAAAGTAAAGCAAATTCTATTGAATATTGAAATAAGAATTTCTATCATGCTTTCTCAAGTTCTTAAAAAAAATCAAAGCAAACAACAACAACAACAAAAAAAAAAAAAAAACAGAAATGAAAACCCTTCCCAACTTACTTGATGCTGTCAACTTTTGTTGTGACACTAAAAGCAAATACATTGGAAGAAAGTTTTCAGATTTGTTTGTTTGAATTTCCTTGTGAAAATTTTTAATGAAATACAATCAGTCTAGGACTGAACCCTGTGTCCTGTTAATAGAATTACACATCATGACCAGGTTGGATTTTCCTGATAATAGCAATGATAACTTGGTATACAAAAGTGGATCTATCAATTGTCCATATAAATTAAATGTGGAGAAAATCCTTCTTGAACTTAAGACAAAAAATGTGTGAGCAAAACAATGTTTCTCATAACAGAAACACTTTTAATAAAATACAATTCTAAAAGCCTTACCTAAACAAGAGAAGACATTTCTAAAAACCTTTGGTGCAAACTGACTTGCAACAACCAAGAACTTCAAACTAAATTCATATGCAATCCAAGGACATCAGCTCTTTTCCATTCCACACTGGATCTCTACTACAATGCTGTCAATGGCAAGTTGTACAGACACTTAAAATTAGTTTGTCAGTTCCTGAAGAAGTAAAACCTGAATGAATCCAGGAGCCAACCATTTCTCCTCTAAAATATATATCCCCAAAGTATTTGAAGCAGGCGTTTAAGTGAAAATTTAAATACAAATGTTCAAAGCATCAATCTTCACAATAACTAAGAGGTGAAAAAAAATATGTCAGTGAATTAAAACAGTTTCATTTATTTATTCAATGAAATATTTTTATGCCACAAAAAGAAATGACGTTCTAATAATTATAATACAATATGAGCAAACATCATATATTCATATATATTTACATATATTATATTAAGGTGTTACATGTATGTATGTATGTATGCATTATAAGGTCTGGGCTTTATATGAGACTTATATGAAATATTCATTATAGCTATATCCATATACACAGAAAGCAGATAAAGACCAGTATGAAAGAGAGAGACTGCTAAATCAAAATGATTTAATATAATTTGATTTTAAAAGTACTATTAAAAATTAATTATGATTAGAAATAGAATAAAATCCAGAAGAGAATACACAAGACTACAGCTAGCCTTGTGTGGTGGTGCATACCTCTAACCAGGAAGATCACTGTGAGTTTGAAGCCAGCCTGATTTACCTGGAGAGTTCTAGGACAGCCAGGTCTATATAGAGAGACCCAAAATAAACAAGCAAACAAAATCACCCTCAAAACTAATTAATAGTGTTGCTGTAACATGCACTAAAGATTGCAAGCCAAAAGGAAAAATATATTTAATCGTTAATTTGGGGACAATTGTTTTATTATTTTAAAAGTCAAACAAAAAATTTACAGTTTTTAGGAAAAGTATTTTGAAATAAAAAGAAAAGAAAAAAAAGAAAAGAAGATACTTAGTTTATCTCATTTAAAATAGAGTCTTTTAAAAATACATTTAATATACAATCATTACAAAACATTAATTGTATTAAGAAGTATGGAAAATTATGTGATACAAAGTGAGATATGAAATTTGATGGTGAGTTTTATGAAAGCTAAAATATTACTACAACATGATATTACATGTGGTCTCCAATAACTGAACATGGAAATAGTTATTCTTATGAGCTGTAATGATAGTTGGTATGCATAAAGCTTTTGTTAATTTTAATGACTCTCTAATAAAGATAAATGATTTAGTAAAAGCTTAAAAACACACCATCTTTCCATTGATGCAGATTTATGTTGAAATTTTATCAGTAAAAATATAAGATTTTTAAAGTACATGAAGTCTTGGTTTAGGATCCTAACATCCGTCTAGGGAAATACTAATGGTAAGAAGTGATGTGCTAGTCAGACCGTGACCTCAGGAAGAAGATTAATGTAGAAATGAAGTGACATTTTTATCTGGCTTCTTTCCAAATTTCCTGATGCCTGAAATTGTCGTTTTTACCATTTGTAGTTTATATTGTATTTTACCATTTGTAGTTTATATATATTATATATATATTGTAAGAACTCACTGTGCTGAAAACAAAAGTATTATCTAGTTGATCCTCCATCAAACCTACTTCTTGGAACCAGAGGGGTGGCTGAATGGTTTATAGGACACATTGCTCTTGCAGAGGTCACTAGTTCAGTTTCCAGCACCTACATCAGGCAGGTCACAAACACTGAACTTCAGCTCCACGGGTAGGCAAGCATCCACACATATGTATAGAACACACACGCACGCACGCACGCACACGCACGCATGCATGCATGCATGCATGCACACACTCACACGCACAGGCACAGGCACATGATTTATATATTAAGCACCATCAGAAAATTTTTAGACATTTGTAATTGTTTAAAAATTTTCTATTAAGTAAAAATACTACTAGATATTAGAATTTCTTATATCATTGCGCTATTTAGTAGGATTACCATGAACAAAATCATTTAACATTCCACACAAACCCTTTACCAAACTTTAACTACCTTTGAATGCATCTGTTTCTTACAAATTGATGCTGTCTTCCTCATTATGTATATGTAGGACCTCTACCACGAAAGATGCAAAAGAAGACGTGGGTGTCACTGCCCCAGAAAAGGAAGTCCACCCAGAAAAGGCAAGGGGTAAGTTTGCTTCTAATTCTGAGAGATGCATAATTATTTACAGGCCATTGACATTTTATTTAGTGTAGTTTTAATATCCACAGTCATTGTTTTATGAGTTTCTGGGATGCTGAATAGAGAAAAGAACCTGCTATACCATTCTAGGCAGTGTGTCCTAAGACAGATTTATTATTAGTGTACCCATCACTTGTTTAAACTGTAGTTTAGTGTAGAGATCCTTGGCCACAGATCAAGGAACTAGTTACAGTTCAGAATCATTGATAAAGCTTTCTATGGTGGCCAAGGCATTGACTGTCTCTCCAGAGGGGCAGGTATTACCCACAGAGAGCTACCAATAAGATGGCATGTGGCTGGTAAGACTGAGAGACATAAAATTATTAAGTTTCCTTTTAACTTACGTTGAACTATAAATAGCTGTGGTTCAGTGGCTTCCATATGATCAGAATTTACCACAATCTAATTTCAAAAAGTTGCAAAATTTAAACACTGGCTAAAGTTATTATTAATATTACTTTAACATTTATGTATATATGTTTGAGATTATGTTAAGTTTATCATCTTTGCCTGTCACAAAAATTTACAAATGCCTTCACTGGAGGAAAACTGATTAACTCGGAACTTTTCATTAAAAGGAAATTTTTTTTTCAAAGCATCATTCATTCTGAGGCTGTTTAGATTGATTTTATTTATGTATTTTCTGTATTAATGTCTACAGAGAATATAAAAATTCAATATTTACATATCTCAGATGTGGAGAAAAAGGATTAATGTATTGATGGCCACAGTAATAGTAAAAGTTCTGATAACATTTATCAGAAATATGCACATATAAGACTAAGGCACACTGTGATAGTCGGAAGACAGTGTCTTACTGAAAGTGTTTGGGTTAAAAAGTGCAAGTAATTATTTACATATACACTAAGTGAGTTGATTTGGGGGGACAATTAAATAGCTGTGACAATGAACCAGAGGCTCGGCAAATTACATATATAATGTTTATTTGCATGCTGTTAAAGAGAGAGTAAAAGGTAATTTGTAAAATCAGAATGAACAATTTTGGTAAAACATATGAATCCAGTAAATTAAAGAACTGTGATTATCAGTGACATTCATATCCGTGTGCATTGTAAACTGAAGACTTGGGGAGACTTTGATCATGAAGAGATTCACCAATTGTCAACGCTCCACGAATAGCTTCTTTAACAACTTATTTAATAAAGTACCCAGGACAAAAGTAAACAATGAGTTCAAAGGGACCAGATAAAGCTGCAGACCATAGAAAGTTACTGTTACTCATTAAAATTAATTAGTTTAAGGATATACGTAAATGTCTTTTACAAGCTTTCTAGGATGGGAGAGATTATGCAACCACCCAGTTGTCTTTATAACCATTATATGGCCATTTCCAATATTGCCATCTAGCAGAAAAAAATCATTGTGTTTATTATCCAAAAGGAAAAAAAAAAAAAACAGATTCAGCCATCAAGTTCTTCTTTTTTGCTATTTCACTGTCTTATGGGCTGCCTCCCCTCTGTGGTGCCCTTTTCTTTCTGACACTGTGTTTATGTATTCTTATCAGTCGCATGCTGGCAGCAGTCGGCCATTACAGCTACAAATAGCAGCAGAATAGGGCTCTCATCTGTCTTCCTTACCTGCTTCTCTCTAGAGAAAAACATATTGTTGTTGTTGGGGAAAATAATAAGCTTTGGACACATTTTGTTCTCAAGCAGAAGAATGAACAACTCTGGTAATATTTTGTTAACATTAAGTCATATTATTCCAGAGCTATGAACCAGAGATCACAGCATCTCTCATTAACAGAGTTAATTAAGGCTGAATAAATATAATTTGGAAATTTCTGATGAATTCCTGCCAGGGCTAGGTGGAGAAGTTATTAAATGACAATGCTAAAGCCTGTCAATGCCTTCTTTTCCAAAAAGTGAGTGTTCTTCAGGATTGATTTAAGTCACTCATTGTGGTTTGTGTCCTTAAAGACTGGGAGGGACTATGGCCATGATTTAAAGATAAAGCCACTTGTGGGGTGGCTTTCCTTCCAATACAGAGATTCGCAAATTGTTAGTTGGAGTCCAGATTCTCTTGAAGATACTGGTTGAGGCTTTTCACAAATTTTTTTATACATGTTCATACAAAATTCTTGTGTGCAAAGAATAGGACATTATCTTTGTATTCTCATAATTAAGTTATATATTTTGAAGTCCCCTTTGTCATTTTTAAGGCGAATCTCTCATCCCGCAGCTCACACTACCTCTGAACCTACAGGAATCTTGCAAGATCCACTTCTTGTGTGCTGTTATTACTAGCCTGTATTATCATGCCTGGCTCTGTTTGACATTACAAATGATCTTCTAAAGATTAATTAACTTTGCTAACGTTCTCCTCTTAAACACATAAATATTTGGAAGGATACTTCATGTGAGAGCAGTGTTCTGTCATGCTGCCTATGGCTGATTGATTAACATGAATGCATGTTCCTAATTTAAGATGAGAAGTGTCCGGAGCTGAAGAAGAAAATGGAGACATTGCTATCAGAGGCCATTCACCTCATTAAAAGTCTGGAAACTGACAGGGCAGAAGCCGAACATGCTTTAAAACAACAAAAATCAAGAAAGAGAAGGATTAGCATGAAAATTGACTCTTGGTCTATTTGGAAACTCCAAGAGCTCCCCACAGCTGTGCAGAAAGGTATGAAAAGGGTTTTTACTCTGCCAGTCAGCGTTAGGGTAGCAGACAGGGTGACCCACTGCTCTGTGTACACAATTTACTCTTCCATAATTGAAATACAGTATTAAAGATTGTAATGAAGTGAGAGACACAAGTAGGTGTTGTGCTGTGCAAACCTTGACTGTGGACTTTTACTTAAGTTGAAACCCTGTTCATTAACATACCTCAGGGATAGGCAAATATTTGATATCCATTCACTATCCGTTATGGCAATTACTAAAACTGACTGCACAGTTAGTATCATTAGCCACCTTTTACAATGTAGAAAAATTCAAATTTCTGAATGACATGTTGGGAATGACACACATTTACTTTTGAGAACTTAGAAATAAATTCAGTTTGAAAGGAACTCCTAGCAAGAAGGCAGCTTTAATATGTTTGCTAGAGTAACTTGGGTAATAACTGGTTAAGAAAATGCTGAGCTTCAAAGCTTACAGAGAGAAAGCTTGGGTGGAATATCACAGCCTAAAGATACTGGCTGCTGTATCCACAGATCATGTGTCATTGAAATCTTCTTCACCAGAGCTTCATCAGACACTAGAAACTCAAGGTAAAATTTTGAGTTAAGGAGTCATTGGCTTTGAAGTAACTTAAAAAAAAAATAGGATACTCATAAAATCTGTCATTTGTATAGGAACTTATAAAGATCAAAGGGTCATGCTATTAGTAATCGCTCTAGGATAACAGGCATGAACTAAAAGTATATGTCGTGGAGAACAAGCAAACCACCATTGATCATAGCACCAAATCTTTTAAAATTATCACCTCCAAAGTAGATATGTATGATTTACAGAGCTGCAAGAAAATGCTAAAAATGAAATGGTCTTTTTGTGTCATTCTTTATTTTACAGAAATTACAATATTAACATTCTGCTATTGTATTACTGTGTTGATAGTACATGATAAATAAATATGATAAGACAATGACAGGGTCCAAATAGTACCTTAGGACATGGAGGATTCAAGTAGGTTCTTGGGCTGCCTCATATTCACACCCACAGAACATCTGCAGCTCTTCTAATTGTCCTTCTTCATTAGCAGTGGTAGAAAAGTTAACTTGAGAGCTGATCTCTTGCATGTTGCTCTGATTACCTAATAAGCCATTTATAAGATCATTTAGATACTATGGTTTTGAGTTCTTTCGAAGTTACATTTAGGGAGTTGTAGAAATAAAATTAATACAGATATGTATACATTCTGGAAACTAATAGATACAATAAATTCTTGTGGTGGGTAATAACTAATCATTTGAATTACCTTGTAGTCAATTCTATGGAAGGTCTACTTACAACCCAAGTGTGTATTTATTACTGTATTTTTTTAAGAGGTTAGGCATGCAGTGTAATTTAAACTTGTTGCTATATACTCCTTAACATCTTTCTGTGAGAAAAATATTTCTGAAAAAAAATTTCCATGAATCAGCTGGCTTTATATGTATATAAATAGGACATAATTAAACATTTTATTACTTTGTTTATAAAATATAGTTATATTTTTTCTATTTTTAGAATCTTAACATTTTTGTATAATAAATTTTAAAAAATCCTCATAATCTTTAACAGTTGTAAGTGGGAGGTAAGTCAGAACAAACATTTTATAAAATTAGGTAAACCATCTGTTGTTTTCCAGATCTTCTCTAAGGGCTTCTGCAGTCTAGCCTCCTCTCCTCTACAGCTCATGCTTTGTTTTATGTCCCTGAAAGCTGCTTCACAGTGACTGTGCTTAAGACATTGTTACGGTCTGACTTCCCTTTGAGTCAGCCAATGAGAATCCATGCAGGACACCATGAAGAGGCCTTTGAGGAGCATGGAGCAGGGATATTGGTAACCCTGCCTGATCCCTTCCACTCTGTCAGGTCATAAGTCAGTTCCAACCCCACCCCCAGAAAATACAATTCTTGTGAACTAGTATCTAGTGCTATCTATGAAAGTATTTATCTTTTCTATCAAAAAAAAAGGTAACCCGAAATATCTTCCAAAATAAATCAGGTGTTATACGATCCCATAAACTATACATTGGGTTGATTAGCTTTGTTCTCTTGTAAAATAAAGCGACACATACATTTTATCACACACAACAGGCATTTGGAGGCACAAATAAGTGCCTGTGTTCAGACTCTCCCCTGGTGTTCCCTATGCCTACTCTTACCAGCTCCCTGTTATCCATACAGCTGTGCTTGTGGATCCACAACTACTTCGCTGTGGCTATTTCATGGAAGCGGGAGAAGTCATTGAACTTAGAATGGACATGTTTGATAGCTTGTGACACACTTTGTAGAGCTAAATTTATGCTCCGCTAAATTTTAGAACTACAGGCAACTTTCCACAGAATGAATGTTTAAAGCAAGGCACACGTGGAAAGTGGCAAAGGGGAAGGGTCTCACTCAAAGGATGGCAGGTATGAGTGTAAGAAAATCAACACAATGGAAAATATATAATTTAGAAGACAGGCAATGTAAAACAGTTAATTAAAAAGACAGACATGAAAACAAGCATATGGAAAACTGAGGAGGCATGCACAGAACCTGCAAAGGCCTGCACCAGATCTTTTGCCTATGTATTACGGCTTCAGTTTAGGGTTTTCATAGAATTCCTGGGTGGTCTCTGATTCATGTGTGTTTGTTTGACTTGTCCAACTCCAATGTGACAGTTTTTTTTTATTTATCTCATTTGCTTGTTTTGGATTATGTTTTATTATTATCACTTGGAAACCTGTTTTCTGATGAAAGACTGAAAGAGTAGATTGGGGTGGGGAGGAGGTAGGAAGGATTTGAGAGGAGCAAAGGGATAAGAAAGCATAGTCAGGATGTATTATGTGACAGGACAATTTATTTTCAATTAAAGGAAAATTTTAATTAGAACAATTTAAAAAAGCAAAAAAAAAAAAAAAAAAAGAAAAAAGAAAAACGAAAAAGAAAAAGCACATAGACATACATGGGCCTCTGAATGTAGACAAACCTTTTTCTTCTTCTTCTCCTCCTCGTCTTCCTCCTTCTCCTTCTTTTCTCTTTCCTGTTTCCTCATCTTGCTCCTGCTTATCCTGTCCTTGACCCTCTTCTCCCTCCTTAGTGTTTTGATAGTCTCACAGTACAGACAAGGTGGTGCTGAGTTCCTCGTCTTCCTTCCTCATTCCCTGGCATACAGATATGCACTACCACAACCAGCCTGTGGCTCTGGTTATTGACAATGAAAGCATTCAGAATATATGCCTGAGAGTAATATTTCACTCTTTGCAAATGTTTATGGAAAAAAAAGTATCAGCAAGTAAACAGATAACCAAAATATTTCTCCAGATACTAACAGAAAAACTTTGACTCAATACCTAGAAATGCTTCAATATGAAATATGCATGTTCATAAGACATAACACTGTTTTGTGAATGTAATTGCAAATGATCATAAAATTACAAACAAACAAACAAACAAAAAAACACAGGGGCCACAACTTATATAAGAAGGCACTTCAAACTATAAAACGAAGTTAGGGAAAATTAGTATAAATATGAAAAAATGTAGGTCTACAAGCAACAAATATGCAAGTATCCTAACAACGATATTAACAAACTACATGAGAAATTTTTATTTTATTTTAAGTTATTTTTAAAAAGTCATTTTGTTTTCTTCCAACAGTGCAAGATGGTTTTAGTATTCAGAAGCTTTGATGGGAATAATGTGGGAGACCTCTTAGCTAGTTTGCGTATAACTTTCTAAGTGCATATTATATAAAGTGATTAGAATTATCTACAGTTTCAAACATTTTTATTGAAAGAGATGATGTTTATCAGTTTGTTCAGATTTGAAGTTTCTTTTCATTGCTGTTTTCTGCCTATGGGCCTTGCTTGTTGTCAGGGTTATTACATACATACATACATACATACATACATACATACATACAATGTATGTGTATACATATATATGTTGTTATTATATATAGACTGCTTATTTCACACTCTAGTTTTATTGTGAAATTATTCTTTTCAACATCTTTGTACTCATTTATTTATTCATTTATTCATTTATTCATTCATAACAAGGCCTCATGTATTCCAGACTGGTTTTGAAGTCCTCTGTAGCTAAAGATTACCTTAATGCTCCTGCTTCTGCCTTCACGGTGCTGGGAGTACAGGTATGCCAGACATCACCAGTACTGTTGGTTGGTGCTGGGTTCTAACTCAGAGCTTTAAGGATGCTGAACAGTGTCTGTGAACTAAGCTTGTATCCCTGAGCCAGGAAAACCTGATTTTCTATCTTAATTTTAGGTAAATAAGCTATCACATGCTTTATTTTAGGTAAACCATCCTTTATGATAATTTTTAGTTATAATAATGTTGTATTTCTTTACATAACTGGAACACACCTAAATAAGAATAATCCTTTTATTTTGACATTTGTAACTCCAATTTTATATTTTGACCTTTATATATTTCTGGAATGCGTCCACTTTTTCAATTTTATTTTCACTTTAACACAATTACATAAAATACTTATATATATGCATATATATATACACACACACAATTATACATAACACACACATATATATATATGTATATGTATATATATAAATATATACTGATCAGTTTGTTGGTTATAATAAATTGGATCCATACCAAAGATGTTTTAATCCTTTTGGCAATGAATGAAGAAAGCAATATGTTTTACAATATAATTTTTAAATAATCCTTTATAAGATACACAGACAAATGATTTCCAAAGGCCAAGGTGCTCCTGTATATAAGCAAGCATTACTCTCTGGGCAGGCTGCTGCCAACCCTGAACTTTGTATTGCTCTCACCATCTCCCCCAGAGCATGAGCACTTTTCCAAAGACATCGCAGAGCTGAATGGCTATCTAGAAGAAGCAGCCCACAAAGTGGAGCATCTGGAGCAGCAGAAGGAGAAGCTGGAACAAGCTAACGCCAAGATCCAGAAGGACATCGATTACATGAATCACCATGCCCCTCTGCTGGAGACAAAGCGGAAGCAGGAGCTTCAAGCTCTGAAGGAGCGCTATCAGAAAAAGTTTGAGGTGACTGAATGCTTGTGTACTCTGAAAATGTAATGTCTCTTCTAAAGTTTACCTGCAGTTGATTTCTCTAATAATCTGTTCAGTTATAATTTACTGGTATTCATTTAGATGCCTTAGCCACTTACCCATATACCTAGGATGATTAATAATATTCATTGGGTTCATTAAAATCACAGAGATTCAAAACAACCTTATTTTTGAACCATAGTTTTCACTGAGTGAGAAAGTAAGTAGAACACATCAGTAATTTAATCATTGATAAAAATTAGAAATGTAATAAGATTTCAAATGATAAATAACCTCAACCACATTGTGAAATCATTCTATAGAAAAAAATAACTTATTTGAAACTGTCCCATAAATAATAAATTTACCTCATATTAATGTTCATTTATTTTAAAGAAAATAAAACAAGTTCTTGGATGTGTCCCATGTTTAACACACAGTGCCATCCTCATCATTCCATCACCAAAATACTATTATTAACACTATTATTAATTTCAACTATTCATAAGGAAAATGTAAACAACATTTTAAGATAGGATCACACATTTTGAATTACAAAGTGCAATACTTTGACTAGGTAAGTTTCTGAATCATTTTTCTAAGGTAACATTGTTTTATTTTTGAACTTTTATGTCTAATTTCGTGTGTGTGGGGGGGGCCTTTAGTGTACCCTGTGCATTCAAGTATATCTGGTGGCTCAAAGAGGGTGTCAGCCCTGCAGACCTACAGGCAGCTGCAAGTCACTGGATATGGTAATTGGGACCAAACCAAGCTTCTTTGCAGAAGCAGTAATTACTCTTCACCAATGATCCATAGATCACCAATGATCTATGAAGAGTCAAATAATTCTTCATAGATATAAATCTAGTCTATTTTAGTTATGTATTCTATCACATATATATCAAACATTTTATTCTTTAATGTTTTCTTTCTTTTTCTGTCTACGACATTGAGTTTTTTCCTAACATCTTTGATGAAACTGCAGTTTTCCTGCACATGGTAACTTCACATCAATGCTTGCCATTCAATGTCCATGTGAACTTTCCTCAGCTGTATCCCAAGTAATTATTGGGTAATGAGCGATGTCCATGCTCTGTTTCATTAGCTAATGCTCCACTGTTCTCCAAGGTTCCTCTGACAACCTTTCTGTGGTAGAGTTTGTGCTGAAGATTCATTTTTTTGGTTTTTTGTTTTTATTCCCCTACCTTGGAGGATACTGTTCCATCCTAGTAACCTTCTATAATTTGAAAATCAATGTGTCAGCTGGAGTTACTTACCCATTTTTCTGGTCAGATTTTGCTTCCACTTGAAAGGAGGTTGGAATTCTAAGAAAGCTCTCTGTCAGAAACTGACCCATTCAAAAAAAAAAATACCTCTGACCATTTGACCATTCCTGAATAAGCTGGATAGATTTCTGTCAATCGGACAAGTTAGTACCATCTCAAAGGAGGAAGCCTCAATTGAGAAAATGCCTCCATAAGATCCAGCTGTAAGACATTTTATTTTCTTAATTAGAAATCAATGGTGGAGTCCAGCCCCTAATGGGTGATACCATCCCTGAGCTGGTGGTCCTAGGTTCTATAACAGAGCAGGCTGAGCAAGCTATTGAGGAGAGCAAGTGAGCAAAAGCATCATCACTCCGTGGTCTCTACTCAGTTCTGGCTTCCAGGCTCCTGCCCTGCTTGAGTTCCTGTCCTGATATCCTTCAGTAATGAACAGCAATATGGAAGCATAAGCCAAATAAGCCCTTTCCTCCCCACTTGTTTTGGTCATGGTGTTTTATAAAGTCAATAAAATCCCTGAAACACAGCTTCCCTGCTACCTAGGCATGATATCTGTGGTTCTTACTTCATCACAACAGTCAGTTTCTGGTAAGCATCCAGAAGAAAAGATGAACTGAAAGACACATGGAGATTGGGACCCCAATTACATGAAGAAAAAGTAAATCCAACCTTGTTCCACCAAGTCTATTTGACCTTGTCTCAATTCTAAATGACTTGGTGCAGGATTTCTCAACAATCTTGCATCAGCTATTGTCTGTTGGTTTAAACTGGTGTCTATTTGACAAGTTAGCATTTTTTCTTTGTCAATGGCCTTGGGTATTGCTGTAAAAAGTACAAGCATTGTTGTCAGGCAGCTGGAAGAGAAGGTTCTAGAGGAATTCACTGCAACAGACCAAGAGAACAGATGACTTTATATAGATCTTATTAGAGATGCATGGTGTATAGTCTTGAGTAAACATGGGGTGGGTATTAAAGGTCTTTGTCCTAGGCAAGAACTTTTTAACTGAGAGGAATCTGAATGAAACAGATTACCTTTCATCATCCAATCAGGTCAAGTCCTGAACAGCATCAGGGTTGAACTTCATTGAGTAAAATGGAATTCTGGAAGCATATCCATTTGGATTTGGACTGTTCATTTCCCTTGTCCAGTCACTGAGGCCACATTGTAAATTTTGGGCCTCTGTAGCCCATGAGTCAGTTCCTTAAACTAAGTCTGCCTTTGTGGGCCTCCTTATCTCCTGTTGAACATTTTCCTAAGAGTTCTGGGTAACATGGCCACCTTTGGGGAAGGACTGGGATCTGTTACCTCTACCTCTTTGCTCCCTTGCTTTGTTCTTTGGTTGAATTACTCAAACAGAACTTCTTATCAACTGGCTTTAATTCAGCTTGTCACCCTTACCACTCCAGATGCCCCTCTCAGTTTCTGCAGAGGGAGCCAGGAACTGTGATGAATCTAACACTCTGGCTGTGCAGCACCAAGGAAAGGAATTCCCCACAATGCAGCTGAGGCACAGCTAGAGAAGGTTACATATATCATGCAGCCAAAGGAAGAAAGCTTACAGTGACACAGAGGATGAAAAGTGGTAATTTGAACAAGAAAACACATCTTCCATTTATGAAATGAACGTAACTGACAAAACTCAGGAATGAAAAACAGAATTATGAGCACTGCCAGGACCAAACACCTCCTCAGAGAGAAGCAGAAACACACAGAGCTGTGAGAAACAGGCAAAGAGCATTTCAGAGCTCAGGCTCTGGTATGGGAGTTTATGTGCCATGTGTTTAAATTCCTAATATAAGTGTTAAAATCTTCCATAATTGTTATAAAGCTTTGAGCCTTGGTTTCTTTGTACACAAAATGATATGGTAAGAACCCATGTCCTATGTGATTAGTGTGTTCCCCAATTAGATAAAAAGATTCAAAACAGAGCCTACCATAATATACAGAATGCCATGAAAATAATATATGTAGGGAAGTTCCTAGCTGCAGATATTTATATGGGGAAAGAAAGAACTAAACAATGGCCCTGGGAGAATTAAAATCCAAAGCAGAAGACGAGGTGGAAACAGTGGGATAATATTGTGGGTCAACTGATGGGTGGGATGTTTTCATTTCTTTCATTAAGCAATACATTAATCCTACACCAAAGCAAATCCCAGAGTCTCACTCTTGGCTACGTCTGCTCTCAGGCACTTGTCCCAGACAAGTAGAGAAGAGCCCAAGTGTTTTTAAACCTGATAAAATTACTCAGCTAAACATTATGCAGGGAGCTGCTAAAATTTAGCTAGCTCTACCTGCAGCCATGCTTGATCACATAACCTGACAGGGAGGATGGTAGCCCAGTATTAGGAATATGCCTGAGACTGACACCTAGAATTGTTCTTTTTATGCTATGTGTGTTTTGACTAAAATGAATATAAAAACATAAATTACCAAATGTATATCACATTTAATTTTAAAAGTTCATACTACCTAAAATATAGTTTCACTCATGAAAATTTGAAATTGTGTAGACATTGCCCAAAGATCCAAGAAGAAATTTATAAAAAGAAACCTATCAAAATGTTAACTGATTGTACCTCATATTGGATCCTAGATTTGGTGACAGTGTAATTAGATGTGATTTAGCCTATAAACAACTAATAATTTCAATATTATTTTTAAATGCCCAATCTATAGAAAAGGAGAGTTATTCTTAAACAAATTCAAGTTAATATTCTTAATAGAATGTTGTAAAATTTTTAGAAAAAAATATTGACAAATATATCTGAAAATATGATATAAAACACTTGCAAGATAGCCCTTTAGCATAAGAAATCACTCTGAACAACTCGTTTAAGGAGGCCAGAAATGACTCAACATTAAGAAATATGAGTATACAACTTAGTTTGTAAACAAAATAAAAGAAAAATAATGATTTTTATAGAAAGACTCCTAAAATATGTTTGTCAGAATTACAATGCTAATTGGGCATAGAGAACATACCTACAACCTGGTGTTTGGTGGTCAGTGCAGGAAGATGCAGATTCTGAGGTCAGGAAAGTCTACCCAGCAACACTTGGTATTTTTCTTAATCAGAAGGTTATAATAAATAAGTAAAGAACAAATTTACTTCTTTCTAGTTAACAAAGTATTCTTTTACAAAAATCACTAGCATTCATAGTAACCATTGAAACCCTGCAGCCATCTCAAGCAAAAGTGGGAGAAATTGGGTATATAAGAGATGATGTATGCTAAAGAAATCATTTTTGATGAAGTGGCAGGACAATAAAATGAAATAAAAATATTTTAAATAAATAAAGCAATTTTCTTATAACTGAATTGCCAGGTCTAAGACTTTTCCTCACAAAATAACAGTAATTAGTATTTAAAACACCTGAATGCAGGCTTGAGAGACCACTCAGGAATTAAGATTACTTGCTGCTCTTGGGAAATATCAAGGCTCAGAGCTGCTGGAAACTCCAGCTCCAGGACTTCTGGGAACCACTTCTGACCTCTGTAAGTACTGCCCATGCACATGATGTGCCAGTCTTAAGTTTTTTGGAACACAAATGTTCTTATGTTCTGCTGGTGAAAATTAAAGCTATTACTCTTTTTGTTTTCCTGAGAGTAAATTGCCAGCCACTGTTCATGAAAGCCTTACCTTCCAACTCAGCACATTATCTTATTAGCAGTGCCTTTGTAGAAAATATTTAAGCTTGCAAAGTTTCTTTGCAGCTCACTTCATCACAGTGGGGTTTGTGTGTTTCCTCACATGTGTTCATCAAGTTGGGAATAATGTCCACATGCCTGACCATGAGAAGAGCAGTGATCATCATGTGGTGTGATGCAGACAAGAGAGTCAAGTAGGAAACAGACAGGAATGATGGGTCAGGAAGGAACTGTTGATGGCATCTGTTGATTATTAGAAGTCAATTATTAGGGACTATTACAGGAAGATAGCAATGGTTATTTCTGATTGAAATGAATAGAGGTGATTTAATTTTCTTTGCTACCCAACATTTTCATATTTCTTTGCAATATTATAGTGTATAAACATTACAAATCAACATGTATTGATGGTTTAAAGAGCACACAAAGTTGTAGCTTTTATGTTTTTGTACTACTGTTGTCAATCAGGGTAAAGGAAACATGGAACACTGTTTTCTAGGCAGTACACATTCAGAGGGTCAGTTATGGTAAGAAATATGTGTTAACAACTTTAAGCCTAAATTATGAGTGACATTAAAATTCTTTTAGTTAATCATTTACACATATATGGGCAATTTTTTTTTTTTGTTTCTAGGTAATGGAACAATTTAGAGACGTTCAGGATGAGCTTAAAGTTTCCGTAGAACAGTATGAAATTGCAAAATCAAGGTTCGAGCAAATGAAAGAAGATGATGAAAAAGACCTATACCAAGAGGAAATAAATGTAGAATCCTACAAGTAAGAATCTACCGTAAATACAATTCATAGCATCTAGAAATGAAATGTTAAACAAAACTGTTACAAATATCAGTGCTCAAAAACTTTCACACAGAATTTAAGTTGCTTGTACCTATATTATCACTAAATTTATGACAATTGAAATTTAAATATTAATATACAAATTTATGTAAATCTGCAAATTAGTGCATCTCTATTTAAAAATTGTCATGTGTATAACCAAATTCATGAGAAATACCAATGTATATCCCTGTCCCCTGTGACTGCCTTACTTTTAAAAAAGGAGATATCATACATTATAAATCAATGCAACAAGTATACATGTAGGAATTAATTTTTTAACTTATAATTATTTTCTTAACAAGAGAACAATATTTTAAATGCTTGCTTATTAATAACTGAGATTTTTATCTTCTGGTACTAATTTCTAAAGTAAATATGTCTTGCTGTCTTGGTTAGGTCATCTATTTCCATGATAAAACGCCATAGGTAAAAGCAATTTAGGGAAAGGGGGCTTATTTCATCTTAAAGTTTGTATTCCATCATCCATAAAAGTCAAGGCAGGAACTTTGAGGCAGAAGCTGATGCAGAGAAATATTATTTACTAGCTTGTTTAGCCTACTTACTTATAGAAACAGAGTCCACTAGCCCAGGGATGGCACTGACCACTGTAAATTGAACCATAACATATCAATCATCAATCATCAAAACAAAACAATACCACAGAGTTGCTCATGGGTGATTCTGGTGAGCACATTGTCTCAATTGATGTTCCTTCTTCCAAAATTACTCTAGCTGTGACAAGTTGACAAAAAACTATCCTGCACAATGCACAGTTTCATTGCTTCTTATGTTCAGCATTTATAATCTCATGTTTAGCCCAGACATATTGAATATGAATCTGTGCTTCCAAAAGATTACAAGACAATGTTAGAGGAACAAAATAATATTATTACTGATTTGTGCTACTTTTTAAGTTAAATATTGATACAACATTACACAATTCTATCATGTGACAAAGGGGTTGGGGAGATGGTTCACTGGGTAGGAGGACTTCCTCTGCAAACATGAGGTCCTGTATTCAAATCCCCAAAATCTTAAATAAAAACATGGGAGTGACAGTTAATGTATACAGTCCCAGCACTGAGAAGGCAGACAACCAAGCCAAAAACCAAGATAGCTGCCCTTTCAATGAAATCTGTCTCAAGGCATTACGACTAAATGTAACCGAGAAAGACACCAGATGTCCTCCTCTGGCCTCCACATGAGTGTGTGCATCCACACACATATGCAAATATTCATGAACACATATGCATCAAACACACAACACAAACCCTACCTGTGGTGATATATTATGCATGATTTATTAAAGCTTTCCTAAGGGTTCAGAAAGTGAAGCTAGTCACAAGCCATAGAGCAATGGTGATATACATGTTAATCCTAGCAGTCATACTAGAAAGCCATAGAGCCAGGCCATGGCGGCACACACCTTTATTCCCAGGAATCAGGAGACAGGCAGATAGATCTCTCTGAGCTACACAAGAGTGAAGTGGAACAGAGCTCATTCCTTTGCTCCTAACAATTGGGATCACATGCCTTTAATCCCCACACTAGGTAAGTAGAGACAGGAGTTATATGGATAGGCAAAGAAAGGAATATAAAGAGGAGGAGACAGGAACCCCTTCCCCAACCACCTAACTAATAAAATGAAAGTCAATGTCATTTTTGTTGCCTGATGCTTTCCTGGTTATTAAATGCTGATATTTTGGTGATATAATATGCATAAAACGTCTGCTATTTTCCTATCTTTCAAGGCTTCCTTTGCCAATACCTCCTTTGCCTGGGCTTCTGTGTGTATTTGGGGCTTCTGTGTGTATTTGGGAGCCAAACGCTGTTCAATAACATATGAATAATAATATTTCTTAATAAATATGATGAAGTCTTGTTTTCTGTTCTGGTCATGCTAAATTATGCTGTGCTTTCCCCCAAAATCTTTGCCTTCTTTATTTTATTTTTCTTTACAAATAATTATAGACAAACTGGACATAAACCAAACAATTTCTTAATTCCCTTCCCCAGGTTTCTCCCATGGGAAGATCTTGGAGTGGAGCTTAACAATTAATGGTATCACACAAGGAAACAGGCCTTGTTATGTTTTTACCATGTTTTTACATGGACTCATTAGCTTGTGTGGGGGGGATTGCATATATAGTTATATGTAACCTCTTCTTGTGTGTGAATTCAATATCTACTCCACGAAACCAAATATAGAATCATTCACCTCCTTCTCTCCCTTGATGCTTGCTTTCCTGCTCTTTCTCATCTTCAGAGCTTTGTCTTTTGGGCATGTTATACAAGTGCATCATGGAACATAAACCTTTGGATTCTATTTCCTTTCTTTAAATTAAATGTAATGACATTGAGATTAATCCAGCTTAGCAGGTGTGTTCAAAGGCCTTGGAATTTATGACTATGTGGGACCTTGTGTAGTAGAAATGCTGGCTGTGTTTAACCAACCACACTTGGGGAAGGGGTGGCATTTGGTTAGTTCTGGTTTATTGTGAGTCTAGTCAAAATTACTTTAGGACTTAATGTATAATGTGTGATTATTAATTTTTCTGGAATGCCTGTCTCTGAATATGTTTGCCAGACTGTGTATTAAGAATGTGTTTAGTTTTAGTAGAAATCATGAACTAGATCCAGGGTGTGGAGAGACGATTTGACATTCAGTAAGAAGAGATCATCCATTCCTCTCAATGTAATATTTTTATTAATTATTTAGAAATTTCATATGATGCACCCCAATCATGGTCCCTTCCCATTCTTTCTGGTCCAACCTTCTACCCTGGCGGCCTACTCCCAAAAGGAAAAAAATATATATATACACCAAGTCCAATTCGTGTTGCAATATACTCATTGAAGCATGGTCAAACCCCAATAGCCAGTCCCTTGAAGATTATTGAGTCACCACACACACACATACTCACACCACAAGCCATCAACTGTGAACAGCTACACTTTGCATCTTTTTCAAAAATTTGAAGGGCTCTCTTTAGTCGCTTCTTATATGGACTGTTTCTGTTTTCTTTTTTCTTTTTTTCTGTGGTGGTATGTTGGTGTTCCTGGTCTATGCTACTACCTGAGATTGCTTTTTTAAAGAAAAAAAAATAGTTCAGTCCCTCTAGCACATTTGCAGCACTGAAGTTTTTGTTGACCTTTCTTTTGCAGGTTTTGTGCTTATATGTTATTGAATATTTTATTTTATTAAGTATCTGATCAGGTGTTTCTCCTGGCTGCTGTAGATAATTCTGTCTTTATAGAGAACACAAGTTTATTTTTTTAATTAGATATGTAAATTGCAAACATTGTATGGTTAATGAAAGGTTTGTCTTTTGATCCCATTATGGGGATATTTTTGTCATGGAAAAGTTTTAAGGTTTGTTAGAATTTAATTTTCCAGTTCCTTTTTTAAATAGGCATAGTACCATGGAAAACCCCTTGTCCTAATGCTCAATTCACAGAGTATTTTCTTTTAAATATGGATATAGTTTTACATGTTACACTTAGATGCATTCAGTGAATGTGTACATGAGATTTAGTCAGATTTGTCTATTTTTTCCTTCTTCATTAATTTTTCCCTTGAGCATCATCCATATAGCCTGGCACCCTGTGTCATACTACTTTGACTGGCATGCTGTTTTATGAAACATGGTCAAGAATCATCCAGTCATATTTTCATGGATCTTCTCATGTGTACAGGGTTCTGGTCCATTGCTCTACATGCCAAGCATTGTCAATACCACCCCCCTATTTTATCAACGTACTCACATGATAGTTCTTGACAAAAGAGAGAGTGTGACTCTGCCTATTTTATTCTCCTGATTCTTCTGGCTTAGCAGATGTGAAAATGGTGATATTTAAATGCCTAGTGACTTTTCATCACTTTATTTCCCAACTTCTCCTGCAAGATAATCCAAAATAATCCCCCCAAAAGTCAAATAATACATGCATAACTTTTCTCTCTATTCTTTTCATTTGGAAACATAGATGCTAGTTCTCACTCTTTACCTAATATCTGAGACCCTTTAGGGATTTGGAACTGCTGTGGGATATGAGCATTTTTAAATATATTCCACTGACTCATAATAAGTTAGAGGATAATTTTCTTTTCAATGTGAGTAAAAATCATCTTTCTTTTTCTCTTAGGAAGGAGCTAGGTAAGCTGAAAACTCTGCAGGCTCACTACTCAACCTCAATTGAGTCTGTGAACATACACATTGAAGAGGATGAGGAGACAATGACTGAGATGCTGAGAGAAACACAGAGCACAACAAATGAAGTGTCAAATTTGCTGAAAACAGTGAGTTTTTAATATTTTGAAAAATCAGAAAATGGTTTTAAGCTAAAAGTAGTAAATTTTGTCAATGACTGAATACCAGACAATTTCTTACCTGCATTAGTTTTCTCTTGTTGGATAACAAAACAGATTTGGCAGCTGAACAGATTGCTTATATTGTCATTAGTTAAAAAATTTATATTTTTTTATTGGTGGATATTTGTTGTATAAAGATATGTGTTTCTCGATGACATTTTTATGGAAGTGTATCATGTATATTGGAAAAAAATCACCTTCCATTACCATCTCTTGCATTGATCTCCCTCCCATTCATTGGTCCTTTTCCTAAATAGTATTCCTTCTAATTGCCTGAAGGCATATATAAATGGATATGTCTATACATGTATTTATTCGTGTGTGTGTGTGTGTGTGTGTGTGTGTGTGTGTGTGTGTGTGTGTGTGTCTATACAGGTGTATAAGACTTGGATAGGTACACATGACCTCTAAATTCCACACATGATTTGGTTCATGATATTTGTATTTCTGAGTTTGACTAGCTTTACTTAACATACTCATCTTCAGTTCCATCAATTTTTTTGCAAATGCCAGGTGTTATGCCAAATTCATGAGACCCCCCCAAAAAAAGACCAACTCACTGATGTAAATGCATAAGGTTTAATGTTAAGTTACAAGCCTCAGCAGGGACCCTTTCCAGCAAACTGGTACAGCAGCTGCAGGAAAAGGGTGCCTGGCCTTAATTGCAAGGGGGTTTTAAAGGAAAAAAAAAAAACTGCAAGCAAGGTGGTAAATGCTTGGGCTGTTCAGGATTAGGTAAGAGGTAGGTGACCTTTAGATTCATTGACATGGTGGCTAGGGGAATTCATATTTTTGGCAACACAGCCTGTTACTTTACATATTTTTATTGGTTGTCATGGGGAGGGAACATTCTATGGTTTGGGGGGTTATACCTTGATCTTTTCACTTTTCATGAAAGTGGTCTAGGGACTTTTTTTTTTGTTTGTTTGTTTGTTTTTTTTTTAATTCCTTGGAACAGGGTGGAACTCTGTAATTCGGAGGTCAAGGTAGAGTTGCTCTACTCTGGGAAAGTTGCTGAGGTTTATTTGATTTTTAACACTTTCACATGGTTTTGTTCTCAATTGTGTGTAACAGAAATAATACAAATCCAGAGACAGGTATCGGGGTTCAAGCTGAAGATCAGAAAAGCAAAGCAGCCAATCACTGCAGAGCTTTTACCTCTAGCAAGGCTGGGGAGATCCTGTCTTCAACAGCTAGAGACTAATTGCCCCGGCACTAAATACCAGGCCTAAGACCCTGCTTATATACCTCTTATATACCTCTCTAGTTCTGGGATTAAAGGTGTACACTACCACTGACCAGCTTCTATTGGTAACTATTATGGTGTATGCCACGATTACCTGGCCTCTATGGCTGTGGCTCACTTTGCATTCTGACCTCCAGCAGGCTTTATTGGATCACAAACAATATATTACCACATTTTGCCTGATTATTTTTTTTTAACAAGTGCCCCCAGTTAGAAAACCTTGAACTTATTAAGAGTCTTTGGAGATATAGAGAGATTATGGATATTTTTAGACAAGTTTGGATTTTAAAAGAGATTGAATGTTTTAAAGAGCCTGAAATTTTATAGAATGTGGGACTTTTAAGTTATTTATGTTTTATACTGAGACATTGATATTGGCATGCCATGTCAGAAAAAGACATGTCCTTTTTGACTAGCGATGTGTCTGCATGTCAGGTTGACTACTTTTGTCTACTTGACACAAGCTAGAGTCACTTTTGGAGAGGGGGCCTCAATTGAGAAACTAGTCCTACCAGACTGACCTGCTACCAATTCTGTGGTATAATTTTTAATTGATGATTGATGTGTGAGACCCTAGCTTACTGCAGACTGTGACACCCTTGGGCTGCTAGTCCTAGTTACAATAGAAAAAGCAGGCTGAACAAGTAATGACGAGAAATCCAGAAAGTAGAATTCCTCTGTGGCCTTTGCTGAAGTGCCTGTTGCAAGGTTCCTGCCTTCATTTATTGCCCTGACTTCCCTCAGCAAAGAAATGTGAGAGTTTTAAGATGAAGTAAACTCTTTCCTTACCAAGTTTCATTGGGTCACAGTGTTTCATCACAGAAGCAGCAACCCTAACTAAGACAGTGTGGATGTAACGTCCCCAAATGTTTAATTCGTTGGACAATATAAACATAAACACTAGGAAAATGTAGGAGTCAGAAGATTATATATTATTATTCAAATAGTTATAACATTCAAAAAATCTGCGGCTCATAGTTCAATTTGTTATCTGTAAAATAATTACCATTGATAGATAATTTAAAAGAAGAGAAAATTATTTGCTAAGCTTTCATTTCATATATCATTTTTAAACTGGAAACCCTGTGCCTCCTTAATTTGTTGTAATAACACAATATTATTCATAACAGGCAATCGTGGAAGCATTTAAAAGGTTCCTAGTAGTTTTCAATTACAGAAATTGTTTGGACTACTACACATTCCAGGGAAGATGAGAGCATGATGAAATTTAAATACATTAATTTTTCAGCATTTCTCTCATTATAAGCAACATTTTCTGGAGCACACACCAGGCACTCAGTTAAAAGCTCCAACCTGTGCCATTCTTCATCTTTAAATCAGTAAACACATTTCACAATTTCCTTTTTATAAATAATAACTTTAGTAATAACTTTTGAATTGGTGAAGTGTCAAGTGTTCTAATCAAATTGTTGTTAAATGTGAACATTAGGCTTTCTGTGGGTTTCGTTTACTTATTTCATGTTATCATATAATTTTTCAATAGCTTAATACAGGTATATGACACATTTTTTAACTTTTTAAGATTTCATACAGAAGTATTATACTTACATCTTTTTCATTATTCCCTCTTCCATGTCTATTGACTCCATCTCAGGTTCACACTTTCTTCTTTAAGTATTATATATGTGATTATATATATATATATATATATATATATATATATATATATATTAAAGCTTACTAATATATAATTAGTGTTGCTCCTGTATTCGTTAATGCTCACTACTTAAGACTGGATAACCTACAAGAGACTCATCCATGGATATTGATTCTGCCTTTCTCACCAGCCTGTAGGTCTTCAACGAAGAGTAGCACCTTATGAGATTTTCTTCATCCATGTTAGTATGGCAACCAATACTATTGTGATAGCCTTGTTGGTGACTATTTTTGATATTTCATGATAGCAGCCTCACTATTTCTTACAGAACACACTGTCTTAATGCAAACATTCTCTCCTGATCCACTGAGATGTTCTCTAAGCCTTAGGGGTTGAACTGCACATTTTGGTAACCAAAAAAGATCAGCTGCCAATCACTTTGTCTGTAAGGATCTCCATCTCCTTGAAAGAAGAAGCTTCAATATAGTTCATTTTGATGGCTTTGTCCCCCAGTACCCTCTCTAATCCCCTCATGCGCCCACTGAACCTCTTCCTGACAAATCCCTTCTTAACTGCATGCCCTTTCTGCAAGAACCACTGAATTTAAGTATGTTTGCATACATAATCATGGGAAATTTAACCAGTGACTATACCAATGAAGAAAGTGACACCCTTCCCTAGTAGCCACTAAATGCCAGTTGCTCATGGAAAAGGCAAGGACTTCGGATGCTACACTCTTGGTTCTTAAGGTCCTTCTGTCCCATAGTTCAGCCAAGTACAATATAGACTATGATTTAATAATACAATAAATATGACTTAAAATTTTATATTTTCATGTTTTATTGAACAATGATATTGGTACACAATGTTATTTTGTCATTCAATGCAAATAAAGAATTTATTTGTTATACAAACAAAATGTTCATCATTTTTTAATATTGTTATTAGTAAACAGTTGATTTTGTAAGATATTAATTGGTATCTTTATTTACAGTCTGTTATGTTATATATAAATCCCAACACTGAAAGTTTTCTACTCATATATTGCTTTTTTTATTTCATAGTTTACCTCAAAATTTTTTGGATAAAAGAATTTACTTGCAAAAACATGAATGAGGAAGTAATTATAACTATCAACTTACTGATTGAGAAGTTTATGGGGAGATGGGGAGATTTTCTGATAGATACAAAGCTATTATGTGGTACAGTAAACTTTATATTGGATTAAAAAAAAATGTAGTTTCACCATACAATAGCCACAATGTATAGATGAATCATTATGAATGATAAAAGTATATGTTGCTAATTTTTTCATTGTAGGTTTTCCATCTCTATTCATGTAAACTATATGTAAACTATAAATGGCATCTATAAATTGCCTTTCATTATCTGTACTTAATGTTACCCAATTATCAACTCAAAATATATGTCCAATATAAGACTTAAATTTTCTTAAAAATGTAGACAAATGTTGACTACAGAAAATATTTTCTTAACATCAATAAAGGTGGTGTTACAGATTTCTCCCACTTGACCAATTGGAAATTTGTATTGTATTAATATTAAACTGCTTTAAATTCATCAAATGAACTCTGCCTGGTTATGGTCTATTGTGTCCACTAAGTTGCTGCTGCAAGTATTTCACTTAAGATTTTACATCCATATTCATAAGTGAGTCTGTTCTTAATGTGTGGCATATTTGATATATTTCCTTATTGGGATGATACTAGCTTTACAAAATAAACTTTGATTCTTTATTCTGATTACCTAGAGAATTGATATACATTTCAATAACCTTTTTTGAGATTCTAATAAAACATCCTGGCAATAAAGACTCAGAAATAATCTAAAGGATAAGAATTTTCAGCTACATTTTCATCCTACAGTATTATATGGAAGTCTCAACTATGAAATTTTAATATTTCTGATTTACATATTTTTTCATATTATCTAGAGTTTAAAAATTGTAAATGAATTTGAGCATGGAATTCAGTTTGATGTTTTTGTAATTTTCTGACCACTAATAAGCTGTATTTTCTAATTTTAATTTCCTTCACAATTTAGAAATCCTGTTTCTCATTTTATGCTTTCCTATTTAAATTCTGAATATTCATACTCAATTGTATATATTGTACATATGGATGTTTGTATATTTATGCATATAGACACATTAAGGCATAATTTTCTTGCACTGAGAGATCCAGCTCTATTTCTTGTTATAATTTGCATCAAATCCTTTGCAAAATTTTCTGTATTCATCATACTCAGTGTGTCTCTGTGCAGTCCTATTTAAGATCATTCCAGTCAGGCCTACCCAACATAGTGTGCTGCACTTACTTTTAGTATATTATGTTTTTTTAGTGACAACTCTCATAAAGTGAGATTCATTATACAAACTGTGATCTAAAATTATTTCAAGGAACATCTTAAATGGCATTAATTCGTCAAAGTTGGGAACACACTAAAATGCATAAGAAAGTTTTATCTGTTATATTATCTCCTTGTCAATATGTAGTCCCTGCTAACATTTTGTTTACAATGGCACTCAGATCTTTTAATATTTTAAAAAATATATAACCATGTAGGAATTGTTGATATGCTTCTCCTTTACTAAATGGAAAGTTATTTCTGTATAATTTTATATTTTAATTGGTAATAGTTGTGACTTGAGAATTTTTCAGAGGCAGAATATTCATGGTTTTAATTTTAAGCATTATAAACAAAGCTATTATAAATATATCAAACATGTTTAAATTAGATTATTCACTTTAATACCATAATATTGTTGCACAAAAGTAAAATTTGCATGAATGAGTGGTGCCAGGAGACAATGAAAAATCACAATAGTCACTTTTCCAGCTTAGATGATTTTTCACATTTTTATATTTTTGAAAATTCTGCAAACTCCAATTGATCCTTTTACGATATGCTAGGCAACATTTGTAGTTATGATTTTTTCTAATCCATACAACTAATCTTGTAAAACTACTGGAGACTTGTCCCATCATCTATCAGATGTTGTTTGGCATCTGAGCCATAATTTAGTGTCTGAGCTTGTATTTCATTCTTTTCCTACATGTATAAATGTATAAATGATGCTGTTGATATTAGCATTGTTTTTTTTGAAACTAAAATAAGTTTTGAACATCATGGTCAATGGAATAAAGCTACAAACTGAATCTTGTTTAAATACACAGGATTCTTTCAGTGGCTCTATTTTTCAATTTTATGCATCTATTTCTCAGGATAAAAATTTTATGGACGAAACTATTGCTTGAGCTTATCAAACTCTGAAGCGATGTTTGTCCTGCAGTGATCCTGAAGATGTCAAAGCCTCTATCTACACACTTGTACTGTTTATATGAAAATATACAGAGTTCAAACATAACCTATACATGTCTTTCCACACACTAATTCATTCGTTGATGAATTCTAAGACCTAATATGATATGTATTTCACATGAATAGTGCTGTCACAAGATTTCAATGCAGACACTATTTTTTCAAATATCTTGAATCACAGTTGTTGATGTGGAGCCTGTTGTTCAAGGCACCTTCCTCCTGTGTCAATTAGGACAGATTTTTAGCAGGGGTTTCTTCATGCAGAATTTGCACTTTTTCAAGAAATCTATTTTTGTTGCAAGAGTAACCTGATATTTCTCCTCATTTTTTGTTTGCTGGTTATGTTTAGGTAAACAATCAGTAATACTAATCCAAACAATACTAAGATACTGATTCTATCATTTTTAGCATTGCTTATCCTGGAGTTTCCTGGATGCAAAGTATTACTAGTGTGTCATCAATTCTCATGCCTGTAGTTGTTCTGTTATTTGATGATGTTGGTCAGTACCTATAGTGAAGTGTTTAGTCACAGTAAAAATAATTAAAGTTCTTATTCTTCCCTTTTCTTACTGCAAATGTTTTTGGTTTTGCCAAGCTTCAATTTTCTCCTAAAGCAGGCAGATAGTTTTAAAATTTAATATTTTATCATTTTTGTTGGTTTGAACTTATTGAGTGGCTTTGAACTTTACATTTGCTGTTGCATTTTGCCAAGGATCTAGGATCATTTCAGAGTCTATGATCATGCTCATTCGATGTCTTCTCTTGCTATCTACAAATACAACTAAGTATATCCATGGATTTCCTAACTTGAACCTGAAATTGTTAGAATAAGTCGTTTCTGGCCATGATATCACTCATCTGGTTCTTAAATGCTTTCCAGTACACTCGCCTGGCTTATTCGCTCAACTGCTGTCTGGATTAGGTCAACAGTGACTTCTATATTGCTACGAATAGCCTCAGTTTCCTTGCCATTGCCATAGCCAACTTACACAGAGCTGCTAGGCAAATACATTAGAGATTTCTACTGGAACCTTTTCCTTGAGGCCTGCTTACTGTTGCCTATGTTCTTTGTTCTTCTTTTTTATTTTAAAACAATCTCATTTTATATAGCAATCCCAAGTCTCTCCCCTTCCCATTCTCCTACTCCCCCCACCAGCTCCCCACCCCACCCCAATGCACTCTTCGGAGAGGGTGAGGCCTCCTATGAGGAATCATCAAATCTGTCATGTCACATCATTTGGGGCAGGACTAAGGCCCTCCCCCTGATTCTGGGCTGATCAAGGAATCCCTCCTTAGGAAATGGGCTCAAAAAACAACAGTTCATGCTCCAGGGATAAATACTGATTCCACTGTCAGTGGTCCCATAAGCTACTAAAGCCCTCCAACTGTTGCCCATATTCAGGGAGCCTAACTAGGTCAGCTGTTCCTGTGGGTTTCCCCAACATGGACTTGAACTGTTTGCTCATATTATTGCTTCTCCTTCTCTACAAATGAACTCCAGGAATTGGGCTCAGTTCTTAGCTGTGAATCTCTACATCTGCTTTCATCAGTTACTAGCTGAAGGCTCTATGATGACCATTAAGGTATCATCAATCTGATTACAGGGAGAGGTTAGCAAGAGAGTGTGGAGGGAAGAAGGGGAGGAGGGAAAGAACATGAGGGATCAGAAAGGTCAAGTTGGGGATAGGACAGAGAGGGGGAGCAACAAAGAGGTACCTTGATAGAGAGAGCTATTATGGGGTTAATGAGAAGCGTAGCACTAGGGAAATTCCCAGGAATTGGCAAGGATAACCCCAAGGAAGAATTTAAGCAATGGTGGAGAGGGTGCCTTAACTGCCCTTCCCCTCCAATAGACTATGGTCTATTTTTGTGGAAGCTTGTTTTCTCTTCATTCCACTGATTCCTTAGCATCTCCCACATTCTATAATAAGATATATGTATCTAAGTACCAACTCTACTTCTAATCTATATATTTGTGGCTAGTGGTTATCTTGAACTTATTTTAAGTGTTTTAAAATTACATTTTATTGATCCCCCATGTTCTCCTCCACCTCCTCTTCTCCCCTCTTTCTCTTACCCCTCTCCCTCCTCCCCAATTTGTTCAGGGGCTCCTGTCCCTTTCCCTTTCACTGGAGGACTGTGTATGTCTCTCTTATGGTCCTCCTTATTTCCTAGCTACTCTGGAGGTGTGAATTGTAGTCTGATAAACATTTGCTCTATGTCTAATATTTGTATATGAATACATCTCATATTTGTCTTTCTGTGGCTGAGTTACCTCACTTAGGATGGTTTCTTCTAGTGCCATCCATTTGCCTGAAAATTTCAAGATTCCATTGTTTTTTTTCCACTGAGTTATACTCCATTGTGATGCTGTATCCATTCTTTGGTTGAGGGACATCTACGTTGCTTCCAAGATCTGGCTTTTACAAATAATGCTGCTGTGAACATAGTTGAACAGAGCTTGTTGTATGAATGTTCATCCTTTGAGTATGCCTAAGAGTGGAATTGCTGGATCTTGAGGTAGACTGGTTTCCATTTTCCGAAGGAATTGTCATAAGAAGAGCAAGAAAAAAGACACATCAATAGAGGGCACCATTGTAAGTTTAAAGAGAAATCTGGCACCAGGAAATTGTACAGAGATCTACAAGGATGACCCCAACTAGGAATCTAAGCAATAGTGGAGAGGCTACCTTAAAAATCCCTCCCCTATAATGAAATTGATGATATACCTTAAATGTCATCCTAGAGCCTTCATCCAGTAGCTGATGGAAGCAGAATCAGAGAACCACAACTAAGCACTGAGCCACACTCCTGGAATCCAGTTTCAGAGGGAGGGGAGTAATGATCAAAGGGGTCAAGACCACGATGGGAAAACACACAGAAACAGCTGACTTGAGCAAGTAGGAGCTCATGTACACCAATTTGACAGCTGGGGAACCAACATAGGACCAAACCAGGACCCCTGTATGTGGGTGTCAGCTAGGAGGACTGGGCAGTCTATGGGGTCTCTGGCAGTGGAACCAGGATGTATCCCTTAGCCTAGAGACACAGGGGAAGGCCTAGGCCCTTCCCCAAATGACTTGACAGATTTTGATGATCCCTCATGGAAGGCCTTACACTCCCTGGGGAGTGGATGTGGGATGTGATTGGGGGAGGGATCAGTTAGAGGGAGGCATGAGAGGATGGGAGGGAGAGGGAGCTGGGATTGATATATAAAATAAGACTGTTTCTAATTTAAATGAAATTTATTAACAAAAATTACATTTTGCTTATTTATTATGGCTGGGATGCATGTGCCACACCATGTGTATGGAACTCAAAGGACAACTTTCAAGAGTGAGAAGAGGGAGAGGGGGTGAAGCATTGTAAATCCGGGCATGGGCAGGATTAGAGGAAGGAAAGGGATAGAGAAACTGATGCAATTGTATTTTAATTTAGATTGTTTTTGTACAAAGGAGACTCATTTATCTACTTCTATCGTGTTGGTCCCTTAGCTTAGGCTCAGCTTGCCTTTTCCACTAAGCTCCAGCCCACACTTAAGTCACTGGAGTTGAACATTCAGCTGCACCGCCTTTCTACACCTTCCAGTGTTTGCTCCTCACTTTAGTTTGTGATGATTTCACCCTGACAGCTTCTCTGGCCCAAGCATTTAAAATATGCCTTGAAATCATGTTCATGCACCTCAAATATTGCTAGGCCAACAATGTGTATGTGTAGCTTTAATAGAAGATGTCAGGAAGTTTTCCTAAATATTTGCATATCTTTTTACTCATATCATCATTTATAAGAATCTCAGCTTCCAATTAACACCATCTGTCACATTTTTATTTATTTTTAATTATAGTTCTTTTGAAGGAGTTATCCCATTATGGTCTTAAATTTGCATTTTCCTGATGACTAATGGGGTTGAGCAGTTTAAGCATGCTTCATTTAGAATATTGCCATTTCAGAAGCTATTAACAGACAGTCAGATTTCACTTCCAGGTGGTAATTCCATGTTATTCACACATATTTGTCACTATTTTCTGGTATGAACAACATGAATATATGATAATGTTCTATGTTTCTATAAATATATATTATATATGTACATATAGTCACACATATAGGTAGTAAAATTACAAAAGCAGTTACACACCCTCCCTCTCTCACACAGGCACACCTGTGTGCGAACGCACGCGCGCACGCGCGCGCGCACACACGAGAGAGAGAGAGAGAGAGAGAGGGGGGGGGAGGGAGGGAGGGAGGGAGAGAAGAGAGAGGGAGAGAGGGAGGGAGGGAGGGAGAGAGAGATACTATCGGTTCAATAAGGATCAGGATAAACAAATAGGCCGAACAGATGTTTATTCAGGGAGAAATAACTTACAACATAGACAGATGAACACCAGAGCACCAGTAGGTTCCACAGGATGCTCTCCTCTCCGCATCCTGCCAACAACATCCCGCCCTGGCTCCTCCTGAGACCTAGTTCCATAGATCACTCTGCCACTGGCTCCACCCCCAATGGGCATAGTCAGTGCCACAGAAAGAAACAAAGTGAATATCCCACTACAAGATACACCAGGTGTATCCATTCAGACATTTAGTTTATTTGCTCTTTCACTCCCTAAGACATTGTAGCTATGCAAGGATGGTGCATATAAATCTAATAATGTATACTTTTCAACAGAAAGCATAATACGCACTAGTCCCATCCCACAGCATCAATCGGGGTACAGTATGGAGAATAGAAATTCTTCTGTCTAAACCAAAGTGCTTTAAAGTTTTCAAGATGTTCACAAATTCTGTGTCTATACTTCCTGGAACTTTTTTTTTCCAGATGGACCAATGTAGAGGTTGCAGCTGTTGAGAATGTAGACCAAGGAGTTCAAGAATGTTTTCCCCTGAGCCATTTTCTATGCCACTGATGCCACAGGATGTGAACCCTGACAATTGGCAGAGGACACAAAAACCCACACATAAAATATTTATGTTCCCATACCTTTCTTCGCAGGAGGAAGGCAACAGAACACTATGAACTAATATAGCTGGGCATAGTGATGGCACCTATAATCCCCATACTCAGGGGTTACAGCAGAAGAAACAAGAATCACTGTGTGAAACAAATCTGAAACAATAGAAACAAAAACAACAACAAAAAATGAGCCTCGAAGAAGCCAAACCCAGGAAAGGGGTGGATGCTCCTGTTCTGCATTCTGTACATTCTGTAGTAGTAGTGCCTTATCTCTGACAGGCAATGGCAATCCACATCACTAGCTGGAAACAGAAATGGCATCATCCCCCCAGCTCACATTCCCACCCTTTTCCTGCCCTTGTTCTTTTTCAGGTTCTAATGAATAGAAGAGGACATGTGAAGGGCGGCATAGTGGAGACTCACTAAAATCTTGTACACTATATTTGTCTGAAGAAAAACTTTAATTAATGACTCTTAAATAAATTCAGATTAAATATAGTTAATAGCCACTACAAACAATAGAGAAATAAGGAAGTTTACTTCCTTAAGGAATATTTTCCTTTAACTCTTTGAACATACTTAGGATGGCATCTCTAATTTCTCAGGGATAGTGTTTCTATCCAGTCCTCTTTACCTCCTGTATAGTTTGTATTTCTTGTTTCTTTGTATATCTCATAATCTATCTTACTGTTTTGCCAAGTAGATACTTTAAACTTGTGAAACATTGTAGTACTTGCCATCAGAATCTCACTCTTCTTGGGTTTTGCCCTGCTTGTATCTACTGAGGTTGTCACTGGCTTGACAATAGGTCTTTGTAATACCTGTTTTCTGTGTCCTGTATGAGCAGTGGAGTCTCCTTTCTGCCTGGGGACATGGTGTTGATGGGACATTGTGGAAAGGTCAGTCTCCTTGTGGCTCTGTGTGCTGGTTTATGTATACCTTCAGAGCTCACTCAGGTACCAATCAGGTGTTCCTGATTCTTTACGGCCTTAATGCTGCTCAGCTGTGAGAGTTTGCATTCTTTGGGGACTTTCATTCAGGACATGTGGCCAGGTTGAGGCCTTTACTACTTCCTAGGTATTCATACCACTCACACTACCAAGGATGCATGTGTCTCAAAGCTACTATGGACACTATCACCAAAACTTCACTTATACTTGTCTTGACTTGTCTGCTCTTGTCCCAACTGTTACTGGTGATCTCAAGTGGCTATAAAGCTGTATCCATTGTGTGTGAAAAGACTTTAACTCAAATATAGCTAGCTTCAGAAATGGAGTCTTACTTAACAAACTCCCACCAAAGAGGCCAGCTGCATTCTGCTCTTCCTCTTGAACAACAGCTTCCAGCTTTCATCGTCTTTCTGGCCATTACTCAGCCAGACATTTGTAGAGGCAGAGGCAAAATACATGTTGACTCATGCCAATTCTTACAAAGGACTATTTCATTAGTTTCATAAGTGACTTGTGTGTTTTGATACCTTCTTTTTTTTTACATTTCTTAATGTAAAGAGTCTCTCTCTCTCTCTCTCCTGTTATGCCATTTTATTTTCATTGATGTCCTTTGTACAGATTTCTAGGACTCTTGACTTAATCTCACATTATTTTCATGGTCTCATTTTTCCTTCATTTCTGATTTGATACATATTACAAACACATTAGCAGATCTTTTGTTTTCAGTGAAAGGTGCCATTCTCCTCCAACTCTTGACTATCCTGATGACTTTAATGATTTGTAATGTTTTGGGCATGTATTATTTGTTTATCTGAAATTTATAGTTGTAATCAGCTGGACACGAGGTAGACAAACTACATTTTTTTAAAGAAATGCCATTTTATTATAGTTATGTTAATTAAGTAAATTTTTTTCTCATTAATACAGATTTTTGAAATGTTACTTCATAGCTATTAGGCTTTTAGATTGTCATACCATGTTTATTTAATGCAATTGCAAGCCCTACTTTAAAACAGTTCTATTGATATTCTGATATCAGGTAGAGTGTTTCTGACACTAATTTTAATTTTAAATAACTCATGGTTAGTGTCCTATTAGTTTTTCATCCATTAAGCTTCAGTTTAGGGAATAAAGAAATATCTCAGCATCTAAGAGAGCTTATGGCTCTTGCAAAGGGCCTGAGATTACTTCCTAATAAATGTGTGTATCTCATAACCTGGAAATCAGATCCCATGGGATTCTGAGCTCTTAGACTCAAGCACACATATGGGCATATAAACATGTGCAGTCACATACACAAACCCATAAAAGTTTTTAAAAGTAGATTAATTAGAAACACTACTTAATCTTCAAATCAGCATACCCCTGGTGGCAGCACAACCCTAGGATACCAACTTGGCCCCAGGTGGTGGCTCAGATCTAGCATTCACACAAGCTTCAATGGTAACAGGAGCCATGGACATCAACAAAGACTCTAACTATAGTAGGGCCATGGACCCAGAGGAATGGCCCTCAGTAGTAGCTCAAGCATGAATGTCATCATGGCTCTAGGTGTTGATGTTCATTGCCTATGTTGACAAGGGCCCATGTGAACAATGCATGTTGATGTGCAAGGGCCATGCTGAGATGGTCCTGCACCTCACTGTCCCTAAGAGAGCTGATCCCAACCCTCATAGAAGAGGCATTCCCTCCCCTTGTCCTGATGACCCTAATAAAGGAAATCCCTCATAGGATTTTGGAATTTGGAAAGCTGGTCTCAACCATCTCCTTGGGTGTGGGAGAGCTGGCTGGGGTGGTTCCAGTAGCCAGGACTAATCAATTCAGCTACCACTCACGCAGACAGCCAGGGCTTTGAGTTGGTCCACCGCAACATTTAGCACATCTATGACCTGCAGGAGCATGTGAAGGGACTGGTCCTTAGGAACCATAGCCACAGGATCTCCATGACTTAGGTCAACAGCAGATTATCCAAGAGGAGTTTCAGAAAGGGTCCAGTATAAATAGTGTACCAGAAGCCAGAGGCCTTATTTCCACAATAAACATTTTCAAGTAAACTGTTTGGACAAAAGGGTAAACTTGGTCAATCACCACAGCTCACAATGCTGCTAAGGTGCATGAAGAAGCAATGGAGAGGTGGGAAACTCCGAGAAGCAAAGTGGGATTTTTGTTTGCTTGCTTGCTTGCTTTTGTTTTACTTTTTGTTTTGAGTTTTGTTTGTTTAATTAATATTTTATTTTTATTTGTTAATTCTTTTTTATTGTTATTTTACTATGTTTATCCTACCTATCCAAAAAGCATGGGAGATCTTTCAATTTTCTGGTATCTTCTTTAATTTCTTTATTTAAAGACACAAAGTTTTTGCTATATAGGTCTTTCACTTGCTTGATAAGCATTGCCTCAAGATACTTTATGTTGATTGTGGCTATTGTACAGAGTGATGATTCTCTGATTTCTTTCTCAGCCCCTTTGTCATCTGTATATAGTAGGTCTCCTGATTTTTATTGAGTTTATCTTGTATCATGCTAGTTTGCTGAAGGTGTTTATCAGCTGTTGGAGTTCCCTGGTAGACTTTTTTTTTGGTTGCTTATGTAAACTATCATCTTTCTCTCTCTCTCTCTCTCTCTCTATATATATATATATATATATATATATATATATATGTGTGTGTGTGTGTATATATATATGTATATATGTATATATGTATATATATATGTATGTATATATATGCACACATATGAATACATCTCCCCTTCCTAATTCCATATGTAGGGCAATGTCATCCAGGTTGTGTCATGTGGATCTGACAGGTCATTTGAAGTAGGGACTAGGGCTTCTCTCCTGTCTCTAGGTTAAGGCAGTTATCCCTCCACGGGGGATGTGTTCACAAGGTGCTTTTGTGTACCAGGGATACATCCTGGTTCCACTGTCTGAGGACCCTTAGACTGCTCAGTCCTTCTGGCTGACACCCATGTTCAGGGGAGCCTGAGTCAGTCCCATGGTGGTTTCCCAACTATCAGTCTGGTGGCCCGTTAGCTCCTCCTTGTTCAGGTCAGCAATCTCTATGTGTTTCTGCAACCTGGTCTTGTCTTCTCCATATGCATCTGGGTTCTAGTTCGACTCAGTGTTTAAGTATGGGTGTTTGCTTCTGTTTCCAAGGTATTAGATGAGGGCTCCATGGATAAGTTAGTTGTTGATCTCACTATCTGAGAAGGGTATTTATGGTAGCCTTTCCATTGATGATTAAATTGTTAGTTGGCGGCAGTCTTTTAGGTCTCTAGACCTTTCTTTGGGTTCAATTTTCTCTTCAAACCAATATTGGCTCCCTCTTTTATATTCTCTCTCTCTCTCTCTCTCTCTCTCTCTCTCTCTCTCTCTCTCTCTCTCTCCATCTATTCCTACCCAGACTCAAACTTCCTAGTCACAAGTGTTTTACTCTCCTCCCCTTCTTTTTCTCCTACTTCTCTCTCCATTCACTGCACCCCCCCCCACTTCCCCTGTGCTCTGGGGGACTTGTCCTTTCCCGGTTCTGTTAGGGACTTTATTTGAATCTCTTAGAATACACCTTGTATCCTAGTTCCTCTGGTGGTGTGAATCATTTGCTCTAGGTCTAAAATCCATAGATGAGTGAGTACATACTATGTTCCTCTTTGTGTGACTGGGTTACCTCATTCAGGATGGTTTCTTCAATGCCATTCACTTGCCTGCCAATTTCAAGATTCCATAATTTTTTTTCTGCAGAGTAGTATTCCACTGTGTAGATGTGCCACATCTTCATTATTCATTCTTCAATTGAGGGGCATCTAGGTTGCTTCCAGGTTCTTGCTATTACAAATAGTGCTGCTATGAACATAGTTGAATAAATGTCTTTGTTGCATGGATGTGGATCATTTGGGTATATGCCTAAGAGGGGCAATGCTGGGTCCTGTGGTAAACTAATTCCCATTTTCCTGAGGAACTGCCATACTGATCTCCAAAATGGCTGTATGGGTTTGCACTCCCACCAGCAGTGGAGGAGTGTTCCCCTTTCTCCACATCCTCTCTAGCATGAGTTGTCATTGGTGTTTCTAATTTTAGCTATTCTGGCAGGAGCAAGATGGTATCTCAAAGTTGTTTTGATTTGCATTTCCCTGATAGCTAAGGATATTGAGCACTTTCTTAAGTGTCTTTCAGGCTTTGATTTCCTCTATTGAGAATTCTTTCTTCAGTTCTGCACCTCATTTTTTCATAGGGTTATTTGGTGTTTTGTTGACTAGTTTCTTGAGTTCCTTATATATTTTTGAGATCAGCCCTTTGTCGGATATAGGATTGGTGAAAATCTTTTCCCAGTCTGAGTGAAGAATTGTGGTGAGATTTTAATGGGTATTGCATTGAATCTGTAGATTGCTTTTGACAATATTGCCATTTATACTATGTTTATCCTACCTATCCAAGAGCATGAGAGATATTTCCATTTTCTGGTATCTTCCTTAATTTCTTTCTTTAGAGCAACAAATTTCTTATTATATAGGTCTTTTACTTGTTTGGTAAGCGTTATACCAAGATACCTTATGTTGCTTGTGGCTATTATAAAGGGCGATGTTTCTCTTATTTCTTTCTCTGCCTCATTGCTGTCTGAATTGTCTTTTCAGGGGGCAAATACTTCAAGTCTGTGAAGGGCAGATATAGAGGGACTGAGAAATGAGTGGGTTTGAGGTGCATGATATGAAATATCGAAAGAATCAATTAAAAATGATTCAAAACCAAAAATGTTTCAAAAACTCTTCAGTTTATATAATTAAACTAGAATGCTTCAGTATATTACTATGTTTCAATTTTAGTGGAAAAACAGCAAAATAAGAATTCTTGTTACATTTTTCTTTAACATGGAAGGCTTTACTTAATTGCTTGTGACTATATGGTTCTTAATTTTTATTGACTTCTATTATCAAATAATATGTATTTTAACAAAACTTGTATAGGACTGCTAGTGCATTTTATTTTATTTTGTTTTTGTTTTGTTTTTACATCCTGACTGGTTTCCCCGCTTCTCCTCCTGGTTTTCTAAATTCCCCTTCCTCCATCCATTCTTCCTCCTCCATTTCTCTTCAGAAAAGGATAGACCTCCCATGGATATCTGCAAGCCAAGGCTTATTAAGTTGCACTGAGTCTAGGCACCTTATCATCTATTGAAATTGTATGAGGCAACCCAGGAGGAAGAAAGGGTTCCACAAGTAGGCAATGGAGTCAGAGACAGCCCCTGATCCCACTGTTAGGAATTCCACACAAGAAGAGCAAGTTACACAATTGCCACATAAATGCAAAGGGCCTAGGTCAGTCCCATGCATGTCCCTGGTTGTCAGTTCAATCTCTGTGAGGCCCTATGAGCCCAGGTGAGTTGATTCTGTGGGTTTTCTTGTGATGTCCTTGAACTCTCTGGCTCCTCCCCCCTTGCACAGGATTCCCCAAACTCTGCCTAATGTTGTCTGTGGGTCTCTGCATTTGTTTCCATCAGTTGCTGGGTGAGGCCTCTCTGATGGCAGTTGGGCTAGGCACCAATCTATGAGAATAACAGAATATCATTAGGAATCATTTCATTGACTTCTTTCTTTCTCTCTTCTTCTCCTTCCTCTCTTCTGCCTCCTCCTCCTTCTGCTCTTCCTCCTTCTTCTTATTTTTATATTTTCCAGTCGTGTTTGGTTCCATCCTAGGACTGTAGGCTTTCAGATTTTTGGGTCCTGGTCTACCCAGCAGTATCAAGGATGAGCTCTTTCTCATGGTATGGGTCTTAAGCTGGACCAGTCATTAGTTGGCCACTCCCCCAATTCTGTGTTGACTTTACCCTAGCACATCTTGTAGGCTAGACAAATTGTAGGTTAATGGTTCTGTTGGTGCCCTAATCCTTCCACTGGAAGTCTTGCCTGGTTACAAGAGATGGCCTGTTCAGGCTCCTTAACTCCCATTGCTAAGACTCTTAGCAACGGTAACCCTCAAAGATGGCTGAGAGTTTGCATTGCACTAGGTTTATAGCTCTTCCCAGAGAAGCCCACAATTCCTGTTGTCTTTCCCAGTGCTCTCTCCATCTGTCCTCCTCATATCTGATCCCTCTTATTCCCATCCACACCTCCTATCCATCACAACCCCATCCACCAGCAATGTCTAGTCTATTTCCCCTTCAAAGAGAAATTTATGGGTCCTTCTTTGAGCCCTCCTTGTTATTTAGATTCTTTGGGTCTATAGATTGTACCATGGTTATCCTTTACTTTACAGCTAATACCCACCTATAAGTGAGTACATACCATGTTTGTCTTTCTCAGTCTGGGCTACCTTGCTCAGTATGATCTTTTCAAGTTCCATCCATTTGCCATCAAAATTCATTATGTCATTGTTTTTAACAATTAAGTAATACCCCATTGTGTAAATGCATCATATTTTCTTTTCCCATTCTTTGGTTGAGGGTTGTTCCAGTTCCTGGCTATGATGAATAAAGCTTCTATGACCAAGCGTTCTTGTGGTATTATTGAGAATCCTTTGAGTATATGCCCAGAAATTGTATAACTGGGTCTTGAGGTATATCTATTCCAAATTTCTGAGAAATCACTATATTGATTTCCAAAGTGGTTGTACAAGTTTGTATTCCCACCAGCAATGGAGGAGTTTTCCTTTTACTAGTACATTTTGAAAGCAGTTTATCACTATTACATATAAAAATTATTGATTTTTTATTTGTTTATTTTATATAACCAAGTCCATTTAACTGAAAACAAACATTTATAGACAATATTTGGGAATTTGGGTGTCGTCCTTTCCAAACTACTTCCTGCTGGTAAGGGGCGCTGTCATGGGGGATTCTAAGAAGATGCAGAAATCCTGGCTGTAGTCTGTAAGGCTGCTTTGTTTATCCTCCTATCTAGACATTTGTTGTTTAGATAAAATGTTCTGTTTCTATTTAATCAAATCATCTGAAATTGAAGATACATTTTCTATTAAATGTCAATAATATCATATCAATACTTGAATTCATTTTACAATTTTGATTAGTCATTCATAAAACATGTAATAGGTAATATGACTTTATGTTCATGTTTTTTATTTCCTTTAATTGTTTTCACTTAATGAAAATAGACTTTTCTCTCACACAATATATCGTGATTATGGTTTTCCTTCCCCTGTCTCTCATAAGAAAATAAACAAGCTTCTAAGAGATAATAACATAGTAAAATATAAGATAAAAATAACCTGAGACATTGAAATTGGAAAAAAACAAACAAACAGAAGTTAAAGAGCCCAAGAGAAGGCACAAGAAATAAAATCCCACTCATGTGAACACTAGGAATTCCATAAAGTCACTAACTGGATGCTACAAGATATGCAAAGCACCAGTATGATAACAAAAATATAAATAAAATACATTAATAAATATTAAAAAATATAATTTTTTAAGGAATGAAAACCCTAATAAAACATAATGAGTTAAGAAACATCCAAAGATTCCAATGAGTTTGTTTTCAGTTGGCTATCTACTCCTGGGCATTTGGCAGGCCTGAGTCCTCTTCTCCTTTTAGGTCTGGGACCCCATCTGATGCAAACCTTGGCAGGCTCTGTGCATGCTGCCTCAGTCTATGAGAATTCATATGTGATTTAGAGGGCCTTATTTCTTAGTGTCCTCCATCCCCTCTGGCTCTTAAACCCTTTTGCCTCCTTTACTATAAGCTTCCTTGAGCCCTGGGGAGTGGAGGCATTAATGGAGACATCCAAGATCTCCTACTCTCTGCATAATATCTGGCTGTGGATCTCTGTATTTGTTTCCATCTGCTGTAGCAAGATAAATGTGTCCTTTATTCCATGTTCTCATCACTGTGGGATATCGTTTGTTTTATTTAACTTAGCCATTCTGATGGGTGTATGATGAAATCTCAAAGTTGTTTCCCTGATGACTAAGGATGGTGAACATTTCTTTAAGTGTTTCTTAGCCATTCAAATCTGCACTATTGGTAATTTTCTATAGATGTTCTGGTCAGAAAACCTTTTATTGTGCCTATTAGTTCAAGGTCATTCCCTACTTTCTTTTCTATCAGGTTCAATGAAAATCATTTTATATTGAGATCTCTGATCCATATGGAGATGAGTGTTGTGAAGTATGATAAAGATGTATTTTCATTCTTCTACGTAAAGCCATCCAATTTGACCAGCATCATTTTTTGACGACACTGTCATTTTTCCAGTGTGTATATCTGATTTCTTTATTAAAAATCAGATGTCATAGATAGATGTTTGGATTTACATATGGGTCTTCATTCTTATGCCGTTAATAACATGGCTTTTTTGTGGGGGAGGGATGACAAAACCATGCTGTTTTTTATTACTGTAACTCTATAGTACCACTTGAAATCTGGGATACCTTCTGCAGTTTTTTTATTTTTCTTTTATTATTTGGGTTTTAGAAATTCTGGGCTTTTTATGTTTTCATATAAAGCTGCAATTTGTTCTTTCAAGATTTTTGAAGAATTGTGTTGGAATTTTTATGGGGATTACATTAAATCTGTAGATTGCTATTGGTAGATGGCCATTATTTGCTATATTAATCCTACTGATCCAGGAGCATGGAAAGTTTTTCAATCTTTTAATGTCTTCTTCAATTCTTTTATTCAATGTCTTAAATTTGATATCTTTTTTATCATACAAATCTTTCATGTGCTAGGTTAGAGTTACCCCAAACTTTTTATATTATTTGAGACTATTGTAAAAGGTATTTTCTGATTTCTTTCTGAGTCCATTTGTCATATGTGTATAGTAAGGCTATATATCCAGATACTTTAGTGAATGTGTTTATCATCTGTGTTTCTTAGCAGGATTTATAGGTTAGCGTATGTATACTATCTAATCATCTCCAAATAAAGGTATCTTAACTTTCTCCCTCTAATTTGTATACCCTTGATCTCCTTTGCTTCAGGTAAGAAAACAAATACTGTATTGAATAGATATGGAGAGAGTGGACAACCCTTCACAGGGATTGCCTGTGACTATTGGAAAACACAGATATTTTCATTTATGATTTGTAACAGTAGCAAAATCACAGTTACAGAGTATCAACAAAGTTAATTGACTGTTGTGAACTTTATTAAAAAGTCACAGTATCAGGAAGTTTGAGAAACATTGCTCTATCATACTCATAAAGTCTATTTTGAGGTATTTGTTTTGTGCTTCAGCTGTGTTGCAATTCTAAGGGTCTGTTGTGGTATGGTTGCTGGCCAGTAGTGGAGACATATTGCCCCAGCTGTTATTGACAGTGCTTTTACACTGGCATCTCAGAGGACCGAAGGGGTCACAGGATACCCAGAGCTATAATTATAGGTAGTTGTAAGCCACTGGTTGCACGTGCTGGAAACTGTATTGGATCATCTTCTAGAGCCATTTCTTCAGCTATATAAGCTACATGCAAGTTTATGGGTTCAGTATTAAAAGTTTTGTTGACATATCTGTTCATTACTTATATTTTGAAGTTTCAAAACCTATGGGGAAAATGTGAAACCATGAGAACTAAGCAGTGGCTTAATCAAATGGCTATTTTATAAAGTGTGGTATTGTATCCTTTTTTTTTTTTTTTTTTTGCTTTTGCTTGTCAGTATAATAAATTATGATTCAAATTTTCCTGGTGTCTTTCCATTTTCCTGTAACTAAACCACATTCTTTTTTGTCTTAATTATTCATCTGAATATTGGAGACACTAGACTTGATTTATATCTGATTTGCTGTGTTTTATCAGAATCCTATATTAGATTTCAAAATGGCAGATGAGACCATGTCAGTCGATGTTCATTAGGGAAACTATCCAAAGTAAAATACAATGCTCTCTTATAAAAATGAAGGAAATCTACTCAGTTCACTTATCTTCTGTGCACTTTTAGGTAGATGATCTGAAGAGACTGTTTGATCAATATTCCTGGAAGCAAAGAAATCTTGAGCAGCAATACATGGAGGCACTTTGTAGTTATTACTCCTCAGTAAGTGGAATATTCCCTGTTTCACTGCAGAGCACCACAAACTGTACTTAATAATTAACTTGCATGATTAAAACTAATTTTATTGACATCTAAAACTTAATTTTTAGTTACTGAACATGTACAAACAGCTCTTTTATTCTTTTTTTTTTTAATCAAGAAAAAAGCATGGGATGTTGAGCTGTCTAATGTTTCGAAAGACTTCACTGATATTTCAACAAAGTATATGGCATTGACAGAAGAAAACAAAAGGTTCCAATCTGAAATTGGAGGCATAACAGAGGATATCGGGGAAAGGTGATTCAGATTTTATTATTATTATTATTATTATTATTATTATTTAGAATTCCCAGTAGGAGATATGTAATAAACTCTCCTAGCGTGAGTCCTTGGGGTAATATAAGAGTTTTCATATTTAATATTACTTTAACTGGAGTTTATTCCAAATGATACTGTTATCATCCAGGACACTGTTAGCAAAAGTGCCGTAGACATATAGTCTAGAGGTTAAGGATTACGTTCAACTTAATGTAGGTGTGGTCATTCCTCATCTCTTCCAGCCCTTCTTCACTCCTCCCCTATAACCGCTAACCTGCTTTTCTTCACTTAGGAACCAGAGTCTCCCTCATGCCACTTCTATCTCAACTCCCATATCCAACATGTGAGCAAACACTTCTGCACACCTCAAGCATCTTTAAAATGTATGTTTCCAGCAAAATTCAGATCTGATGTGCATACTGCATGGCTATTGAGAGTAGGTGCCTGGCAGTCATATCTCTTCTCTAACCATTATCTGTAATGAGAAGGACACATGTCCTTTCTCTTTTTAAGTACATGTATCATTAACTAACTTTCTCATTGACACTGATTTTAGAAAAGGAAAGGGAGCATTTTCTTCACATATCCATAGCTCCCTTGACTAGGCTACCTCCTATTTGCTGTAATATGCTATACCTGGTTCAAATCATGACTTTACTCAAATTCCCCTACTAGTAACACTTGACATTTCAACTGTATTTTTATAACAGTTTTACTGTTCTTTCTGTACAAGTATTACTTAACCTTATGATTATGGTGCAGGGATGTACACAAAGCATTTTCTATTGTTTTTGGATGGGCACATCTCTCCCTCATGTTTTTTAACTTGCTCACAATGCTGTATTATACAAATAGTGTTGATTTCTCTATTATAACTATATAAAGTTATATAGTTATATATTATAACCACAGCTCTGGTTAATTTGGTCTGTGATGCTTATTTTATATGAAATTTTATAATAAAACTTGTGAATTTTTAAAAAATTAGGAAGAAGGGGAAAAAGAGAAAAAACAAAGACACCTCAAAAGTAGTAAGCAAGAGAGGAGACCCATTTGTAAGAGAACATGAGTGTGACAGCTAGCAAAAGCAAGCAGCCTCCAAGCCTTACCGGTGTATAAGAGGAAAGGTTTATTTCCCACACATGCTGCCATTCAGCTATAGCTACTGTGTCTGTTTACATGTTCTTCCTTCTGAGACCCAGAGACAAGGACTGAATGCCTCTGGGCACGTTGCTTTAATACTATAGGGAAGAGTGCATTACTGAGACCATTTATAGCTCTTACAGCTTCAGCAAGAATGTTTCCAATATCACTGCTCATATTTCATTGTGTGAAGCAAGTCATGTAGTCAGATATCATGTTAATGGGATAGACAGACAGTTACCAAAGAAGTACAAATAGACAATGAACACTAGAAAAAAAGTGTCTGACACTGGGAATTTATTAAAACTACTCTGAGATGCTATTGCACCTAAGTCAAGACAGCTATACTCAAGAAAGCAAGTGACTTCCCAGCAAGATGGTTTGAAGGACAAAGGGTCTTGGTGTGCAAGCCTGCTGATAGGAGTTCAGTTCATGGAACTCATGTAAAGGTAGAGAGAGAGAGGGAGAGAGAGAAAATCAATCACACCAATTCCCATGTGCCATGGCATTTATGTTTCACTCCACACATCGTGCATGTGCATACACACACACACACACACAGACAGACACACACACACACACACACAGACACACACACACACACACACAGACACACACACACACACACACACACACACACACACACACCCCTACATTCATTCATTCATTGTTCAGCCAAAAAGAAGGAACATTGAATTAAAATAATAAATGAAACAAGTCAGACTCAGCAAATTGTCACCTGTTTTCTACCATATATAGAATCTAGGTAGGTGTGTGTGAATGTGTTTGAGAGAGAGAGAGTTCATTTTATATACTCCCCCACTCCCCCCCCCCACTCTACTCCACAGAGGGTGTAAGGCCTCTCTTGGGGAGTCGACAAAGTCTGGTATATCAGGTTGAGGCAGGTCTTAGGCCCTCCCTCCTGTATTCATGCTGAGCAAGGTATCCCACCATTTTATTTGTCTATAGACTCTAGTTTTGTAATATATATATATATATATATATATATATATATATATATATATATATCAAGAAAGAAAAAGGGAGTGCTATGGAATAATCTTCTTGTACATTATAAAGATTTCTCACTTTAATTTTTTTTAATAAAACACTGATTGGCCAGTAGTCAAGCCGGAAGTATAAGTAGGTCGACCGAACTAAGAATGATGGGAAGGGGAAGGGTGAAGGCAAGCGTTGCCAACCAGATGCAGAGGAAGCAAGATGAGTATGTGAGACTGAGAAAAGACACCAAGCCACATGGCTAAACGTAGATAAGAATTATGGGTTAATTCCAGTTTAAGAGCTAGTTGGTAATAAGCCTGAGCTACCAGTTGAGCATTTATAATTAATATAAGTATCTCTATGGTATTTGGGAGTTGCTTGCAGGAAAACAACTTCCACCTATGGGGGAGGGGGAGAATTTTGAGGAAGGGGACCTGCAGGAAGAGCATAGGAGGAAGCACCCAGTTCAATTTCATGGAGTATGAGTTTGAAATGTCCCAATGAAACCCACTTATTATTTTTAACAATGAATTGTCATCATGACAATTGGGATATTCTGACAGTTAATCCCATTCATTGGGTTTTCTTTCTGAGGTAACACCTTGTGTGTCTCTCCAACAATAAATCAAACTGATGTTTCAGCAAATGCAATGATTTCTTCCCAATGTTTTATTTGCCTTTCTCCTAAATATTCTTCTATGTCATCTTACAATTCAGTATGCATTAACTACGATTCTGTTTCTTAGATACAATAATATCCCAAATGCAACTTAAGAATGAAAGCATGTATTTTGGCCTGAATAAACAGGGGGATAGAATCATCAGTAGAAGGGATTCAGGGGTGGCAGCAGGAACATTAAACATAGACAACCACATTTTATCACCACACAGGAAGCAGGAAAAGGGTAGAAAGTGGGGTTAGGCTCTCAAACTTCAAGCAGCCCTCAGTGACACCCTTCCTCCAGAGCATCTCTGCCTCCTAATGCACAACAGCTCCACCCCCTAAGGACCAAGAGTTCACATACATCATATCTTTAAAAACAACACCACACTGTGCTTGACTCGGGTGTCTCAAGCTTGCTTTTCACCCATCAAACACACTCTGGGCATGAATATCTTTGCATTTGCTTCCTCAACTTATTGTTTTAGATCATCATGTTTATGGCACCTTTTCATTTGGTTATGTTAAGAGACTTTTGTTGTTTTAGCTTGGTTTTTACTGTGCCTTTCATCCTTTCTTCTAAGACATACTGGCAATATCAATATCATTAATAATAAAAAATTAATCTGATTCTAGTGATCAAGCCAGAGTAATCATATGTGTACTTCCATTACAGAGTGGAGCCCAGCAAGCTACTTTGTAACCAAGGGTTTCCTTTTTTATACTGTTTGTATATTTCCTAAACCATGGCAAACAAAATTTTACTTTACCAAAATCTCCACTTAATTCACAGCAATAACATGTCCTTATGATTTACTAGAACTCTGATTATAATGAACGAATATTGTAGGAAACGTGTACAAACAAACTTAGAGAGATCAAACTTAAAATGGTTTTAATACACAGATATTATTATAAATTCATATTTATAGATAATGAATACCTGTGAGTACTAATTTTCTTTCATCATGAGAAAATGAAATTTTAGCACACTATTATAAGAAATGCAAATACACTTAAATATCTGTATGATCCTGTTACACAGGAAAGCCATGATCTATAAAATGACATTGTAATATTTATTTAATTTTACTACTTTCTACAAGTACTGTGGTAAATTTTTTATGTAGAAATGTTTTTCAGAATAATATTTTTTTTAAAAAATGTGAAACAGTCTTATGAAAATGTTTTAGCCATAATATTTTAAATCTCTTAACATATCTCTAGTACTATCTTCCAGAAATATTTTGTGATTTCTTTTTTCTTTTTCTTTTTCTTTATTTTTTTTTTTAAGACTGGGCAGTACAAGAACTTGTCCTAAACTCCATTTCTTTGATTATCACTGAGGCTGAATATTTATACAACCTCTCTAGGATTCACACTTCATTAATTATTCATGGGCATTTCCCGGGGAAAAATGAAGAAGTCAAGTTTCCAGCAGCCAAAGTTTCTTTCCTCAAAGCCCACAGCTGTGTGCAGCTGGGATATGTATAGAATGTTCATTTTGTATATTCATGTTCAAGGTTGTTGTTTTAGTTTTCTTTTTCACTTACCCAATTATTTGCAAGTTAACTTGGCTTCAATTTAACTGCCATTTTGTGAACATTCAAATATACTTAGTATATCGGCAGTGACAGCAATTTCAGATATGAGAACTAATGTTAAAACAGGAAGAGCAGGTAAGATAATGAACCATGTGTTCCTGCTTCTCCCCACCCTCTCTCTCTCTCTCTCTCTCTCTCTCTCTCTCTCTCTCTCTCTCTCTCTCTCTCTCTCTCTGTGTGTGTGTGTGTGTGTGTGTGTGTATGTGTGTGTGTGTAAGTAGCCACAAGCAAGCACTATAGCCCTAGAGGTCAATGTGAAAGATACTAAGTCATTTTAAGGATTAAGTTGAGAACAAAAATAGAAAAAAAAAATAGATCAAAAGAGCTATATGCTGTATTCTGGCTAGTTTTTCACAGCCTTGACTCAAACTTAGCCTTACCCAGGAAGAGGGAATCTCAACTGAGGAACTGCTTCCATCTCAGTATGTGGATACATCTGTTGGGCATTTTCTTGGTTGCAGATTGATGGGCAAAGGCCCCTCTCTCACTGTGGGTGGTGTCACCCGGGCTGGGAATCCCGGGTAGCTAAACCCTGGATAGAGGTAGCTAAACATGAGCCTGGAAATACGGAAGGGAGTGGCTTTCCTCTATGGTTGAAGCTTCTGTTTCTGCTTCTTTTCCTGTCCTGATGACTTTCATCAAGGACTGGCTGTGACCTGGGTATGTAAGCCAACTAGATCCTTCCCTCCCTAAGTTGCACTTGGTCATGGTATTTACCACAGTAACATTAAAGCACACATGACAAAAATCGGTGCTGGAAGTGGGATATTGCCATGATAGGCCTGGCCATATTGTTTCTCAGTACGATTGTGGAAAGATTTCATAGCTTTGAGCTGAACTATGAGCCCAATAAAACATTTCTTCCCCAAGGTTTCTTTTGATCATGATGATGCTTTATCAGAAACTCAGAACCCTAAACCGAAGATTCTCAGATCCCTGTTCCAAGATTTCATAGTAGTGATCATTACACAATTTAAGGTTGCAAAAACAAACAAACAAACAAAACCAAAAAACAAAAACTTCTTGCTGGTGCTACCAGCTGAAACTAAATGTATAGGAAAACAAAACAAAACAAAAAATGAAAGATTGGAAGAAAGACAGTGATATGCTTGATGAGAACTGGTGTGGAAAGATACAAAGACCATTGTCTAACAGTATTTTGACTTGTGCTGTAAAAAATGGCAAAAAGTTTATCAAGATCATTGAAATATATTAAATGTGGAAGTACTATAACTCTCAAACAAGCTCCTCCATATCTATGATGTCATCTCTCTTAAGATCCTGAATATCAGGAGATGGAATTTTGTGGGGTAAGTTAAGGTTTTGATCACAGATAATATAAATCCCTCCCCCCAAAAATGATAGGCCAGAATCATTAAATTAAATTATTTTTGGGACCCCTTAAATGCATACATATAATATTTACTTTAAGTATATAATGGAATAAAATGTTACTCTTTAGAAAATTCATATAAAAGTCAAGTCAAAGTTATTCTAATGAGCAGGAATTAGGTAGTTTCTATGAAGAAAGTGACAAATACTATTAAAAGAAGTTTAATAGTATCAATCTCTAACCATGACTCAATAACAACAAGCAAATTTCCAAATATTACTACAATCTAAAATGAAGACATTCTGACTACATTAGTAGCAGATTTTTATTATTGTTATAACTAAATTCCCAATGTGGTATTATTTTATAACAAAGTGGTCTTTGCCCCATCTGTTTCCACTTAAGATCTGTTCCTTCTGTTCCTTCTGCTTCGGTGAATGGTCCCCTTACTAGCTTCACTGTGTCATGCATACCTATAGACACAAGATTCTTTTTAAAATGTATTTGCCTGTTTTTCTATCATGGTCCCATTTCTAAAGAGACACTGAATTTGCTAAATTATTTTCCATTTAGAAATAATGCAGGCTTGGTTAGCTTTTCACCCACATGATTTAAAAGAAAAACACACAACTTTATCAAAGGTGTATATCCAGTTCCCTGTAACTACTACTACTACTCGGTAGTAGCTATTCATACCATATTGCCTTCCAATTTTAGAACACCAATGACCAACTTAGGGCGAGATGCATTGTGAGCATCTCTTTTTGGTTGTTTGTTCATTTGTTTGATTTTCAAGACAGGGTTTCTCTGTGTAGCCCTGGCTGTCCTGGAACTCTCTCTGTAGACCAAGCCAGCAAGACACACAGGGACCTGCCTACCAGAGTTCTAGGATTAAAGAAACATGCCATCATGGTGGGTTAGTGAGCATACATTAAGTATGTGTTGAATAATATTCTAAGAAGAAAATTTTCAATTTTATTATATAATATATGTGACATTCTGTAAGATAAATTTTAATATAGAAAGACCAGTGACTTTATCATTTAGTCATTTTTCTGAGAAATGGCTTTAGAGGTTGCTATTTTTACTTAATGCAGCATATATCCCCAAAGAGGATTTTTATAGCTTTATAATTATGAGCCCATGTGTTCTCTAAAGAAATAAACTCCTGATTGAGACCTCATCAAGGAACATGTTTAAAAATGGGCTTACACGATTATAAAACACATTAGAAAATATCCACCATGAATGACAGTTGATTATATATATATATATATATATATATATATCCCACAGTAAGTTGACATAATAGAATGACTATATTTAAATATATATATTTGAGTACATACTCTAATAATCTTATCATTTCAGACCTTATATAATGGTGATATTCTATAAATCCCAAATGAATTTAAAATGGTTACAGGAACATAATAAAGTAAAAAAAGAATCTAGACAAACTTTCTAAATAGTCCTTTAAAATGGCCCATCATAGGCCCATAGGGAGTGGCATTATTGGGAGGTGTGATCTTATTGGAGGAGTTGTGGCCTTTTAGGAAGTGTGACACTGGGGGAGGCTTCAAGGGTTCAGATGCTCAAGCCAGGCCAGTGTCAACTATAGCAGGATTTTCTAAAACACAGAGCAACGTTAAATGCCTTTCTTGGGATAGTGATGTACCACTGAGCCTGAGAACCACTTCCTTCATTGATGATGGTATGTGGTCCTCAGATGGCATGTTGTTTTATCCTAAGCAGGAGGTACCTATCAATGCCAGCAGACTTTTGGTTGCCTAGCTGAGATGCTGCTACAGGAGCGATGAGATGCTGATAATCATCAGTCAACACACAGGACACTCTCTGTCCACAGCAAATGTCTCATCTGGTATAAAATGCCAGTATTGGTGGGGTCTGAGAACTGGTGAAGTGGAGTTTAATCTTTCACTCTTCCATTTAAAGAATTCTCTGGTAAAAACAAACAAGCAAACAAACAAGCACTATTGTGTGAATCAAAGTGATAACAGGAGTGCAGAAAGGATTTTCAGCCTATGATGCATAGGAAAGGTGTGCATAGCAGCTGTTGATAGTGGGTTCTTCTGAAGCCCAAGGCTTTCCTGTAGATATTTGTGCTTCTGACATTGGGCATAGCCTATCAATTAGGACTAACCAACCGAAGTGCAAACAAATACCTTCAGTCACAGGTTACATATTCAGATTTAAGCTAACTGCTTGGTTGTTTTGTAACTTTGTCAACATAAAGTATAAACATTTTATCATTATTGCATATATTTGTCAAATATATATTGTCTTAGAATAATTAAGTTATTCTAACTATATGTTCTCTTAGAGTAACCTATTAAAATTTGCTTCTTTTTTTATAGTCTAAGGAAAAAAATGGAGTATGAGTCTGAAAGTCAGTCATTGCTGGACCTGAAGATAAAGAATAACAACTACCTCAGGGAGCTCTACAAGCAATCTTATAACATCGGGGCTATTTACCACCTAGCTAAACATAAAACAGATGAGATAGAGAACCAAATAGCCGAAGTGAGAAGAAAATTCAAGGTCAGATATCGTTGCCGTCTCTGAACTGTGAAAACAGTAATTAACCTGAGTTTTCTTGACTTGCTGTTTCTTAGTAGTTAGATTTTAGGTTAAGGGTTAATAATCTCCTTGGAGACCAACAAAGTCCCTGTTACACAAGCACAAGGGCCTGGGTTCATATCCTGAGAACACATGTAAAAACTGGGCCCAGTGGAACCCCAGCACTTGATAAGAAGTCCATTGTCTAGCCAGCCTAGCCAAGCCAATGAACTTCTAGTGTAGTGTGAGAGCTTTTCCCCAGAAACAAAGGTGGAGTGAGTGAGGAAAGATGCTCACTTGCCTCCACATGAACACACACTACATGCGTGTGCACACCCACCCACACTTGCAAGTGTATAAACACACCAAAAAAGAAAAAGAACTTATTTCAACCAAATGGCTTAGGTGTGCATGCAGGCATGTGGCTGGTTATTGAAGCCTAACTCAGGGTCTCATGCATGCTAGGTAAGCGCCCTGTCAAGTGAGGCATATGCCAAGCCATATTAGACACTTCCTTAACCACATCAAACATGCAAGAATAAAATCATCTCTCTCTTCAAAAGGTGAGGGTTCAGTGCAGCTAGCTTATCAACCACCTTTTGCTATGACCAGACACAAATATCTGAAACCAGGAATGCAGAACTGGGTTGAGTTTTCTCCTATACACATAACGTATATGACAGGAAGTGAGAGTTCTAGGATGCATCTTTGGGCCCCTCTATAACTCACTCATGAGGCACTCCTCATCGAACTTGCCAAAGTACCAGGAACCTTCTAGATGACAGCGCTAGCGCTACAGAGTGAAATGTTTATGTGACCCAGTTCACTCCTATTTGAGCAATATCAATGAGTCAACACTTCCTGCCATTGGTTCCCATGTCAGTACTGGTTTTCTTAACTGAAGGAGAGGTAAAAAGCCACGTAGAAGAACATAGATTAATAGATACTGGTTAGTTCAAGTTATAAGAGCTAGTTGGGGAAAAGTCTAAGGTAAAGGCCAAGCTTTCACAATTAATAATAAGTCTCCATGGCATTGTTTTGGGGCTACTTAGAGAATACATGAACAGGAGGCTTCCATCCAGCATGCCACTGTCTTTTTGTTGACTGATAGAGAATGTCTGTACTGCATCCTGAGTGTGTCAGTGGTGCTTGAATGTGAGTCCTTATTTTTGCTGAGAGGTATTCTGTTGCTCAACTATGTTCCCCATCACATTTTTCTTGTAGGCCTACTTTCATATTTGTTGCCATGTGCTAAAACTAACCCAGACTCTCTGTTATCCAGAGATAATTATAGCCATGTCACTTCTGGGTTATTTCTGAGAAATGCCCTAGCTATAGAGGTACAACTTCTAAATAAAACTCTTATAAGTTAACATATCAGTAACTTATTTTAAGCAACAAAAGACATTTCCAACAATATCAGATGATATCTGACCCAATTTCCCCAAAACTTGAGTGTAGTTAGTCTTTCTTGTTGGACTTTCTTTGGACCACTAGCCCAAAAATAATGACATGGAGAATTATTATTATCTGTGAAAGCTTGGCCTTCACTTTAGACTTTTTCCCTACTAGCTCTTATAACTTGAATTAACCAGTTTCTATTAATCTATGTTCTGCCACATGGCTTTTTACCTCTCCCCCATTCTTGCTGGTGTTCCTTACACGCATCTAAATTTGAACCCTCTGAGTTCCTCTCTCTGCCCAAAAGTCTTGCGTATTCTCTCCTGCCTAGCTATTGGTCATTCAGATCTTTATTAAACCAATCAGAATAAAACAGCAACATATTTCCCCACAGTGTGATCAAATATCCCATAACACTTCAGTATCAATAACTGACTTATTCAGGAAAGAAGTGCTTTCTCAGAGTGCAGGGTAAAAGCCGCAAGCCATGATAGCACATGAGACAATAAGAAGGCAGTGTATCTTCAGTCATGATAGGGAACAGATGAATGTAAATATCTAAACATGTCTCAAGAATGTGACATTGCATCAAAAATGTTTAAAAGCTGTTCCCAGGTGATAAATTCTTCCCAAACTTTCAGCTGAAGTCTTCTGAGCAAGCTGTAAGATTCTGGTATTATTATTCTGAACTTAATGCAATTTCTGGTGGAACAGTGGGTTGATCGGGTCTCTGGCTCTGAATTAGATTAATAGTGAAATAAGTTAGAGCTCGCTAGAAAGGAAGGAATGGGGTGGGAGGAAGACTTGTATCAGCAAAGCTACTTTATGTTGGCCTGTGTGGTGGTTCATCTTGTCAGCATTACAGGATTTACAGTCACCAGGGAAATACATCTCTGAGCACATCTGTGAAGGATATTTCACATTAGATTAATTGAGGCCTGGGGTGCAGGATTGAAGGAAAGGGAAAGAGAGAATTGAGCATCTATCCATTGCTTTCCATTTCCTGTTGATCCTGTCACCATGACATCTGCTCATGGTAGACCCTTCTGTCCATATGTTACCTTTGCCAGGTGCTCTGTCAAAACCACAAAACAATTAGCCAATGACAGCTATGTATTTATGGTGATTTAATTGTTTTAGTATTCACACCACTGTATAATTGTTATGGATGCATTCATTTGGGGGATAACTTTGGAACATGGAGAAGAAAACATCGGATTAGGGACTTGTAGTTGCTGTAACAGTGCACCTGTACTTTGGCCAACAAACGTTTCTAATCCCAAGGTCAAAATTTAAAAATAATCATGTGGGGGACAAAAAGATTAACTGATCCTTAAAATGTTATAGTTCATACTAATCTAGTACTGAGATTTACCTTTAGAAGACCATAGTTTCCTTTTAATAATTTTTCAATTGTTTCAATAAGTCTCAAACTCTTTGCTACAGAAAACCCTTGTTCCTCCTTCCTAACGTTTCAGGAGACGCCTGTATCTGGTTTTGTTTCCATTGTTCCCAGTTCTCAGTAGCTTACAGATAACCAAAATCCAACCATAGATGGAAAATCCTATAACAAAAGTACTCAGGCTTTGAACAACACACCTTTAGCAGCAGCGGTGAAACCTCAAGTCACCTGATCTACTGGTTCCACTTAATGTGCAAATCATCCCTCTATCTGTCAATCATGCCTATATCTTTCAATCATACCTCTATCTGTCTGATGCATCTGCTTTGAGTACTTTGCCTGCCTGTTAGTCACTCAGTGGCTGTCTTGGCTTAGCAAATCACCTGTTATAATGTTGCATTATCCTTATCAGATATTAGTTTTTCACATATGTGAAATTTGGGTAGTAAATCCCTTTTCTATAACATGATTATGAGATGAAAGAGATGTCTTTCATTATTTACCTGATGTACTAGGCTTTCAATAAACAGTTATTGTTTGCAGTGTGTTGTTTACCTTCTATGCACTTTTTAAGCAGACTCAAAAGTTAAGTGTCCTCATCGTTAAATGATTATTTTTTCAGCCTGAACATCAGTAAAATTGCGCTCCCCCCCCCCAGCTATGAAATAGTCTTTACATTTCTCTCTATGTCTTTTTAGAATAGTCTGTCTATGAGATGGAATTGGGATCCCAATTAGATATTCTGTATACAGGGTTACTGATTATCCACACAGAGGTTCAATGTGGGTATTACGGTATTTGGCTGAGACCTGACAAACTAATGAAGGATAACGATATTGTCAATATCATATTTAGATAGAGCCAGTTTGGGCCATTGCCAGACTTTACATTGAGGTGATGCTCACCACGAAGCATCCTGACTCAGTAGCCAGAGGCAGTCTATCTTACCCAATTATTTCAGACCAGGTATTTTTGTTTGTTTGTTTTTGTTTTTTAAATAAATCTCAAATTGGTTTCAAACCTTATAGGAGTTCTCCAACATTCTTCTTAGTTCCTGTCCATCACTATTAGGTAAATGGAGGTTGACATTCTCCTTGCTGCCTGGGTTTCCACACACAGCATACCTATCAGCCTCTCATACCTATTCAGAGGTCTTTCATCTGGAATAGTAGTCTCTAGCAGTATCATAGCTCTCTGCTGCCACCTTCTGGTTTCTGGCTGCTAAAACCAGGCAGCAAGCAGGTCGGCGGCGAACCCTTGACAGAAAATCCCAGAGGCTATATATTCTTTCAAATCCAAAGAGATTTTTGGGTCTCTTTGTTCCTTTTCCCCCAAAACCAGAGTTGAATAGCTGCAACAGATACCTTATAGCCCGCACAGCTTAAAGTATTTCCCCTCTCGCCCTTTACCAGAAGTTTCTCTGACCCTGCCTCCGAAGAACTCAGTAACTGAAAATGTAGGCACAGCCACCGCCAGAAGCAGTGAGCAAAAGTCCTGAAGTGGCATGGACACAGAAGGGGCGACTGTCTCACCCTGTCCCACCACGGAGATCTCACAGCACTCGTGTTGTGTCCGTATGTCTGTGGAAGGGACGACATCCGCTAATTGCTGCCCTAACCCGAAGGCAGTTAAATGTAGATTATGGGCAAAAAGCCTCAAAAGCCCCGGGATCCTTACAGCACAAAGGATAAAAAAAAAAAAAAAAAAAAAAAAAAAAAGGCCAGCTAACAGCGCATAGGAAGAAGGGTGTGCAGCCCTTGCCAAGACCTTGCATGTCCCTCCACTGCCCTCTGCTGATAAAGCTTAACTTTCCTCAAGCTGTCAAAAACACAAGTCTTGGTCTCCAACTTTAAAAAGAGGTGGGTGGGTGTGCTGAGATAGATGCCTAAGGGTGTTTGTTGATCTTCCAGAGGATAAGAGTTCAGTTCCCAGCACCCACTCTGGGGGCTCACAGGTACCTGTAACTCGAGTTCCAGAACTCCTGCTGCCCCCTCCCTCTTCTGTGCTCTCCGGGTACTGAATACTCAGGCACAGGCACACATGCACAGAAATAAAAGCGAGGATCTTTCGTCCCATGAACATTGCAAGGTCATAGGCCAAGTTCGAGAGAGAATTTCCCTTGGTGTAAATTTATTTATTTTGTCCAGCCCCAGTTCAATTCAAGTATGACGCCCTGGAGAGGAATGTGACATGGTCATAACATTGTGTCAGAGATGCAAGTAGAAATCACAAGATATACACTATTTTGCTCATCACTGGTGGTATTAGGTTTGATCCTGTGTTTCAGCTTCACCCGATATAGTGGTGCAGACCCATCTGCTTGTACATAGTAGGTAATCAGCTGCATATTTTGAGTTAGTGTCAGATTTTTGCTCAAAGGTCTTAGCATCTGTCAGAGATTCAGAGTTGAACACTCTATGGGCACAGTTGTGATGGAGCAGTTTTCTGGGCTCTCATTCGCTTTCCAGTGACCTTACAATTTGAAGAATGTATGGACTGAGTGTGGGTGCCTTACAGACATCTTCCAGGAGAAGGCAGGCTTCCTTTGGCTCTCTCTGCTCCCCCAACCTCCTTTACACATGAAATGTTGCTGCAGCCCCAAGGCTAGTTTGTCTCTTTGTATTCCCATTATATCCCTGCTTCCCCAAGTCTAAGGGAAAAATATCTTGCTGGCCTGGACCCTTCACCCATGCTCAAGTTGCTGGTTACCAATGAAAGTCTACCAATGCTGATAACCAGTGCAGTTATGATGTTTTAATGCTAGTATCACATGATGCATTAAATTCTAAAAGTATGCTCTTTAGTTTGAAATACTCCAAACAGCTTGCTTCCCTAACATAGACAGCAAAAGTAATGTGTTTGTTTCTCAGAAACTCATTTGTTTTTGTAAATTATCCTTTTGGAGCATTGCACAGTAGTGTAGTAGGCACAGAATGGAATCTGGTGAAGACACCCGGGAGCTTAGCGCCAGATGCTCCCCATACTCAAGTGTGGTGTCCAGCAGTCCTCGGCGCCAGACTTTCTTGAAGACAAGGATCACATGGCCTCAGCCCTCAGTTTTCTCATCTTCAAAAGTTCACAATAGCAGCCACCATGTTTTAGGTTTGGAATCTCCCCACAAGGTCCTTGTGATAAAAGCTTGTTCTCCACAACGGCATATATATAGGACAGTAGAGATATTAAGTGGTAGAATGTGATGTAGTAGATTTTTGTGTCATTTGAAGTTGTGCCCTCCAAGGAAGCTATGGAATCCTGATCTTCCTTCCTTTGCTTCCTGAGTATAAAGTGTGTGCTTCCGTCAAACCCAAGTTACTGCTGTAAAATTCCTACTTGCCTCTGGCTTAAAAGCAAGGGGCTGGGCTACATTGATAATGGCAAGAGAGCCTCTGTGATCATGAACAGAACTGGCCCTCTCTTCCTCATAACTGACCACCTCAAATTTTTGTTAAGACAGGAGACTGACTACCCTTCTTTAGTAGGGGCTACCAAAATAAGTGTATACTCACACATATAAGATAAATGTGTGAATACATATAAATGTTCACACACACACACACACACAAGACCCTCCATTGTTGATGTGCCACTGCAGTGGGCCTCTAGCTTTCCCTTAATCTATACCAGTGGTTCTCCACCTGTGGGTCACAATGACCCACATTAATCACATATCAGATAGCCTGTGTAACAGATATTACAATTCATAACATTATCAAAATTACAGTTATAAGGTAGCAATGACAATTTTATGGTTGGGGGTCACCACAACATAAAGAAATGTATTAAAGAGTCACAACATTATGAAGGTTGAGAATCACTGCCCTACAGAGTTCCAGTATACACAAGTTTCAGTGAACTTCCAGCCACACAATTAAGCCAGGACTTGAGGCATAAAATACATGTAAAGTAGTACGATACAGCTCATCCTCAAAACTGGTACCCAATAAATGTTAAAACAGCAAAGCATTTCACAACTCCTGTGGCTCTTTGTCATCCCCCAGCTTCTGCCTTTGAGCCTTTCCAGTAATGTTGCAATCATAGTTTGAGGGAACAGCCCACATGCTGACCTTGTGTTAATTCAGCCTCTTAGTCATTTGTGATCATTTCTTCCTGGTTCTGTTCTCAGCAGCTGCATAATTCATGGGAAGAGCTCCTAACCTTGATGTGTATTTCATTTCATGGCCCACTGTGGGGTTACTAGCAGACTGACACCTCTTCACCCAAAGTTTCAGTTCCAGCTCTCATCACCCTCTAACGTAGGCTCCAGAAGCGCAGGATTGCTGCTTAGAGAGCCTTACAAGGCTGTCCTCTGAAAGAGAAGGCCAAGAGAGAACTGGCCACTCTACATGATACCTTCCTATCATTTTGAACAGTCCTAAGAATCTAGAAATCATTAGGAGTCCAGACCATTAACCATGGTCCCTGAGATGCATCAAACTGTATGAATTAGCATTTTGATCCCACCAGCTATGGGAAAAGCACTTGGACAGGAAAGCTGCTACCTTTGTATTTGGACAATTTAAGTATTTGTCTTAATTTTCTGATATAAAATACAAGGAAACAAAACCAGGTACAAGTAGCTATTTTGTATATTTATTTATAAAATTAGCATTAGATGAGCACATACAGTAGACATGTTCCTATTTTAGCCATCTCTAACTCCAGTAAAATAGCCTCATGCACTATTTCTCTGTCTTGTTTATTGGATAAAACTACCTAGATTCCTCTCTTTGCTTGAAGACACCCTTCTTCCTTGTACAGCTTAGACCTGGGGCTGATATTCCAAAGGTCCATCATGGAACCTTAGTCAAACCTGGGACAAAACTGAAGGCCCATGCTTGCTCCTTGGCTCTGTAGAGTGTTGGTTGAGAAAGTGTAGGAACTGTATCACAGTTGGGCCTGTCTCTCTCCCTGCCCAGTTCTGCCTCATTCCTCTGTGTTCCCAGGGTTTGGTGTAAACAACTTCTCAGTGTCCCTTACACTGACCTGCAACCCACAGTCAGTCTTCAGGAATACACCCTGGAAATCTAAGATGTCAAGAGAAGTCATCCCATTCTTTTGTGACACCCATAGCCTGATTACCAGAGGATCCTCTTGTCTCATTTGTCTTTTGTGCCCGATAGGGTATTTTAAAGGACAGTGGCAGTCCCTGTAGGAAGCATACAGCCTCTAGGTTGTTGTGAGGGGCCCTGTGGTCCAGGGGTTTTTTTGTTTTGTTTTGTTTTTTTGTTTTGTTTTGTTTTGTTGTTGTTGTTTGGGGGGATTGGTGACGAGAATGATGGCCCACAAAACCATTAGGCAATGTGGTTGGAAGCACCCTTACAGTCTTGAGTCTGGGAAAGTGATAGCTCCACTGCCTTGTCAGGCCTAGGTGCTCTTCCAGTGCAAGACTAGTCTAGACAACGGAGGTTGGAACCATGAAAGAAAGCTTGGGGAAATCCCTCTTAGACTCTGAAAAGAAACTTGCTTGACTGTGGATTCCTCCACTGGAAATAGGGTGTGTTGCTGGAGGGTTTTCTTGTCCTGGCAGGTTCCACGGCCCCTTTGTCCCAAAAGCACACAAAGACTTATATTATTAAACTGTTGGTTGATGGCTAAGGCATCTTATTGGCTAGCTCTGTCTTAATTATTAACTCATAACTACTAATCTATGTGTTTCTACATGGCTTTATCTTACCAGAGAATGCCTAGCACATCCTGACTTCCTGGCCACTACAAGGCATCTCCTTTTGGTTCTTCTCTGCCTATCTTTCCCAAAATTCTCCTTGCCTCCTAGTCCCACCTATCTTCCTGCCTCTATTGGCCAAACAGTGTTTTATTCAACAACAAATAAGAGAAATATATATACAGAAGGACATCCCCCATCAAGGGTGTGCACATTTCATACAAGATAACAATTATTTCAAATGGTGGTGTGTCTTTCCTTCTTTAATTTTTTCTTTTCACATGTACATTCATGGTTTTGCAGGTTCGTGTGAGTGTGCATGTGTATATGTAGAAGCCTAGGTTGCTCTTCTTAGGAGATGGCACCTCTCACAGACTTGGGGTTCACCATGTAGGCTAGAGTGGCTGGCCACCAAGTGGCAGGGATCTACCTGTCTCCACCTCCCCATCACTGGGATTGCAAGCATGCACCACATTGCCTAATGTTTTACCTGTGCCCAGGAGCTGATCTCAGGTCCTCATTCTTACATGCAGCCATTTTTGCTCACTGATCTATGTCCCTGGCACCCCCTCTTCAGGACAACTGTGTTTACTCTGCTGGCATCAACTCCTTGTCTACCTTAACATTTCTCATACACTGCCTAATCTTTATCCTTTGCAACCATAAGCTTTTTAAAAAATATTAACTCATCTGAATGAAGATGCTTAAATTCACAGTAAACACTGGTTTATTCTCTCAGGAACTGAAAACCTAAAAACAAATGTTGAAAAACAAATGAATTTTAAGGAAAAAAACAGTAAAATAATCCATCCACATTACAGCCAGTGCTTTAAAAGCACTCTTAAGGTACTTTACTAATTGTTTGAAGAAGAAGAAAAAGAAGGAGGAGGAGAAGGAGGAGAAGGAGGAGAAGGAGAAGGAGGAGAAGGAGAAGGAGAAGGAGGAGAAGGAGAAGAAGAAGAAAAGACAAACCTACTCTGGTAGTTGCTTCAGTTGGAAGATGAACTTGTATGCTTGCTTCTCTTTATTGTTTCTGTAGATCTGGAGATACAACCATAGAGTCAGCATCATAGTAGGGAAATCTCAAACCTTTAAGAATATGTGTGGTTGGTTGTTGGTGGCACACACCTTTAATCCCAGCACTAGGAAGGCAGAGGCAGGTGGATCTCTGTGAGTTCCAGACCAACCTGGTCTACAGAGCTAGTTGCCTGCCCCCCCAAAACAAACAAAGAAACAAACAAAACAAACAAACAAAAAAAAAAAAACAAATCTGAAGAATCTGTGTGATTTCTCTTTGCAAACTTGTGTATCTCTTTTGAATCTGGGGGCAGTCTGAAGGTAGACCAACTCCTCTCTCAGACCTCTCTCAGATGCAGGACTCAAGGATAATCACAAGGCAGAAGGGATTGGCGAGTGACTTCCAATGCTGGTTTGTGTCATTTTAAAGCCATACCCAGTAATTAAGACCATTATCCAGGGAGCAAAGGAGAGCTGCTTCCCCTTTTGAATGACTTAGGTTTTGGTTTTGTTTTGTTTTGTTTTGTTTTGTTTTGAAAAAAATGAAGAAATTTCTCTAGTCAAACTGAGACTCTAACGACACTGTGCAAGCTTCACACTTGATTACATCTATCCCACTTTCCACACTTTGTGTTCTGCAGAGTAATACTAAAAGGAGCACATTTTCTGGGGGAGGGGCAGTAAGCCAAGGACATTCTAGATTTTACTTTTTGATTTTTTTTTTTTCTTTTAAGTTCAGGACTGTAAAATACAATCTAGAGGAAACCAAAACCTCAAATAATACTAAGTCCCTTAAAAATAATTGTAATATGCAAATCCTAGTGACTGTTTCCGCTCTTTATTCTGGCACAAGTGAACTGTATCTCTTATTAGTAACTGCTGTTAAAACTTATCCCTAAATATTCTGTGAATAAAGTCTCCTGTTTGACAACTTTTGTGACACACAGGCCAGAGAGGAGTTCCTGAAGAAGCTCACTCGAGGTGAAATGGCTGTGGGGATTGAGATTCAGGTAAAACCAAGTGGGTTTCTTCTTTCCTTCTTCCCTTAATTTGCATTTTACTTAGCATTTTAAATTTGCCTGTAATGAGGCATCTTTTGTCACTGCTCGGTTTGCAAGCCAGCACTTTTCTCTCCTTAGCTGATGACAGTTGGCCTCTGTGTACAACTAGAAAGTCTGATCATGCATAAAGAAACTGACCTCCCATGCACATATCTCATTTTGTGGCTTAATGGGAATTTCTGCCAGTCTAGTGAAAGGGCAGTAGGCCCTAATTCCTAACTGTCTAATTCTTTAGTTTGCTTTCTGATGATGTTACATTTTCTTTACTTTTACTGTCTCTTACTGGGATTCCTTTATTTAACCCTGGGTGGTGGGGGGCATGGGCTATGGTATTTCTACATAAAGGCTTTCAAATAAATGGGAGCATGATAACTAGCCATGATAATTCAGTTTTTCAATCTTGCTTAAGCTTTGATACTCTGATCTATCCCAGAATGTTTCCCTTTAAAAGCAGGAATTTTGAAGTTGGGATTGTTGTGATAGGAAAATTAAAATCACAAGGCAAAAAGAAGTCCAAGTTCATGTGATGTGCACTTCTCAGCATCCTTAATATAACTCTATAAAGCGAAGACAAGTTTGAGGGTATCTTCTGAGCTTTTTTATAGGTATTCTTACTCTTTTGGGAGTGCTTTTTATAGACATTTGCTCAATATTTCCACAGTTAGGCAAATAATTTTTGCCCAATCTTCCCACTTATTGGTCAGTTTAGTCTTACATTGCAAGAATGAGATACATCAAGTGTGTGTTGACAGCATGCACTCTCGTGCCAATGAGGGCTTGAGAATGTTTGATCTTTGTTGACTATCTGTTGTTTTTTTTTTTTTTTTTTTTCTCTCAAGAATTTGTTCAATCACTACATGCTCTTTTAAATACTGTAGTCTCAACCTTGCTTTTCCATGAGGGGTTGTAGTGTCTGATTTTCAAACCATAGCACTGAATTGGTATTAATAAATGTGTGATTAACAACCAAATGACTGATTTGCAATCTTGGCCTGCAGAAAAGGTTGTATTCCATTGAAGAAACTCAGTTCCAAGAAATGCAGGAATATATGAGAAGGAAAGCACTGTACATTTTGGCTCTGACAGAAATAGAAATGCCACTGCGCCAGATAGAAGCAGACGCTGTAAGAATCCGAGTTCTCCACCAAGAACATTCCATTGTAAGCATCGACAATAATTCACCGCATAACCACTGACATATAACTAATAATTTACTTACAGGTATATTTAAGTTACTAAGTAATGTGTGTGAAGATATGATGTAGAAAAGTGTGATTTCTTAAAGGAAAAGTACAAACCCTCCAAGTTACTCTTTCATGACCACACCATTGATCCACTGAAGAGCCCTTCAGCTCTATAATCTATCTTACTAGTGGCTTATCTGGCGAGATTGCCCAGCACTGATCACTCAATTCAATCTCCACTACTTCTTAATGGGATACTAAAAACTATGTTGATTTGAATATAAAATATGAGGCATCTTGATGTTTTCCAGGTAAGTTTTTGGTGCATGTAAAAGTTAAGACAGCTAGGGTGAAAAATAAGGCAAATGTGAGTAAAATATTTTCAAAACTACAAGTTTCTGTCAGTAACGGATATTATTGGCCCTTCCCAAAGGGGGGAAAGCATAGAAAAAATATGTGTACATCCTATCATTTATCTTTCAGAGAAGTAGAGGGTGTGGCAGGAGCGATATATTCTTGTCTTTCCCTGCAAAGAGGACACACATATATTTGGGGGGAATTGGGAATACTGTGGGTTGTTTTTCTATTATTCTTTTGAGAATGATGGTGTAAATTTGGACCTTTGTTATTTATAATTTCCAAAATGTCTTTGTTTTTAAAATGTGAGTTACAAAGTACTACTGTTAAAAATATTTATTTGGACTTTCAAAGTTCCCTATGAAATAGGCCAGAAAGGGTTTCCTTGTATTATAATCTACAGAAATCTTGAGTCTAGCCAGGCTAATCCAGTGGAGACTTCTAAATGGGATCCCTACACACAGGACGAATACATAACAAATGCTCAACCTAGAAGGTTAACTGGTTTTAATAATGACTCTTTTTTACATTAATGATTTGGGATTTATTAATTATAACAAGCATCTCAATGTCATTGTCTGAGTATAATGAATCTTACCAAGGATTAATGACTTTTGTTTCCCTTCATATTATATTGGTCTGGATTTATATATTCTTGTTGCTTATCACTCATTTCTTACTTTGTTTTAATAGCTAATAAATTATAAGAACTAACCATTTAGCATGAATTCTGTGGAAGAATAAACTTCTGTGCATTTTCAATTTTAGTTGGAATATTATAATTTCTATTTTGTTCATCCTTTTTACTTATTTATTAGATTAGGCTACCCAAGACATAATATTGAGATTAGAGGTGCCGTAGTTTAGAACATATAGGCAATGAACCTTGCCTTTCATGTGAAGATAAACATTGTGATTTTTAAGATAATCACTACATAGTAGTGTTTATGTAAAGCAGGGTAAGTGAATTGGAGATGTTATGTGACTTAAAATCTGAGTGTCTTCTAGATGCTTCAAGAGATACGGGAGAAGAAGGATCTTGTTAAAAAGAAAGTAGACGCAGCAAAGAAGAAATTACGAAGAAGGAACAAGAAAAGCCGTAAGGAACTCACAAAAACTGAGGTGAAGAATTCAGTTTTCAATTTATAAATACATCAATGAAAACTCATCAGGCAAATATAGTTGTAAGGGGATGCCCTTGTGTTTTGAATTGCTCTCACTAAATGGGCTCTAAATACACATCACACACACACACACACACACACACACACACACACACACACACACACACACACACTGCATCCATATAGCCTGTCTTCCCCATTGCTCTAGTCTGTAAGGCACACACTTTAGCAGGAACACATCCCAACTCAACCTGAAACTCATGCTGGGTTTGTGCCAGAATCTGCTGCTTTCTAAACTCAGCCATTGATGTCTGTTTGGAGCTTCCAGGATGCAATGAAGCAAAAGGAAGAATAGAGCCAAACTTCTGGAATCCAGTTGTAGAGAGGGAGGAGTGATGAGCAAAGGGGTCAAGACCAAGCTCAGGAAACCCACAGAATCAGCTGACCTGAACAAGTGGGAACTCATTTACCCCAGACTGACAGCTAGGGAACCTGAATAGGACTGAAACCAGACACCCTGAACATGAGTGTCACTTGAGAGGACTGGGCAGTCTATGGGGCCTCTGGCAGTGGAACCAGTATTTATCCCTAGTACATGAATGAGCTTTGGGAGCCCATTCCTTATGGAGGGATACTCTCTCAGCCCAGATAGAGGGGTGGGGCTTGGTCCTGCCCCAAATGATGTGACAGACTTTGACGACCCTGCATGGGAGGCCTCACCTTCTCTGGGGAGTGGATGGGGGTGTGATGGGGGATAATGGGGAGTAGTGAGAGGACAGGAGGGAAAGGGAACAGGGATTTGTATGTAAAATAAGTGTTTTAATTTAAACTTAAAATGAAGAAAAAGAATGCCATTCTTCACAGAAAAAACCAACATAGCAGTGAGCAGGAAACCTGACTGAGGTGATGCAGATCCCATCAAGCCTTGAAATGGAAAGGAGAATGCCCTGAGTGATAAGCACTCAGTGGCAAGTGCCCAGTGTCACCCACAAGTGGACTTCAGAGAATCTGAGGAGCCTGGAAGCTGGCAATGTGATGACAGGTGTCTACCTTCATGAGCTTGGAGAATTAGCTACACTCTACCCTCTCTAAATCTCACACATCTGGTTTAACAGAACCTGACTTGAGTGTTACAAGTCTAACCAACTCCCTGTGATTATCTAGGGGGAAGGGGTGTGTCTCAGTTAATAGTGTTTGCTTAGAAAGCATGAGTTCCTAGGTCCAGTCCCAGCATCTCATAAACCACAATTGGTGATGCAAAAAGCTCAGTGTCCAAGGGCATCCTTTAACACACTAGTTTGAGTCTAGCTTGATTTTCATGAGAGTCTACGTTAATAAATTAATTAATTAAACCACCTCCCAAAGGCATTCAATATATTTGACAGTGTTGTTTTTAAATCACCTGTAGTTTTAACCCCAGCCTCATTTGTCCTTCTCATTTAAAAAGACATAAATCACTTTATTGTATTTATCAGTATTCTGTGTGTACAATGTTTGTGTAGGGAGCACCATTTCAGTTACACAAAAAGAATAAGATTGTGAGATCTAGTTCACAGAAGAATAACTATACCTAATAATGATACACATTTGAAAATAGTTCAGAGTCAGTTTCTAGTATCTCATCAACAAAAATGGATGGTAATGTGGTGAAAATGGTCATTTCTTAGATTTAACCGTGCCATCTTAAACGCTAATATAAAATGCTACATTTGCCCCCAAAATATGCACAGTTAGTATCTTTTAGTTAATGTTTATGTTAATTTTTAAATTTGGTCTCATTTTCAAATAAAATAATAGAAAGAAAGGCATCAGGAGATGGACTGTCTCCCTCCTGCAGCATCTGTCCATCTGCCCCTTTATTGTCCCACATCTCCCCCACCAAATGTGCAATAGCTTTTCTAGACTTCACCTCTCTTTTTCTAACACGCTAGAAAAAAAGTCACATATTTCTCACTGAATTTGTCTCTAGAGTTAAGGTTACAAAATTGCTGACCTGAACAAGGGGGAGCTCATGGACTCTAATAGCTGGAAACAAGCATAAGGCCAACCCAGACTCCATGAATGTGGATGTTAGTTAGGAGAACTGGGCAGTCTATGGGGCATCTGGTAAGGGGGGTCAGTATTTATCCCAAGTATGCGAATGGACTTTGGGAGCCCATCCCACATAGAGGGATACTCTGTCAGCCTAGACACACGTGGGAGGGCCTAGGCCCTGCTCCAAATGATATGACAGACTTTGAAGAGTCCCCATGGAAGGCCTAACCCTCCCTGGGGATCTGAAAGAGGATGGGGTGGGGGTTGGTGGGGGGAACAGGGTAGGAGGGGAGGGGGAGGGAACTGAGATTGACATGTAAAACAAGCTTGTTTCAAAATTAAATTAAAAACTTAGCAAAAAAAAAAAAGGGGGGGTAGGATAGAAAGGCCTGTTAGAAAGAAGAACTTCGCTACCCCCTCAGTGAGCTGGGGAAGCCACGAGGGCTCCACCCTCATGGCTGGGATCAATGCCTTTACAAAACCACCCAAGGGGACCAAGCTCACTCCTTTCCCCATGTGAGTAAACAGCAAGAATATATAGCATCTTTGAAAAGGAGCGAGCCCTCCACAGATGCCAAATCTGCTTGCCCTTTGTTCCTGAACCTCTCAGCTCATTGTAATGAAAGGAATAAATGTCCACTGTTTATAAATTACCCATTCCATTACATTTTGTTACATAGTAAATGTGAGTGACCTAAAACAGGAGGAAGAGGAAAAGGAGGGGAGGCAGAGAAAGGAAAGGAAGATAGGGGAAGGATTACAAAAGGTTTCAGGTCTAAATCTAATAATATGAATCTTTTTAATTTGCAAAAATCATCATTTATCAGAAATATGCTATTGACTAGAAAGTATATTCAGATATATGATTTGAATCATTAACATAAATTATTATAATAATGATGTATGATTTGGTAATACAGGTTATTATTTTAAAAGATTAGGATGCAATTAAATGAGCAGTCTTAAAATTTTTCAGTCATCTACTAAAAAAATGTTGGTTTTAGAGAGCATCTTCATTTAGATAACTAAACCCATTACTTGTCCACTTTTCTTATTTTGGTCATACAAAGACTTGACTTTAGTTAGCTTTAGCCAGTAACATGGTTAATACTCCACTTTCTTTTGCCAGAGGTCCACACACCTAAAAGACACCTCAGCCTAGAAGGAATTGCCCAGAATCACAACAGGAAATTGTGCTCACGAAATGCTGTTTTGTGTCGTCCTGTGCCTCTGAAAACCAGAGCTATGCGCGTGTGTCTTGGCACAGCAAGTGTGTGTGTTTTAGGATGTGTGGCATGATCACAGGCTGGTGTGCAGATGGGTGGAAGAGCAAAAACGAGATTCTAGCCTTCCAGGAAGCTCGTCTGGTCACGAGAAGAGCCTACCATGCTAAGGGGTCGCTATTCGTTTATAGTCGCTACGGCTTATAACTCTGTCCTTTACACTGTCGCCTGCAGCGTAGCTTGTGTAAATGTTTATGAGTTGAAAAGATTTGAAAATCTAAGTGTTAAAACGAACATTTACTTGAAACTTCTTTTTTTCCTCTTCTGTTTTTTGGGTTTTGGTTTTTGTTTTTCAAGACAGCTGTAGCTTTGGAACCTCCCCTGGAACTAGCTCTGTAGACCAGGCTGGCATAGACATCTTCCTGCCTCTTCCTCCCGAGTGCTAGGATTAAAGGCCACCAACGCCCAGCTAAAGCTTTTTATTTTTCTTTCTTTAAATTTCAGGGGAAAGGTTCGCTAATTCATCAAGAAATAGAGACAACTAGAAGCAAAACAGTTATTCTCAATGAAAAAAGCAAGGAACTGGGTGAAGAGATAAAAATAATGAAACTGGAAAAGATAAATTATGAAGGCAAACTTGAAAAGTTGAAGTAAGTTTTGTCAAAACAATAATCATATTTACTATATGATTAATAAAATCAGATTTCCATATTTAAAATTTATTAAGATTGTTCATAGTTTCCCTAAGAATTTTACCTGAAATACGTGATAAAATATGGTATTTAACCATATTTATTTATATGAGGATAATGATAAGTTGCTTTCATCCCTTACTTCTCTCTTGAGTTTATTCTTATTTGAATAACTAGGGCTATTTCACCTTTTCCACTTGTGTAATCTTTTTTCTCTGGTATTAATAATACTTTCATTAATTCAACACAGTTAGTAATTTTGAGCCTTGTTTAATAATTTATGGTTTTCCCCTATCCTTGTAGATTACAGCTCTGAGGGAAGTATTCAGATATTCTATAGAATCTATCATCTATTCATATCTCCCTTCTTCAGTGAGCCCCCCTCATCAATCAGGGATGCTCTCAGTGAAAAGGGTCCTTGGCTCCTGGATGCTGGTGCTCTCAAGCCTATGGGGTGACCATGTATCCTCATGTGGATCTTGTGATCTGCTCCTGTATTTGTGTCGCCTCTGTTTCCTATTTTGCTAAATATTATATATTAGGCTTCCATAACGATTGGAGGGTAAATGACTGATCACATTAGGAATGGTAGCTCAATAGCCCACAAAAAATATTAGTACAGTCAGCACATGGTGGATAATGTGTTAAAAAATAGAAGTGGGCCTGGAAGATGGCTCAATGGCTAAAAACACTTGCTGTACATATCTGAAAGCCCAAGTTCAATTCCCAGCCCTACTACAGGAGAGCCCCTGCCCCTCCACACAAAAGCCTGCATTCACATCCATGTACATCACACTCCAAAGACTCATGAGCACACACATGCACGTGTACATACAAGAATGAAAATACCAACAATCAAACAAAGAACTATATGTTGTCTAGAACCAGATACTCTCTACTGGAGGCAAGTCAGTCCACCCGGAGGACTTTAATGATCATGGTCATAGAGCTGTTATCTGCAAAACACTAACTAAACTCTGTCATATCATGTAAGAAAACAAGGAAAAGCTGGGTGGGGGTGGCAGCTCATGCCTTTGACCCAAGCACTGGGAGGCAGAAGTAGGTAGATCTCTGTGAGTTCAAGGCCAGCCTGACCTACAAAGCAAGTTACAGGCAGGAGTATACCACAGAGAAACCCTGTTTCCAAAAAAAAATAAAAAATAAAAAATAAAGGAAAGGGGGAAAGAAGAAAGGAAGGGAAGGGAAGGAAGGAAGGAAATACAACATTGTTTAAATTATTAAACACTGGCTGGGACTAGAGAGATAGCTCAGTGGTTAAGAACACTTGCACTGGCTGCTCTTCCTAAGGACCCGAGTTCAATTCCCAGAAACCACATGGCTGCTTGCAACCTTCTATAATGGGATCTGATGCTTTCTTCTGTCATGCAGGCATATTTGCAGACAGCATTCATACAAAAAATAATAATAATAATAATTAAAAGATCTGAAAGACATAAACTTAAAATCATACAAGTTATACTACAAATCTTATTCGGACTTTTATCAGGTGCTGTGTCATTGCTATAACAGACTTCCTGAGTAAAGGCTGCGTGAACATGCTACTTACTCTTTTGTGACTCTTCTGTGTTCTGATCACAGCTAAGCCAGCATTAGCTATTGCTTACTTCTGATGCCTCTAAGAGCCCAGTATTTTTCCTTTTGTTAGCACTGAGTATGCGTGTGAAACTCTTTCCACGCAGGGATGAGTTCATCAAGCTGAGATTCGACAAGGAACATGCTCAAGGTGTGTTTGACCATCTCATGCAAGAGAAGCAACACTGTGAGGAGAGAATCTTTGTCGAGGACAGGAGGTTCCGAAGGCTTGTGGAAATGAGAAAGAACACCCTGGCCGACATCCGGGTGAGTCCTGCTTGAAAATGTTTGAAAATGAAAGAAACATAACGATGGTCAAATAAGCAGCATGTTATCAATTAGGGGGCTGATGGGACAGGGGTACTTAGATTTTAAAAGTCATTGTGTTCATGCGATAGACCTGTGATTTCCATTCTCTATGTACACTATAACTAAACACATGTGTTAATTCCATGATTACTATCCCATTTTATAATTTACAATAGTTTTTGTATATAATTGCAATGAGCTAAGAAAAGTTTAAAAACATATTTGAAAGTACAACTTTTTAGTTGCACGTTGAGACAGTTCTCCTAAAAACACAGACTCTATTTGTTAAAACTAATTTTGCCAAAATATTAAGATAAGTGTAATGTTGATTCCAAATTCACTTTTATCAGTTATTTTAATCCTACTATCTTCATACTTGTATTGTGACATATATATGTACACACACATATACACACATACACACACATATATATGTGTATATATATATATATTACTTGTATTATGATATGTACACCTGTATTATGATATGTATTACTTGTATTATGATATGTAAACTCCTTCTGTTCTTACTTACATATTGCAAAACAGGCTTTAGTAATTTTTTCAATTGGCCCAAATGTACCTCACAGGAGTGTTGTAGTGATTTTGACTTATTAATGATTAAATAATTATTAAGTTAATAGTTTTGTGATGGTAAGTAACAATCTTTTCCTTGAATGTGGCTCGGCTGTTACATAGAAAAGATCTGTTATTTTTTTTCCCCCTTCCTTAAAAAAATGAAAATAGTTGGCGCCATCTAGTGGCAATACACGATGCCTTCTGTCTTGTGGAGGGATTCTGAGAACTGGCAGCTGAGACTCAGGCTTGTTATTTACCATTCTGTGTAACTGCCGCTATAGAATCACTTCTCTGAGTTCAGTCACACTTGACAATCCTGATGCTGAGCACATATGGCGACCTCAGCAATCACTCTTTGACTGGCATTTCAGCCCTTCCGTGGAACAATAACTGGTAGAAATGCCAAGAAAGAGGGTCAGTAGGAGAGAGATGAAAAAAATACCTGAACGAACCAGCTCAGCACCTGTCTCCATCTTGACCCCTTTGACTGACTCGAAGCAGCTCGTGGTCAGCTGACCTCCTGTGATCCTAACATTTTGCAGATGAAGGCAGTTGTTCTTTGTTTGTCTGTTTGGGTATTTTTGTTTGTTTGTTTTTGTTTTTTTTTTTTTTTCTCCCTGTGTCTTGAAAACTCGGAACTCAGGGAGGAAGTCAATATAAACTTGGGGCATGAATGGATGAGTATATATATTTACAGACATGCATGGGTGGACGAGTGTCGTCTGCTTTGACAACTTTGCTGTCCACATACAGGAATGATTGTAGCTAGGAGCAGGGGTGTTTTCATCCTGATAGTCCAGACACTCAGAGAATTCTCATGCTGTCTCTGCTACCACTCTCTCCTCCTCCTGCTGCTCTTCCTCTTCCCCCACTCCCTCTCCTTCCTTCATCCTATATGAAATGTTTGCCACCCTCTCCATCCCCTCGAGTGCAATAGTTAACAATCTCTTGCCTTCTAACCTTGAAAGATTCTTTGACAGACCTCAAAAAATGCTCATCAAGAATCTGACTATATGAAGTCGACTCTTACCTGTTTCTTGAATAAATTTATCTTAATGGTTTGCCATATGTGACCCAAAGCATAGAGCTCACCTGTGTGATGAGAACATTTAAGGCTCACTGGTTACTAAGTCTCCTCATTAAGGGCACTCTATGTGGACTGACATTAGGTTTCTGACAGTGACCAATGTGGAAATGCAATGTGTGGTGATATATTACTTAAGATTTGTTAAAGCTTGCTTGAGGATTCAGAAAGCAAAGTCAGTCTCAAGCCATAGAAGCTGGGTACACACCTTTAATCCCCAAAGCCAGAATCTAGGAGGTAGCTGTTCACTCCTTTAATCCTAGGATTAACAGGTAGACAGATCTCTGTAAATTCAAGACCACTCACATCAACACAGGATTGATCCACTCCTTATGAGAAACAGCTACACTAAGATAGTCTCAGCACCTGCGATCTACACCTTTAAGCCCAGCATCAGGGAGGTATATAAAACAGGAGCACGGTCTCAGTATCTGGCATTCATTCACCATTGGAGAAAGGAAGATATGGAAGACTCAGGATTCTGGAGCCACACTGAGGAGAGGCTGCAGGATCAGCCCATTTGTCCTGAGGTAGTGGTAAAAGCTAGTGGTCTACTATGTTGCTGTTCTGCTCTTCAGCTTGAAGCTTGAACCCCAATATCAGTCTCTGGGTCATTTCATTTCTCGTGTTACAGCAATGTGGTTCCTTTCCTCCCAGTGAGCATGAAGTCATTCTTTAGAAACCAAGTAAGTTCATAAATGTCTATATAAGGCACCCCATGATAGGAAATGTTGTATGAAAGCTAAATTTGGAGTTATTGATATGGACTGTCCCCTTTAAACAGAAGAATTAATCACAATTATAAAGCAATTGTAGATATTGTTTTAAAATAGCTATAATGTCATTGATCAAGGGGAGTTTAAAAAAGGCACCACAGAGTTAAAAATGCAGGCAACAAGTAGCAGGGCAAGAGATTGCACTCTGCTCTGAGTTCTCTTGCCAGCCCAGTATTTCTCTATGACAAAGCTTCTCTCTCGGTTTTGTTTTTATTACTGTTGTTTGTTTTATTGTTGTTTTTTCATTTGTTGTTTCCTGCATTCATGCTCTGCTCTTTGTCACTTATATTGTGAGGGAGTAGCAATGACCTACCCTGGAAGAACAATTCCAGGCTGAGTTCATACGCAGACAGTATCCCAATGTTTTTCCCTTTCCTTGTTAACATTGCTTCCTGTTTCCCTGTGTAGGGAGATACCTCCCCCCAACCCCTGTGGTTAGAATAGTTCAACATTTGCCTATCCAATCATTCCATGACCTTTTCACGGGGAGAATACTTGACTTATAACAAAGCACTGACAACACCCCCCCCCCATCACCACACCTCATCGGACACCCAAGCACCTAAATAACAAAAGTCGGACAACTTTAACCTAGGCTCTAACTTCAAAGCTTATTACAGTGGGTAAGTTAGTTCTCTTCCTGACCACTCATCATTTCTTCATTTCCCCACAACAGTTTTATAAGTTGTACTATGTTCACAACACTCAGCGCTGAGTCATGAAATTCTATGTAGTAAAAAACTTTCATCAGCAGGATGATGGACTGTGTGACAGTAGATATGAGTACAGTGACAAAACTCAAATCACAAATGGTAAGTTGTGACCCTCATCCAATGTTCAGAAATATTGATAGTTATTAGTAGGAAGAAAAGAACCACATAGTTTGTGGTCTCAGTAAGAGAAAATTGATGAATAATAAACTCGTGAAGAAGAGGAATTGACCAACAAATTTCTCCAGCATGAATAATTTTCCTTACTGATAACACTCCTGATACAGAAATCTTCTTAATGTAACATGAAAGTTCTTAGCATGAGGAACATGTTTTACATAATGCTTCCTTTACAAGTGTTTCTGATAATGATTAAGTACCAGTTAGCCCCACATAAGAGTATGAACTTAGCACATCATTTTCTTAAAATCTGTGGCTGATTGAGAAAAGTACACTTTATTTTGAAGAGAGGTGACAAGAAGTATCAGTTTTTCATCCAGGAACACAGTATTTTAACCCAGACCTAATACTGGCATGATCATAAAACCTAGAAATCAGGAGAAGGGTGCTACATGGAGCAGTGGGTTCTTAAACATAAATCTGAAGATAATGGATATTTGATTTACTAAAGAAAAAGGACTTTCCTTTCTCTTTTCATCTCTCTGCGGGGTCCTGTAATTACAGCTAATGCAATGTTAAACCCTATACACAAAATCAGAATAGAATTTTATTTATATGGACAATTGGCCACCATCTTTAGCTTTTATTTCACATAGCAGCTTAGACACATCTCTTACAGTCTTTGTCATCCATTTTGAGGTTTCTATGCATATTTTTCTACGTGATTGCAGCACTTTATGAACATAGTTTACATATTATAGTTTTACAGTTGATTTTCATTGTCCAGTACATTGTCATTTTTTTCAGAGCCTTGCCCACTGCAGACTATCAATAAAAATACATAATTTCTTAAATTGTATTGGCATACATTAATTATGCATTATGACAGACTTCATTATGACATTTTTCACACATGTACATAGTACATTTTTATAGTATCCACATCTCATTAGTCCTGTAAAAGCCAAACACAGTGGTGCACATCTATAACCACAGAGCTAGGGGTAGATCCCTGGAACTCGATAGGCAGGCAGCACAGCTGCATCAGTAATTTCTAGGCTCTGCTGGAGATCCTGTCTCAAAGAATAAGGTGGAGGACAATTGAAGACAACATGCAACGTCATGACCTCTGGCCTCCACACATACATACACCCACATATACACACTAGAGGAACATGAACAAACACCACACAGAGATACACAGAGACCTGATTTGTATTGTGTCGCTATGACAGTATGACTATTTCTGTTTACCGTGATGGAAGAGTGATTGACTCATACAGATTATTTGCATATGTTGGGGAGAAATGCAGAATGTTAGACGGTGGGTGTGGCACCAGTAAAGACTTCTGTAGTGACACCAAGACCTTCTCATGACTGGGGCCCAGAATGTCGATGACACTGCTGCTGATGCTGAGAGCGTTGTGCAGAGACGTGAATGTGAGGATTCTAACATGGACAATGCGATACTTCGCTGCACGGTTCTCTGGAAATAGGGTCTCGGGGATAAAGAATACATGGGAAGCTGGTTGTTAACAGAACCTAACACACTTAAAGGAGCTACCTGGGGCACAGCGGCAAATTGAAACTGAGTCTAGAACTCAGGCAGCAAGAGTTTGGGTGTGGGTGCTACATGAAGAAGAGGCTTGCACAAAATAGAAAGTAGCACACAAACGGAAGCTACAGCCCCAAGACTGGAGTCAGTAAGTGAGGTGCAGCTGCCCCAGAAGACAGTGAAGTAGGAAGGGTGACCATGGGTATGAATGGCTAATGGCTTGTGGAATTGAAGTTAACGCGATTTGCGTAAGTCCATAAACTCCAAGATTGAAATATTGGATAGGTCATCCAATTTGAAACTAAGGTACAATGGGATGGCGGTGCAACGAGGTCTAGGCAGAGAGGCAAGGCCCAGTCTTTCAGCCAGACTCTTTTCTAGGCATGCGAAAACGACCACAGGTTCTTTAAAAAGCATCGTATTTGGCCGACTACATTAAAACGCAAAAGAAAGAATACCTTCCCATGTGCAAGGAATTGTGATTTGGAAGCAATAAGGAAGAGCAAGGACAGCACTAAAAACAAGTAGACTTTCTAGAGTATGGGGGCCCATGAGGAGAAAATCTTCACTCCAGCTCTGATTTAGTTAATGCAAACAGCGTTCCGTAGCTAGAATGAAGCACAGGTGTGTGTCTGCACTGTTTTGCCAGGGAGTGTACATTCAGAGCTCACTCTGGAAAGGTGTAGACTGGGAAAATTGTCCAGTTTAATTAATAAGTAGGCACTGAGTTCTTATTACACACAGTAAGCAATTTCCCCCACCCTGCTTTATGCTTTAATCATTCTTTTCTCATGCAGTATACTCTGACTAAAGTTTCACGTCTCTTTTCCTCATAATTCCTCCCCACATCCCTTCCCATCAGGATCTACTCCCTTTCTGACTCTCATTAGAAAATAACAGGCTTCTGGGCTTCTGAGAGGTGAGAAAGGCAGGCCAGTTTCAGATGTCAGAGCTCAAGCCCTGACTCCAGCCACAACTATATTTTTTTCTTTTGTCAATTTCCAGCAGAGGTGAACTCTCATAAGACTCAACATCTTCCCAGATGGTGGTATCACACACCTCTGAGTGTATGGAATAGGACAGAGGGACTGGACTTCATCAGACTCCAAGGGACCTGTAGACCTGGTGGCCATTGCTTTTGGGGGAGTCTGTGTAGGATTTAGTAATGCACACATTGGACATCCAAATAATATGATACGTGTTGGCAAGCCTAAGTCCATGGCAGATGGCTGGGAAACTGCAAGGAGGCTGGACAGACCTCCCATGTTAGAAAGCAATGAAAATGGCCTTCTCCATGTCTCAGGTTGTGAGTGGGCAGTGTTCTTACTGGCACATCCTGGAGTCATCACTCAAATTGAAATCAATACAAAATACTTTAAAGGCAATTCTCCAGATAGCTGCAAAGTGGGTGGGTGTGTCCTTACCACGCAGGAACAGGAAGACATGGTCAGGAATAAGTGGATTCTTCCTTCTCATCAGTGGAAGCCCCTGCTTCTGGTCACCAAGCTATCTCCTAACCAAAATCACTTTTTGGATGGCCTGACCCTGGAGCTCCAGGATGTCATCACACATGCCAGGCTTACCATCACTCCTGAAGGGGATGTAAGCCTCCTTCCACTCAAGGGCTTCCCCAGCTCCATTTGTTTGCTGCAGCCCCTCCGGGAGAAGCCCACGCTAAGGTTCTCTCTGAAAGCAGGCTTCAAGGCAAATCTTTAAACAGCTCTTCTATGGTAGTAGTCACCCACTAACTGTCTTCAGTGTTCCGAACACCTGATGGTTCAATAAAGTGGTCACCCACAAAAAAAAAAAAAAAAAAAAAAAAAGAAAGAAAGAAAAAAAAAAGAAAATAACAGGCTTCTAACATAGAACAACAAAACACAACAAAATAAACTATAACAAGATGAAAGGAAAAGCATCATATCGCAGATCGAACTTGGACAAGGCACATCAACAAAAGAAAAGGAGCCCAAGAGCAGGCACAAGAATCAGAGACCGACTTGTTCACACACTCAGGAGCCTCATGTGAACACTAACCTGAAATCTGCAGTATATACACAGAGAAATTGGTGCAGCCTCGTATAGGCCCTGGTGTAATGCTCCAGTCTCTTAGTTCATATGAATTTAGCTCAGCTGATTGAAAGGCCCTGCTCTCCTGGTGTCCTCCATCCCCTCAGGCTCTTACCCTTTCTGCCTCCTCTTCCATGGGCTTCTCTGAGGGAACTATTATTAAAACACTAGTAGTGGTTTTACTCTAGAACTCTGAATTATCTAGTCTCTGGGTCTTCATCATCCATGAAGTGTCAAGAATGTGTTCCACCTCATGGAGTGTAATTCTTAATTCTCAATAAAGATCATTGGCATCAGTCACAGGTCCTTTCATTCTTAGAGGTAGGAACCACCTCAATGAAAGAATCTGGAACATCATTTTCATGTGATGTTTCTGAATAGTCAACAAAAGAAGGAAGGGTGTGCACATTCATCTTCAAGTGATTAGAGATGTCCCCTGTGGTAGATTACTTGCCTAGCTTGCACTAGGCTATGACTTTTATCTTCAGTACATGCAAACACACACACACACACACACACACATAAACACCACAGTGGTGGAGGAGATAAACTTTTCCTTTATCAAAAATGTTTAAAAGAAAGAAATAATTGGAGTCTCCAAGCCTTGCTATGTGGTTTTCTAAACTACACCACTAATAACTCATTTTAGCATATTATTGTAAATATATACATATTATTAGTGCATATATTATAGTCAATAATTTAAAAACACATAGCCCAGCAGTGGTGGCACACACCTTTAATTCCAGCACTCAAGAGGTAGAGGCAGATGGATTTCTGCATTCGAGGCCAGCCTAGGCTCAAAGCTACACAGAGAAACTCTGTTTCTGAAAATATAGAAATAATAATAACAATAATAAAGAAGTTAACACATAAATGAGCATTGACAAGTAGAATATCTGACCATTTCTATTTTTCCATTGTTGGTATAATTAGGAAGACCTCCCATTATCCCATTAGCCTGAACACTTACCTTTACATGGCATCCTTACCTTCAGGAAGATTGCCTCAACTTGCTTTAAGAAAAATTAGTGTTTCAGAAGTGAGACATCTATAGGCTTGCAGTGTTCGTAAGCATAGATCTAACTGCAGTGATGGAACCATCAGAGACCCGTTTTTAGTTACTGGAGATTTCAAGTATCAGATTCTTCCCATTGAAGTCACAGCACTGTATGTTTCCTGATAAACCTGGTAGTTTTAAAGAACGTAGCTCTGACACTTTGACAAAGCATCACAAAGTATTTTGCTCACTGTTCTACAAGTGTGCTTTGGGGGCAGCAGGGCAGGGGGTGGGGGATGGGGTTATCAACATTACCCAAATCACTCTTCCACTGACTGATTTATTTGCTTGCAGAGAACACATATACCTGACCTCCTGAGGGACTGCACATCTCAAATTTGGGTGCCATGATAATCATAACAGTTTGAGAGAAAATGAAATAGGCTATAAAGAGGAAGGAAATGAAATATATAAACTGTTGTATGGTGTCAAGTTCATTTTCAGTACGATATAAAATAATGAAAATGCTTTTCGATAACCTTTGTTGATTTTTATAATGTGAAACACACTTTATGAAAAAGACAATGAATGTGTTAAAAAAAATGAAAAATATTTGACTCAATTTCTGCATTCTTGCCTATAAATTTACATCAGAGTTGAATTCTGAGGCAGAACACCATGAGACAAAAGATTTTTCCCTACCCTTACCTTTTAAAAACTTAAGCAGCTTTTGTTTTAGATTTTTGTTGTTGTTATTGTTTTTTTTTTGTTTTGCTTTGTTCCTTACCCTCAAGTATAAGGCTCATTTCCTTCATGAGCCAACCAGTATGGTAGGCAGCAAATATTGCATTTTTTTCTGATTTTACAGTTATATTTTGAGAATTTATACTGAGTGACATTTTGAGAATTTATACTGAGTGACATTGAACAAGCTTTCCCATCATGATTGTAATGGCAAGCTCTCTCCTACCTCATCATGAAAACATTTTAAAATCTTCAGCAAACTGTTAAGAACTAGGGTATCATTACTGTGGGTCACAGGTGCCCATGCCCAGGTGGCCTTCTTCTTCACCAAGCAGAATTAAAGCCCCATAGGATTGAATGCACTTGAGTAACTGGTCTTCTGAGGTCCAAAGGTAAACAGCATATCTATACCCGTGCCACTCATTCACTGGAAAATTAATGTTATGTTCACAAAGAGCTCCTTGCTCAGGCATGAAAAATGGTATCAACTCTCATTTTCACTTGGCATCTGTCTCAAGACTACAACCATCGCCAGTAAGATTGGAGGGAACAGTCAGGAATAACGGGGTAAAATGAAGTAGAAACTTAAATGTTCCTCTAAAAATATGCATTTGTGCACCAGCCTTCTGACATCCTGCTCTATGGTCACCATACTTGGAATAAGCACCTCAAGGACACAGTCTCTATGACTCAAGATTGTTCTCACTGTGGGCCTCAGCTGGCTACAAGGATCCCCAAACCCTTCTCAAGCTGGATAGTTTGCTGGAAATCTCATAGAAGTCAGAAGATTTGTGTTCATAGCTGTCATCTCATCATATAGAAAAGGTACACTTAAAATTAAGCAAGGAAAACCAAATGGTCCAGAGTCCAGGAGAGATCTGGATGCATAACCGCACCCCTCCTCTCCCCATCATGGGCAGTGTTGTCTCCTCTTTGACCTAAGATGGTGCAATATACATAGAGGAAAAGCACCCAAGGAAGCTTCTGTGTCGAGAATGTAACTGGATCTCAGTTACATATTGCCCACTTGGCTGCCCTTTAGTTTACTATCGATTGTGGATGTTCCTAAACATGTTTGAAGTAATTCAGTGTGGACCAAGGTCTCCATCAGTGACTATGTTGGACCATGCAGTGGCCAAAGCCCCATACAAGTAATCATATTCTAGGGAACAAAAGATGCTTTCTAATAAAAGAGGACAAATGGCACACCTCTTTTTAAATGTTAGTTCTATACTATGTATTGAATTACTAAAGGAGCCAATCAGGGCTTCACATCCTAGAACACAAATCCTTGCCCAGATCTAACCTCTTGACAGGGCAAAGAGAAATATATGGAATTACACACGCCTTAGATTTCCTCTAGAGGAATGAGAAATAACATGGAAGGCCACACATCTAAGACTCTAAGGACAGCACAAAACAAACGTAATTCTTTTTATGAAGACACAAAAGTGGGTGGGTAAGGAGGGCATGGATCTAGGAAGAGATGGAGGAAGGGGTAGATGTGATCAAAACATACCATACAAAATTATCTAAGGGCCACTAAAAATACACACTGCATAATGTATTACCATAAGGCTCTGATGTGTGTTTGTGAGTCTATGTTCATGTCTATGCAGGTGTATGTATTTGTGGGTATGTATACATGTTTGTGTGCTTGCATATGGAGGTCACAGGATAGTATTAGCTGTCCTTTTTCTGGTTACAATCACCTTTTGTTTTTGAGACTCCCACTTGCAGAGAGCTTGTCAAGTAGGCTAAGCTCGCTGGCCAGCAAGCTAGGATTGCAAACATTGGCCATGGTGCACAACTTTTTCACATGGGTCCTGAGGTTTGAGCTCAGGTACTTCTCCGTGAAAGACAGCACTTTACCAGTTGAGTCATCTCTCCATACTGATACCTGAATATTGATTGAAAACGATTTTGAATTATGTTCACATGTCTGTGAAAAATACCCATGGGAAAATCGAACCATGGTTCTAGGTGACAAGATAGAAGTATTATTTTTTTTTTAAATCAACTATGAAACATGGAAGGGGAAATCATCATTTAACAGTTGGATAAACCCAGTCATTTCATTTTACATTTTCTGAAGTGGTGGGATCAGAGCCTGGGGCCTTGTGCATACCAGACAAGTCCTTTGCCAGCGATGGCCATGCTCAGTCCTCCCAACGTGCTGCTTCTGGGGACTTTTGCAAGGTTGTCATGTATCGCCTTAAGCCTCACAACCAGGAGATCGAATTCTACCCCATCTTTAAATCCCTTTCTCCTTCTCCTTTACTTCTCTTCTCAAGCGGCCCCCTCTTTCACTGCTTCTGGGAATGTGTATTATCCCAAATTCAGTCACTATGGGGAAATGCCCCTGGGTAAGCACTTCACAAAGAAAAACCAAATTACTTACCTCACAGATTGGAGGGGCCAAAAATCCAAGATGAGGGAATCCCATGGCTTTTATGTTTGGTGGTGGACCCTTGGCTAGCGCGCAACAAAGCAGACAGTAGCAGGGCAGAAACAACACACAACACAGAGAGTCCATGGCAAGCAGGAATGCATGGCAAAGTTCCAGTTTGCTCTTTCATAAACACACGGCGTCACACGAACTGTGGCCCCTGGGTAACTATGGTCCCTTCTAAAATAAATGTCCTCAATAACCTCGTTTTCTTGTACTAAAACTGGCCGCTTAGTTTCTACTACGTCCAGAACAGTTGGAGGCCAATTTTAGGATCTATAGGTATTTGGGAGACACACTGAAACTGTGTCCAAATGTCACAGGTCTGACGTGATCACATGGGCTTATTTAGATAATTCATGTCAAGCTCCCTAGTTTAGGGACCTTTGATTAATGCGCCCCATTCCCATTTGTTTTCAGTAGATTAGTGTTGAGTAACTAAGGGATGATAGTTTGGAGGTAGATAGCATCATTTTTTATGATAAATATTGATTCAGAGCCATATGTAGATCGCTGATTTACAGGATTTTCTGTCCCTGGAGATGTGGCATTTCACAGCCTTACTCTGGGAATAATTATATTATGGACATCTCCTTTTAGCCCAGAAAGTGTAAGCCCAGGTTAATAATTACATCTCATACTACAAAGCCACCCTTGGAATTCTGATTTCCCTGATTTCTGCTGCCTTCTTCCCCAGAGCTTCTCATGGTTTAACTTCTTCAGTTGTGGGCAACCTTTCCATGATGGCTTTAGCAGACCATCACCAAACAGATGGGCTTACTAATCTACTCAAATAAGCACGCTGAATTCATTGACACTGAGGCAGTTCAGAGGGACCCTGCTCTCTCCATGTCACTGGCACAGGGGTTGCACACAGGATGCACTGAGCAATGCTTTTGAAAGTTTCAGTTTGGAATGAACTTCCTTTGATTCTTTGCTATGCTACACATCCCATTTTTCCCGAGTTAACATAACCAGTAATCACTAGGGACTTGCAGGCTGTTAAGGTGTTTAAATGGCAGTGGATGGATTCCTCTCTTATGATTAGGTGTCTGCCTAAGATGCCTTCATGGCAGCCTATCTTCTTGAGACACGTAAGAACCCCTGGTAATATTCCAGCAGAACTGAGGGACCATTGAAATCAATGCTTCTGCTATTGTCAATCTCACTTCCATCAAGACCCCTCCTGATAATCTACAGGGGCCTTGAAGAATGTCACTCCAAGATAACCTCAGGGCTCTCTAGAGGACCCTGCTCACCCTCTAACTGATTCTTTCTCAGACCAAGGGGAGCAAGCCCCTGGGTGGATCAGCAGAAAGCTTGTGTTTGCTGAAGTCAGTCCCTCCCTGTATAGGCCTATGATTGGTGGAACCGGAAGCTGAGCTAAGATTAATATAAATAAATAAATGTATATGTTATACATATGATATATGCATCATATACATATATATGCTTGTCAGTTTTCCTTTGTATTTTTACCATAGTGAGCTCATAAAATACTTCTGCTATTGTTACTGCTATTTTCATGTGACATTGGGGGAGGTTGTGCTAACTTTGGCTTTCTGAGTGTAGGATAGGATGAGACAGTAACATGAATTTGAGAAAGTAGAGCACCTGGGGCAATAACAGTGGTAGCTATAGTAGCAGCCGTGGCATAGGCAGCAGCATGGTAGCTGGGGTGTTCCAGAGAGGAGGCAGAGGCAGTAGGAACGGCAGAGGATAACCAAGGATGAGGGAGTATGAGTTCTAGTCATTGATGAGAATACAGGATCTTGAATCAAGACTTGAGGTCTGAGGATCTTGACATCCAAGGATGTAAAACTAGCTGGTACTGACTGCTGCTGACCACTGCTCCTGCTAGCTGCTACCAAAAACTAAGGATTCTCTTACTGCCAAGGGCCATGCCACTGACAATTCATTAAATTCCAGTGAGAATCTGAAGCTATGAGAGTCTAACTTCTAAAGCAGGGAGACCCATGTTTCTAGTTATGAGTCTGTCAGCACATCCACGAGCCTTTTGAACTTAGGGATCAGAGTCACAGACAACACAAGCAAGTCATTTTGGATGCTCATGGATCTCATCTTATACAGCAAAGAGATCCCAACCAGTGGGTAACACAACTGTATAAATAAAGTCTGTCTGTATAACCTTGTTTATACCAACATCTCTAGGGCATACTCCCCTGCGTATTCCATAAGGTTGTATTTATAAAAGATGACAAAGGTATCATATAGCAGTGTATCACAACAGACCATTCTCTGTGTGATGCCTCAGTCACTCCCCAACTTGAGTCTGGTTCTAAATCCAGAGGGAACACAGTGTGTTGAAGTCAGGTTTTAAAGAGGTCAACATCCCTTTCAAGAAGACTGACATGAAGAAGAAGCCATCATAGGTCATTAACGTGAGGAGAGGAAAACGGACAGTCTCATTTGGCATAGGAAGAAGGAATTACAGCTGGGCTGAGATGGCAGAGGGCAGCGAAGGCATGCCAGCACCCGTTTGCCCATCAAGCTGCATGTCCTCAGTCTGTCTGCTATTGCCCTCTAAAAGTAGGTGTTAGGGCTTAGCTCCCACCTTTCAATTCTAACACCAGTTTATCCTGGGGTTGCATGTCCCCTGAAGATACCCAGGAGGTGTGCCCTTGGAATTCATTTTCCAATTTAATACAATTGAAAACAGCACAGTCCAGTGGCAGGTTCAGATCTCAGTCTCCAAGCAATCTGCTTCCCTTATAGACTTCTTAGATTTCCTTTCCCTCCTGAGAATAAGCTGTAGGGAAAGTAGCAAGCCCAATACCCCAAGGTGAAATTAAGCAAGGAAACTCAGGAAGGTGGGGTTTTCTGCTGATGAGGTAACAGGCAGATGAGTAGACTTTTACATCCTTTGTGTCCTCATTTCTGTTCTAGTGCAGGCAGATGCAGTGCACCATCACTTAGAAACCACCCAAGGCCGTGTATAGACCACTAAATGTGAAAAAGCACTTTCTTTGATTTCTAATCTAGACATTGCTTGATACATCTGTATGGCAGACAGAAGTGGTCTGAGACTGACTGTCACCATACACAATAGCTGTTAGAACAACACACTGCTATTGAAGATGAAAACACTCAGTGCAAAAACATATATGCACCCCTGTACTTTGTCTGAGGCAACTTATCGGAATCGAAAAAGACAGAGCAATATGAAATTCTGAATGTTCTGAATGGCAAATGCCAAGTGTCTTTGTCTGCATGTGAAAGTGAGTGCTAAGCATTTTGAAGCAAGCTTCATTGCCTGCAGTGGAGGGGTATAGCCAGGATATTCTATGACATTTGGTGCATACCAGTTAATGAATAAATTCTTGTCAGAGATACAGTTATGTAGCTGGAGGATGGTATCATCACAGAAGGTCAAAGGTGAATCTTCTTAAGCAGGAGAAATCTGTGTCGTGAGTAGTGGTGACAGTAGTGATGATGGTGGTGGTTTGTTTCTTCCCTTCCAACTATATCTGCTCGCCCTCCATAAGGGCCATTCTGGTGAACCACAAAGAGCAGAAAAATACAGCTGGAAGCTACCAACTCACAGACACTTTAAGATACTAATCTCTACGTAACATCACCCCTAACATTCACAACTAAAAACCATGAACTTTTCTTTTCAGGGATTCTCTAGAGTTCCTTAAATTAAATGGTTACCAACTCTGAACACTCCTTCTTGCCAGATATGTCTAAGTTTCTCTATCAGAAATTTCATATTCTTTCACATTTCTCTTTTCTTATTGCTGGTTGTAACAGCCTTCCATTTTGGGTTTGAGTGTTGATTTTGAACATTTCCCCCAATTGCTAAAAAAGAGTTATTTTACTTTCATCAAGAGTGGTTTAATGCTATGGCTAGCATTAACAGATACTAGAGGACATAACTTAGACTGGGGTTTTGTAACGAGTACGGTTTTTCTGCCTGCCGCCGCCCGGTCTTGTCCCGCCACCACGCCAGCCCCAAATAACGCACTGAGACTCTGTATTTGATACAATACTGTTGGCCTGGTTACTTGTTTCTTATCAGCTAGCTCTGCCTTAATTATTAACCCATTTCTGCTGATCTATGTATTTCTCTTACCGGGGAGCCGGCGGCATACTGCTTTCTCCAGACTCTCCATCTTGGCTCCTCCTTACTACTTCCTATTTCCTCCTTGTCTCCTAGTCCCTCCTATCTTCCTTTCCTATTGGCCAACAGTGCTTTATTATTAACCAGTGTGAGAAACATATATACATAATGGCATCTCCCATCATCTCCTCTTTTCTGTTTAAATAAAAAGGGTTTTAACCTTAACATAGCAAAATAAATCACATAACAGTTATCAAATAAGAATCACAGTTAACAATATTTAGTTCATTAACATTTATCAAGATTTAAGAAACTATTCCATCATCTATTCCATCTTTGTGAGTCTAAAGTATAAGTAACTTATCTTTAAGCCTAACTAAGGAAAACTATAACCATAACTATCTGTCTTCAACTCCTTCAGAGACCACAGAAGGATAATATATAAACTCTAGAAATGACAGAGACAACTCACTGCCTGGTCACCCGAAGTTCTTTTGTAATCTTCCATCTTCAGCCCATAGGCCATAGTGTGTCTGGCAGACTCTTCAGCAAAGCAGGAAACTTTAAACTGTCTTCTTGTATTGGCAGTTTATCAGTCACTTTTCTCTGTGTCCTGCAGACTGTCTCGCAGACTCTTCCATGAAGCAGGAACTCTGTAGCAATGTCCATCTTGAATCAGCAGTCACTTTTCTGTGGGTCCTGCATGTCCACTTTATACAGCATAAAGTCAAACAGTCCAGACAAGAGCAGTATCTTGTCCAAATGGCTAGTCTTGCCATATTGAAAGCAAACTCCATAATGAGTTTCTTCAATGTCCATCTTCCTTTGTGTTGCAGGTGGTATTGCCAAGAGCAATTATGTCTCACTGTCACGAAAACCCTAAACCATTTTAAATGCCATATTCTGTAGGTCTTTGAAAGGTTTGAAGAATGCCTATCTATCTCAAATATATGTCTGTATATCTTGAAAAACCTAACTAACTTAACTCTAAACTTTGACTATCATAGATAATTATCTATTATCTGTACTACATTATACATTACATTTCTAAATGAGCTATATAAACACAATACCTAAACAAAAGAAATATAGATATCACAAAATTGACCTTAAACTGTATCAATAAATGAAAATCCATTCCAAAATGAAGTAAATGAAAATCCATTCCAAAATGAAGTATTCATATCTATACCATAATACCCTTTTTTTACCTTTAAAAAGATATTTGTTGTGATCATTAACCATTTATAACCAAATCCATTTAAATGAAAACAAACATTTATAAACAATATTTGGGAATTTGGGTGTCGTTCTTTCCAAACTACTTCCTGCTGACAGGGGGCGCTGTCATGGGGGATCATGAGAAGACACAGAAATCTTGGCTGTAGTCTGCAAGGCTGCTTTGTTCAGCTATTTTGAATGTAGGATCACCTGGTCCTCTGTTTCAGGGGGTCTGGCTTGATCAAACCACACAAGTCTGGAAGGAATCCACAGCTTTTTATTTTCTGTGGAAACAAAAATAGAAATCCTTTCCCCCAGTAACTTGTCCTTAAACTTAAATGTTGGAGTCAAAGCATTTTTAAAATATATAAATTTAATTAATCCAGCAGCATTTCCTTTATCAGTTGTTATTTTCTCAGCAGTCAAACAATGTAGAGACAACACAATAGCATACAGTAACCAGATTCTCTCTGAGCTTTTCATCTTTACGTGGCTTTATTATTACTGTTTATTTTAATTTTATTTATTTTATTTTTTGACATAGGGTTTCTCTGTGTAACTCTTATCTGTCCTGGAATTCACTCTGCATACCAGGTTTACTTAGAAATCACAAGAGATCTGCTTGCCTCTGTCTCCCAATTGCTGGGATTAAAGGTGTGTACCACCACACCCAGTTCCTCTTTGTCTATTTAAAACCATTTTATTTTTCTCTCCCAAGCCTATGTATTTTTTTTAAAACACACTGTAAACTTTTAGCACCTTTTCTTAATGTGAATCTGTCTCTACTGTAAATCTTTATCTTTTTCTGGCCATGAGTCTTTATCTGTTAAACAACAACATTGTTAAAATGAAAGTATTTCTTTCTGCCATGGTTTACCAAAGATGGTGGCGGGTACTTTTACCGCCAGCACTGAGAGCTATGCTCACCGCCTTGGTCTGTGCTGCCACCCAGAAAGCATGCTGCCGGCTTGGAGATGTGGTCACTGCCATTGCCATCTCTCATACACACCAATAAATTGTTAGCAGAGTTGTTTGAAAGCTGTGCGGTTTTTTGCCGCTCAAGCTGAGTCAGGAACCTTCCCTTAAAGGAGCCGCGCGAATATCTGCTTGTCTCTAGCAAGTCAGAGTCCAACCGAGAAAAATGCTGTTACCAAGAAACCCTGCTTATTTCTGTTCTTTTGTTTCTACAACCCTTTTTTAACCTTTTGTTAAATTTTAAGTGGAAGTTCTTACTAGCCACGTGGGCGCCATTTGTAAGGTGTACTGTTTTTCCGCCCGCTGCACGTTGGGCGCCATTTGTAAGAGTATGATTTTTCTGCCTGCCGCCGCCCGGTCTTGTCCCGCCACCACGCCAGCCCCAAATAACGCACTGAGACTCTGTATTTGATACAATACTGTTGGCCTGGTTACTTGTTTCTTATCAGCTAGCTCTGCCTTAATTATTAACCCATTTCTGCTGATCTATGTATTTCTCTTACCGGGGAGCCGGCGGCATACTGCTTTCTCCAGACTCTCCATCTTGGCTCCTCCTTACTACTTCCTATTTCCTCCTTGTCTCCTAGTCCCTCCTATCTTCCTTTCCTATTGGCCAACAGTGCTTTATTATTAACCAGTGTGAGAAACATATATACATAATGGCATCTCCCATCAGGGTTTAAGATCCTGGATTACTTTTTTTCCTGATCTGTGCAGGCTTACAAATGTTTAAAGCAACACTAATTATGCACTCCTATCCAGTTTCACCCACATCTCTTTTCTGCATTCTCCATTTGCCTTGGAAGCTTTCAGACTTATTTACTCTTTAAAGTGAGGCTTTCCCTGTCATATTACTTTCTCTGAGAATACTGAGAGTTTCTTTGCCTGCTCATCATATCAAGTTTCCCTCTAATCCCCCCAGTGACTGGTGGCGAATGCACCCAAGCCTCTTACCCGCTGGCCTTGAAAGTGGCATGCCCTTCACATGATCCCCAGATCTGCAGAAACCCTTCTAATGTTTGCTGTTGTGAGCCTGACCTGGGTGTGTGACCTGCTGTAGAACACATGGACCATCCCATTGCACTTCACTTTAGTGCAATTCATTTTGAAAGCCAGTGACTATACAATGACTGAGTAGGTTAAGTAAACCCAAAAAACAGCAGTTTTTTTTTCTTGGGCTTTTTGCATTGTTGTTGGTTTCATCTGTAATATCTGATGCTGATAACTATACATCTTGCCCCAGCATTTATTTAGCAAACTAAATGGTTGCTCTTTATTACAGATTGTATTCTTAATTGTATTTAATCTGCAGATAGTGGAAACCTAGTGCAAACTACTGATTGATAAGATAGAGTCTTATAGTATTCAAAGACTGTGAACCCCAAAATTTAGGTGAGTATTTAAATAAGTGCACAAACATGGTTTTGGTTGTATTAAGTTTCTAGTTAAGACCCCGGCTTCTTTGTCTCTTGCTTACTGCATGCTACATACTGACTCAAATGTCTGCATGTGTATGTGTGCATCTGATATCATAATACTCTCCTGTTGGGTCTTTACTGTTTACATTGAGCTGTTGGTTTCCTTGGTTATTCCTTCAATATGAAACATTTATTCTAAGATTTCTGTTCCATGTAAGTAGCTAGCCCTACCTTTGATTACCTTTTGAAAAGACTTGCTGTGGAAAACACTGTAGTATATGCTACACAGCAATGGTGTCTCGAAATGAACTTCTCCATGTTACTCTTTCCAGACTTACACCCTATAGGATCTTCTACTATGCACACAGAAGGGAAACTCTTGACTTGCCCTGTGCTTCTTGTTTGTTGTTTGTGATAGAATAAAACAAAACTACAATACACATCCCCCCAAAGAATTCGTAAACATATTCTTTTCCTTAGTATAAGTCAAAATCCACAAAGCATCTGAAATTGATAAAAATTGAGCTCCATCTGTCATAACTCAAGCTGTAAGATCCATGGGTGCAGCTATTCTAGGTTAGAAGAAGAATGGGAAACAGATAAGTTAACATAAACGGAACTACTTAAGTAAAAAAGTTAAATAACACATGTTAATTCCTCCCACGGTGGTTTTTTTGCATCAGAAATTCATAACAAGTACTGTTGCTGTCTAAAGGGTACCTGAACATGCGGTGAAAATTCTATAGATCAGAGCTCAATGAAGTAAGAGTGAGTAATAGCCACTGACTGGAGAAACTTGTGGAATAAATCTATTTAATTGCATCTTTAGGACGAGCTTTGCTTCTGGGTGGGGGAACAGAGCTGAGTGCCCATCACAGACCCAATCTCACCAGTGTCAGTGAGCTGTGTGAGTTGTCTCTATGGGTTGTAAATTGGATCCCCTCAGTGACCAGTTAATGTTTTCTGTATTTACGGCAGGATTTCTGTTTTTTACAGCCACCAGGGCACTTTGGCAACATAAAAATTTAAAAATAATTTTTAGCAATCATACCGTGCCAATTTTTTATAGTTAAAGGGGCTCATTTAAATTGGAAAACCTGCTAGTCTGAAATTTTCATCTGAAGGATTACCACCAGCCTGAGTTACTTGTCTGATGAGGGTTTCACATGGCTTATCTAATGTGAAATCTCCATGTGGTATATAGTTTCATTAAACGGTGATCAAGAATACATTAGTTCAAAACAAGAAAAGGCAATGGAGCTTAATCCGCCAGGCATCTTGGCGCAACAACTTTAAAAGAGTTATTGAAGTGAAACAATTTGAGAATTAAAAGTCTCCCACTTATACCAGACTCCTGTCAGGAGCCTAAAAGTCAGCCTTGTCTTTTTCCTGTTTTCTGTTTGTGTAATAGAGAGAGAGAAAAAAACAGAAATACAGGAAGAGAGAGAGAGAAAAAGAATGAGAGAGAGAGAGAGAGAGGTGGATATTGCCCTGAAATAATATTTTGAATGCTGCAATGGCAATAGAAATACATATATATGGGTGAAATCACCTAATCCATTAAAAAAATAGGTTTATCAAGATGGAAAGATGAAGTAGGTGATAGAAACACTGAAATAAATGGAGAAGTGAACCCTTTATAAAATCATAGGAGAAACTATTATTAGTACAATATAAGGAAAACAGATTTATGTGTTGTATAAGGTGATGAGTGCTTGATTTCTATAAATACTGGTATGACTGCATCCTACTTAGGCTTCATCTTTAGAACAGGCAGGTATTCATAACACAAATGGACTTTTTGAACAAGCTTTTTTATGTATATGTGATCCATACATTTACTACACGAGTGTTCATTATTTCACACTTTAATGTACACAAATTAATAATAGATGACTTTATAGGTAATCCTTTTATATACTATTAGAATATAAACTAGGTTAACAATATACCAGTATTTAGAAAATTCTTTTAATAGGTAGTATCCGACAATGCATATATTCCTTTGATCTATCTAATCATTTTCTCCCATTAGTACTTGATGAAAAATGTATTAGCTTATGTCAAGAAATCTCTAGTCCCAGCACAAAAGATTTGAAAGATCTCTCATATGCTACAGCACAAAGTAAAGCAAATGATTTTTTTTTAGAATGGTTACTTATATTTTATATAAAGATTAAAAATTGTTGGTTTATTAACCTATGTAGGAAAGGGACAAACTTATAATTTAGTTCTTCATAATTTTATTATAGTACATTAAAAATAACAATGACTCAAAACTAGCAGTTCAGCTTCTGGAAACACCTGTCACTGAATACTGATTTATCCTCCGTGATTTTGAGCTTGGAGTTAGAGATACCATGAAGTAAGTACCCACACCCACTCCATTTCTCAACCCACATATTTCAGCCTTAATCCTGAAGGAACTATGTCTAATGGTGTAAAGATATTTCAGATTCTTTGTTATTTAATCTGAGTTCTCTCGTGAAAAGTGATATATCCCATGACAAAAGAGAATTATAAACACCTTGTAAAACCTCAGTCTCTTTCTGCTGTTTCTCTAAAGAGGAAGACAGGTCTCTGTCTCTGTCTCTGTCTCTCTCTCTCCCCTCTCTCCCTTTCCTTTCCCACTCCCTTCCCTCCCCTCAGTAAAACTTGCCACTTAAAAAAAAGCTCAATGCATGTCAGCTATTTCATACCTATGCTTGTTTCCCCTATAAGTCAAAATAGCACACCTAAAATTTCCATGACCCTCCATGCTTCCTTTAGATGTAAGTTCAAGATTTTGAGTTTAATTGTTGAATGTGGGGTTCTTGCAATGTTCCCTCATCATCTGCTGAAGTGTTTGCAATTAATGCGTATTACAACTTAGAGATCTCATGAGCAGTTCTCGTTATGTCATACATATTTCATCTTCCCCAGTTTGCTGCTGTGTAGCCTGTTAGAGAAATTAATGAAGTTCACACAGTTGGCATCACAATAGTTAACGAATTTGGGCACTCCCTAAATTCAATCAGAATCTAGATAAAACATGGGTTCTGTTAATGTATGGGTGCTGTTATACCCCTATTAATATAGTCGAAAGCCGTCAAGCACTAGTGATTCTCAGAAACATAAAAAAGTTTGTATTAAAAATCACTGAGCAGTACAAAAATGGGAACAATACATATAAATTAAACTCAATACCCAACTTTACAAAACAGCTTCCAATATAAAAGATGGCCTGTGTTTGCAGCATTCTTTGCCACAGTAAATACAAGGTTTTCACCTTGAGGGTTGCAAAAGATTAGTACTTGCTCTATGTTTTCTTTTTCTTTTGGTTAAAAGATTAAAGATTTCTTTTTTCTTACCATAAACCATGCTGTGCTTTTATTTTTATAGTTGTAAGAGGACTCTTTGAAAACAAGTTAGTGGTAAGGATGCTGGTATTCACTGTTGCCTGCATCCAACTGGTTCACAGCTGAGCACTTCTCTTGTGTATTCAGTGACAAATGGCAATCACTTTATCATTTATCTTATGACAAATAGCAGATTCAGCCACAAACTGCTGGCCGTAGCAAACTTACAGGATGAAGTTCTTTATTGTTTATGGTTTCTGGGTTGATGTATTCATGCCTTGTTTATTTGTGAAATGAACAAAAATCAGTAAGCAGGCATGAACAGAAATTTGGCCACGCAATCAATTGTAGTTTTTTTTTTTTTTTTTTTTTTTTTTTTTTCCAGTCTTCCAAGGACCTTACAAGGAAATTCGCTGAACTAGGTCTAAGCTGTAAGCTGCCTTTAGAAAAAAAAAAGTCATTAGAGGATGCATCAAATTGTGACATTATGCCCTTAAGCCAAAATAACACTGAATGGAGTTCCTACCTCGTATTAACCTCCCGAATAAGGGTCTTAAATTTGATAGCAAGCTATTGTCATAGACAAGTGGCATAGGCCAATAGTAGAAGGAAATTACCCCCACTATACTCTCAATTTAAGCAATGTGATGAAGTTCTCAGCTTTTGTTTCATACAAAGGAAAATTTCAACCTAACTTAGTGTGTCAAGGTGCATGGTACCTGAACGCCATGCACCAATTGTGATGGGTTATATGGATCCTCAGCATTATCATCCATGTGGCTCTTCTGACTTATACATAGGAAGTATTAGCCAGTCACATATTAAATCACATTTGACACTGAGATCAAGCTGTCCCCTAGGATACTCTGAGCAATCACCACCCACCAGCATACACTCAAAACGGAAATACGAGATTCTGAACAACAATGTGCCTTTAAACTAACCACAGTAGCATAGTAAAAAGACAGAAATCAATGTCACTTCTTTCTTTAGATCTGTATCTTTAAGACGGTCTGGGTGACTCATTGGGTTACAGTTTATTATTAGCACACTGTTAACATATTTATGTTATGTTATCCTGAATCTAGTGAAATGTATCACAATTATTGATCAATCACCAATACGTATAACATGTTTGAAAGTGTTGTCACTAAAGGGAAGACTTTCTTCTCCCTCTATTTCAGAGTAAACAGAAAATAAAGAAGCATCTTTCTATTCTTGAATGTGAAAGTTAAAGTCCCCAGTAGGATATGCAATAAAGCTTTTATGTCTGGATTATTGTCAGCCATCAGCTAAAGTGGAAACCTCAAACAGGACTGTTTAGGTCACAAAACTCAGTAAGGAAAAGTGATGCTGGTGCTGGAAGGTTTCAGAAATCATGGTCTCATTTACCAAAAATTTAGAGTTAATTGCCTGCCATTCATAATCTTAAGTGCTTTACATAAAGCCACTTGATACATGGTCTCAAAGTAAAATTCCTGTTTTTACCTTAGTATGAGAAGCCTTTAAGCAAGTATTCACATGGCCCTTGGCTTTGTATAATAAATATACTAGGAACTTATATGAAGTACATTTGTAATCATTTGTGTCCAGAAAAATGTCCTTCCAAAACAACAACAAAACCAAAAACAACTTTCTCTGTCCACTTAATATTGTCCACTTAATATTTATGATATTTTTCCATTAGTGATATTAAAACTAATATTCTAGTTGGAAATGGAAGTTGGAGGTTGAAGGTTGAGAACAAGAACAGAACTCAGATTTGCATATGCCATTCCCTTGGCTCATCAGGGGTGAGTAATGGTTCCCATTGCACTTAGCTACAGGACAATCTTGATGCAGTTATTTGCATGAGCAATTTGAATGGTAAATTGCTGTTATCTCCTATGAAAAGGCATACTTGGGGTACATTTCTTTTGTGTTATTATAGTAAGTAAAATAGAAGATAAATAAAACTATATGCAGAGGAATTTGGCCAAATAATTCACTGAGAAGGAAAATCATGTATGAGTGTTAATTGAAATTGCTCTAAAATAGAAAAATCACCAAGGAATGCAAATTCATAATTAAAACAGTAATATTTGAATTAATTTTAATGTTCTTTTCTTTCAATGTCTTTATGTTTTTACAAAGCTGCAATGATGGTATGTTTAGTTTGTATGCAACTTCTAATTCAGCAGATAATGCCTACATTGCTTCATATTCTTCAAGAATATCTACACATGTACATCTAAATATAGATATACAGATATTGATGGGTACTTGAGTGCTTTAATATTTGTGGTTGTCATTGTCAATTTGATGGGATTCAGGGCTATCTAACAGTACATGGTCAGATATATTTCTGAATATCAAGAGATTTACTAAATATAAGCAGCACCAACACAAGGATTTGCTGCACAGACTAAATAACTGGGTTGGGGGGGGGGGGGAGTCAAGCAATGTATCCACATTCCTTTTCTCTCTGCTTCTTCTTCATCATAGAGTAAGTCACTCTGCTCTAAACCTATCAGATTAATAAGCCCCCCTCCTTTGATCTGTTGATTCCAGTTATTCTGCTTCATTGGTGGAAGACATAACTCAGCAGTACAATGGAGAAGGGCTCTTGGATGAGTAACATGTACTGGGCATTGTTGAAGCTTGAATACAAAGTTACTATGACCTTGCCTAAGGATGTATACTGTTTACAATCCAGAACCCCCCTACCCCCCAAAAACAAATGTAAGGAAGAAACAAATTCAGGTAGAGAATTGTGAAAAGCAGCTCAAAAGCTATATATAACAAAACCAAGGGCCAGAGAGTATTTTTCCAAGATAACTTTGATCTTAATTTTGATCTGGGAGACTGAGTAGGAGCTATCCATGTTTTTAAAATGTGTAAGGAAATGTTGGATACTGTATTCTGAAAGAGGAAACAGAATAGATCAAAGTAAGGTGAATTCCTGAATAGGTAAGCTCAGAAAGAAGAAAAAAAGAAAGAAAGAAAGAAAGAAAGCTATGTAAGAAGCATGGTGGGAGGCTGAGGAGTTTGAACATTATCTTGAAACAACAGAGGAGCGAGTGATGGAATTTGAGATGTTAATGGTCCCAATAGTTTTGACTCCTTTTAAGGGAGTGACTTTGGCAGTAACATGAAATTGAATTTTGGTATGGAAAATCTCATAGTTGAGATGAAAGGGGGGAAGTCCCCACAGCTTCAGGCCTGCAGTAATGGCCATTATAAGAAACACAGTAATAAACAATCAAAAAGAGAAATTTGGTGGAAAGAAATTAATGGAACCCAGTGAAACCTTGCTTATACATTGAATGTAAGGGTCATTGAAAAAAAATAAAAACAAAACAAAACAAAAAAACACAAAAAATGAAGTCTAAGTCCTAGTTTCCAGCCTCTGAGGCTTGGTAATTTGAATGCCTTTTATTAAGACGAAGAAAAATATAGAAAAGAGGAGCTGAAAACATGGAACTGAGTTGACTGTATCACCCATATTACCGTGGAAGTACTGACATAGGTCTTCAAGTCCACACAAAGCAAATGGTTGTAGAGGTTGGGGAAACAATTTTCTATGGAGTTATTCAGAGATCAATGAAAAAGCACACTGAGAGGTAAGAGCAGATGTCTAAGGTCTGGCAATATTTGATAACTTGAGAATTTTTTGAATTATTATTATTTTTTCTTATTTTACATATTTATCCTAGTTCCCTCTTTCTCCATCCTCCCATCACATTCCCGACCCACTCCACAGGAAGGGTGAGTCCCTCAAGGAGGGATCATCAAAATTTGTCAAGTCATTTGAAGTAGCTTCTAGGGCCCTCTCTCCTCTCTCTAGGTTAAGGGAGTATCCCTCCATGGGGAATGTGCTCCCAAAGTCCTTTTGAGCATCAGGAATACATCCTGGTTCCACTGTCAGAGGGCCTGTAGACTGCCTAGGCCTTCTGAGACCCATGTTCAGGGCTTCTGGGTTGGTCCAATGCTGGTTTCCCGCCTATCAGTCTGGGAGCCCATGAGCTCCCCCTTGTTCAAGTCAGCTGTCTATGTGGGTTTCTGTAGCCTGGTCTTGACCCTCTTGCTTATCACTCCTCCCTCTCTGCAAATAGATTCCAGGATTTTGGCTCAATGATTAGCTGTGGGTATCTGCTTCTGCTTCTAACAGATACTAGATGAAGGTTCTAGGACGGCACACAAGGTAGTTATCAATCTCATTATCAGGGAAGGGCATTAAAGGTAGCTTCTCCACTGTTCCTCAGATTGTTAGTTGGGGTCATCCTTATAGGTCTCTGGACATTTCTTTAGAGTCAGTTTTCTCTACAAAATTATAATGGCTCCCTCTATTATGGTCTCTCTTTACTTGCTCTCCTCTATTCATCCCTGGACTCAATTTTCCTGATCCCACATCTTCTCCTCTCCTCCACTACTCTTTCTCCTAACTCCCTCTCCACTCACTGCCCCCGCCCCCACCCCCACTCCCAATATGCTTAGGAAGTCTTGCTCCTTTCCCCTTCTGTGAGGGACCTTGTATTCATCTCTTATGTTCCTCCTTGTAGCCTAGTTTCTCTGGAGGTGTTGATTGTGGGCTGGCGATTGTGGGATGTCTAAAATCCATATATGAGTGAATACATACCATGTTCTTCTTTTTCTTGACTGGGTTACCTCACTCCAAATGGTTTCTTCAAGTTCCCTCCATTTGCCTGTGAATTTCAAGATTCCATTGTTTTTTTTTTTTTTTTTTTCCCACTGAGCAGTATTCTATTGTGGAAATGTGCCACATGTTCTTTACCCATTCTTCAGTTGAGGGGCATCTAGGTTGCTTCCAGGTTCTTGCTATTACAAATAATGCTGCTATGAACATAGTTGAACAGATGCATAACTTGAGAATTTTATGAACTTGTTATGAACTGTGGCCTGAAAGATAACATGAAAACTTGAAACCAAGTAACATGACTGTAATGTCCATAATATGGTGTGCACATAAAAAGGATGTAGTTATATATGCATAATACTACTGTAAAACAAAATAAGGTGAAGGCAGAAGCCATATCAGTGTCCTGATGAGAAATTAAGAACACACATTTGGTATAGATTATACTTTCAAAAAACATATTCTATCAGGAAATGGTGAGTTAGTAGAGTGTGGGAAGATGCTGTGTTGTTATTTTGATTTTTTGTTTGCTTTTGTGGGGTCTTTATCTGCCAAGAAAGAAAAATCCAACAGAAGTGGAATTCTTTTTCCAAGAACAAAGCAGAGGTTTAGGAAGCCAAGTCTCCAAGGATATGGAATAAAATTGGATTCCACAGAGCCCCAGTGAGAATGCCAGGATCTTAAATACAGGAAAAGGGGGTATGGAAGGAAATGCATTGTCTTGTCTTTTGAGGTGTTTTTATTTTTATTCATGTATATGCATCTGTTTCTGTCTGTGCATATTAATGTGTGTGAGATGGGGAAGCCAGAGTACAATGTCAGGAACTGGGGTCTTCTGGGAAAGCAGACCATTCCTAACTGCTGAGCTGTCTTTCTGATAGCCATTTTTAAGGTTTATTTCTATTTTGAGCAGATGATTCTAAAAAGGGAGAAAACGAGATCATTATAGTAAGACTATGAGTCTAGTGAAGAGGTTGACACTGAAAAGTTTGCAAGAGATGTAGCTGGGGAGTCATTAAAGAAGAAATTTACTTACAGATCTTGAATTTTTAATAGCATTTGAGGTTACTTTGGCCCAGTAAATGTAAAATAAAGCCTTTTTTATATAAAACACAGAGCTTGAATTTGAAAATGCTGCAAGGGAACTAAACACAAACGATAGGCAGATGTTTATTGAGGATAGCAAATAGGCACTCAAAATGGTGTCACTGGTGTCTGGAGGGTTAGAAAGAAAAGGGACAGAACATGTACTAGTGGTTGGGCAAACACAAAGATAAAGGCATTTGAAAGTTTTAGCCATTTCGACTCACTGACCCCCCCACTCCCCAGGTGCCATGAAGATCTTGTCCCTTTCCCCTTCTGTGAGGGACCGTGTATGAATCTCTTAGAATCCTCCTTGTATCCTACTTTCTCTGGTAATGTGAATTATAGGCTGGTGATCTTTTGCTCAATCACATTTATCAGCTGAATCAAGAGTGACAATGTTGCCTCTCACAAGCATCATTATACATCCCTAAACAACACACAAGGAACATTATTAAACTATTCCGAAGCTTAAAACCTGACACGTAGAATGAGGAAACACCACAATGCTCTCCATCCTCTAAAATAAACATTTTTTTTCCCTAAAACTTTTAAGCCAATGGCTGGAATCTGACAGAAAGAATATAATAGTTGGTTATTTATATTCAAAACCAGTCTGCCTCATGTCTCAGTGTAACCCTGAGCTTATTATTCCTCTCAACTTCCTAATTCTTGTTTTTGGGTAATAGACCAAGAAGAAGTTGTTAAAGAGTGACAGTTGAAGTTAGTGACATGAGACGTGGGCCTTTGCCTCCTGGTTATGGGAGCAGAATTTTTCCTAGTGACCCCCTGCATTCTGCACTTCCACAGTCTTTAAGCATTTCCAACCAGCCAAATTTTTCCATTATCAAAAATCACTTAACTGCATGATTTACTCAGGCTGATCTCACTAGCTTAAATCTCCCAGTAAAATGTATCCCTAAGAGGAATGAATTGTTAAATTAGCTGAAATTGCACTTTTGAGAAACTGAAACAGGTGTGATTTGAATGCACATAATACTTGGATTTTAATGCCTGATAGAGAAAGAAACCCGAGCAACTAAAAAGAATGTATCCCTTGCAAATTTCCTTAGCTTACACACAGTTTTAGATTTATGGGTGGAATGGTGTGGCTGCTCTGATACAATGATTTGAAATTAAAATGTCTCTTCATACCATACAACTCTCCCACCTGTCTTTTAAAAGGAAAGTGACCATCTATCCTTCTAAGGCAACATTGTCATTTGCTCTACATATACCAAACCACAAGTGCCAACTGGATGTTGGCTGTGAAATATGAGAAGACATGTGAGTAAATGAATCACATTTCTAAATTTTATTTCTATTGCTGTAGCTTCTTGTCCTGCCAGCCCTTCTCAGCCCTAAATAAGCAGACAAACACTTGTATTAATTGTAAAACTGTTGGCCAATGGCTAGGGCTTCTTATTGGCTAGCTCTGTCTTAATTATTTACCCATTTCTATAAATCTATGTATTTCCACATGTCCCTATCTTACCAGAGAATGTCTGGAGCTTCCTATCCTCCCGGTCATTCCATGGCTTTCTTTCTATCTCTATCTGCCTATCTTTCCCAGAATTCTCTTCCTCTCTTTGTCCCGCCTATCTTCCTGCCTCTATTGGCCAAACAGTGTTTTATTCATCAACCAATAAGATAAACATATATACAGAAGGACATCCCCCGTTAAATTACAGTAGCTGAAATAAATGCTCTTGACCTAACATCTAATCAGTAATTAACAGCAAATCTATTACTCACATTAGCAACTTTGAGACATAACAGTATGGTAGCTATGTTCCCAACTTGCATCTCAAATGTTCTTGCTTGTGCTGGCCTATCTTATATTAACACCATGTTTTAGATTCTATTTCTAAAACTTTTTTTTAACTATATAAGCTTTCTTTTGTAAATATATTTGAAAACTCTGGGGGTTGCATTAAAAAAAAAAACTTCATTTACCTTATCGAAACTTACTTGCTTGTCCAATGTTAAATTTGTGATTTAAGCCACAGTTTATCAAAGCACAGCCTCTAAGCTACTAGCCTTTCATAGATCCTCTTGAAAAAGGAGGGTAGATAAGGTGAAATTTCACAAGCAACTCAGGTTGAATCTAAATTTTAATGTAATAGCAAAGAAAGTGTTATCAGAAACAATTACCTAAGAAATCTGTGAAGATTATCCTCTGATTTCCAGATATGCATATATATAATATATATGTGAAATTATGTTTTCCCATTTCCCAAAGGACATAAAAGATAAACTTTTATAGAAACAAGTAAAAGAATACATTTCATTTTATGAATTAAACTAAATACCAAACAGGCTTGAAAAAATACAAAAAATACAATTAGTTTGTATTTTTAAAAAGTTATTTTCATAAACATCTATTACATATTGGTGTTATTTTTAATGAATTACATTATTTTATTTCATAATTTTTATTTCCAAAAATGGTAGATAAATATAATCAAAAGCTCTTTGGACTCCTGAAGGATAGACCCTGAGAACAAACTAGTTTGAAGCAGACACAAACTTCACTCTTTTTTAAAACAAGGCTTAAATAATAGGTCCTTCTTTGAACTGAGGTAAGAATTGGCAGCAATCATCCCCAAGTTTCACTTAGAAATGTCCTGATACTGAGTTAATATTAGTTCAGATGTCCCCAAATTCAATTTCTCATACCACAGTCATCCATTCAGTAATTTTACAGAGATTATTTGGCACATAATATAAATGATAAGAGTGTCCAGGAACCACAGAAATAGAAATTAATAAAAAAAAAAGGGAGACAGAAAGGGCTGAAAATATATATTGCAAAATTCTGAAAGGCTGAAATTATCAGCCAAAACTATTATATGCAGCAAAACTATATACTGAAATTGAAGGAGAATGAGAACTTTTCATGATAAAAACAGATGAAAGAAATCTTATTTTTTATTATTATTTGAGACTTCATCTATGCATATAATGTGTTTTGTTCAAATCTATCCCCACTCCCTTCCCTCTATTTGGTCCCCCATGTACCCCATGACATTTTGTCCAAACAACAAGCAGTTTTAAATTCACTGAGTCCATTTAATATTCCTATGTGCAGAAGTGTAGAGCCATCTACTGGGGCATGCGTAGCCTCTCAAGAGGAATATCCTGGAGGAAACTGACTGGCCCTTCCCCTAGAAGTCATCACTTGCCAGTAGGTACTCAACTAGGAATGGGACCTCATAATCCCTTCCCTCATTGATGCTGGGATTTTTGCCAGTCTGACCTGGTATGGTTCCTATGCATGCATTCACAGCTGTGAATGGTGACTAGTGCATCTCTAAGCCCTTCTCAGAGAAGCTTTTATTCTTTTATCAATAGATAATTTTCAGTTCAAAGACTCACAACTGGTCAACATGTGAAGAATAAGGGACCAGATTGGTTGTTTAGTTCTGTAACCCCTAGGCTCAGTATCACTATAGAAGAGGAGGAAGAGAGATTGTAAGAGCCAGAGGTAGAGGTCTTCTGCAGCAAAACAGTGTCTATTAGACCTGCCAGCACCACTGCACTCATGACTGCATGCACAAAACCTGCACTTGATTAAGCCAGTCCCAATCCCAGTATGGGTGGGTGAGCAAACACATTACATACCCTTATTTCTGAACAATAAGCACACACACACACGCACACATTATGAGCAATAGTTAGGCCACAGGGTAGTAAGAGAAATGAGCTCTCTTTCCATTTTGTGTGCCATCCCAGAAATAGTCTGTGACAGCTTTATGATAGCATGAAGCATGTATCAGAATGAAGCCTGTATGTGTGTGTCGTGTGTGTTGGCATCTATCTTCCTATTTTAAAAAGTCTAAATCTTGTTAACTTTTAAAGGAGAGAGTTTAAACTGTTTGTTTTTAATATGTGACAATTGTTGTACCCTGCTGCTAAGAATATTGTCATTATACAGGGACCATCCACTCTATTAAAAATTTTTAATAGTTTAGGGTTAAACCAACCCCCAAGCCAATGAAATTATTGAAAATCCTGCCTATTACCACTCTGATAGGTTCTATTTCAATCAAAACTTCTCATTAAAATGAGTACTAACTGTTGTAGCCTAAAGAGTGTTTCTAACAAACATCTACATCTTAATTACTAAAATTTGTGAATCTTAAGCACAAAGGAAACTGAAGATTCCATGAATGTGAGAACACTCAGATGGAGACATTATTCCTTGGGTGGATTATCTGTGTGTCTCAAAGTTCTCATCAGAGGGAAGAATTGAGATTGGACAACAGTGGGAAAAGCCAACAGGACAATGGGAAGGAAAGCATGATGTGATGGTGGCCACTGGCCAGGAAAATGGAAGAACTAATTCTGCTTACTTTTCGATTTTAGCCTCATGAGATTCGTTACTCATTTCTGACCGTTGAAACTGTAAGAAAATAAATTCTTGCTTTTTAAACCACTTAGTTTGTACACTTATCCCATCCTTATTAGCAAACGAATATAGTAATGTTCAGCAATGTAGTGCCAGGTAGTGATACTTCACCTATTTGCTTCCCAGCAATTTCCTGAGGGGAGGAATAAAAAGACATTGATGTTCTACAGCAGAAGTGTCAACACCTGGAAAATTACTGTTACCATCAGTTCCTACACTCTTGCCCTTTATTACCCAGACCACAGAGTGTTTGTAGCCCTCAAATGTATATGACTATGACGCATCATAAATTAATCATATGGCCTCAACCATCCCATTATGTAGGGTCTCTTGTTTATTCATAAGAACAAAGTTCTTCTAGAAAGGTGAAATACTTCTATCATACATGCTAATTATTACAGATTATCGCATGACAATAAGCTGTCTTCATCCCATTTCAAAAGAGCAAACCTGTCATGTTGTCAGACCGCAAGTCTACTGCATTTTAAATATGCAGTTTGAGTAACTAAACTGCCTTTCATATTGGTGGGCAGTCCTGGAGTTTAATGAATTTCAGGTGTTACTTTAGAACTGCTATTTTCTTGTCTTCAGACAATAACTTAGGAAAATTCTTGGTCAATCATGTAAGTGGGCATAAAATTTTGGCTTGCAATTTTCAAAATGCATTGAAAATTGGATTTATTCTCCTCTATATTTTTTCCTGTCATTGTTATCTTTAGTTGTTGACTTGTTCCGCTTTTGGAAAAGACCCTTACTTAAAGAACTGCCCTATCAGATTGGCCTCTGGGTGTGTCTATGAAACATTTTCTTAATTGCTTATCAGCATAAAAATACCCAGTATGCAGTGGTCTTTACCATCCCTGGGCAGGTGGCCTGGGTTGCATAGGGAGGGTAGCTGAGCAAGCCGGAGAAAGCCACCCAGAAAGCTGCTTTCTCAGTTCTCGTCTCCAGATCTCTGGTTTGAGCTCCTGCCTGACTTCCCCAGATGATAAGTTATAACCTGTATCTAAAAAAAAAAGGTCTTCCCACTAAGCTGCTTTTGCTCATGGTGTGTCTCACAGCAACAGAAAGAAAAGTAAAACAATCCTTAAACAAACTGCTGCTCTTTTAAGGAATGTTTCAGGTTAGATGATCTTGAAAGACCCTGTATATAGATACAGATCCTGTATCTATAACCTAAACAATGTTCATAACACCTATGCTTAACTTATAGAATAACAGTTACCATTGAAATATTAATTGATCTAAATATTTCTCCCTTTTATTGACATGCTTGTTGTTTCTGAAAGCATAAACTCTGTTTTAGGTTCCCAAATTAAAATCCAGTTTTCGTTGCTATTTTACAACACCTGACACATGAATTTCATTTGATTTGGTGCTTTTGTAAAAATACAGTACCAAATATCAAATTCAGATTTAACAACCACATTTGTAGGAGTGCGGGTGGGAAGCAGGCATTTGCCAAGAGAATTTGGAGCTATCAGTCTTGTCGTAAGATTAGTGAATCTTTGCAATTTGAACTGCAAAATGGAAATACGGCCATCCATTTTGGGAAAGGCACCCAAATAATATCATGGCAGTGTTAAGAGCAGTATAAGAAAACAAACCAAGCAGCTGTTACATAACAGGAAACAAAGCTCCTTGTCTGGCATATTTTAGGGCAAAGACAATAAATAAAGGCAACACTAACACGATTAAAAAGCAAACATGTTTATAAAAGCATTCCCCAAACCATTTGTTAGTTGAGGAACAAAACCCTCAGATAAGTGAACATTGCAAATCTGTTACACCTATGTCTTATAAAGACGAGAGAGCCTCCAAATTACTTACTTCAAGAAACAGCAATTTCTGTTGGCAAGATGCATGGAAAGTGTTAGCCTCGTGGGAATCCATTTGTGACAAGAGAGCAGAAAGCAGCCACTGCTTTGACAATAAAAAAGTGACAGATAAGGCAGAGGTAATCAATCTGAATGGTATAGAGTATTGAAACTGTGAAATGTATAAAAGCCAGAAGGTACCATCTTGATATCAATACAGGAAGCTACTGAACTTCAGAGCAATTGTGAAAAGGTGGGATTCCAAAGGCCAGCAGAAGGATGCTGAAAGTAGCTGTGTCTGTATTCTAAAAAGCAAACATCCTTTTCAGATAGATTGTCTCTATAGCAAACAAAGCCGTACACCATCCCAAAATATCTAAAAAGAATAAAACCGTATTTCTCTAAGAAAAAAAGGAAAAACAGAATGGCAGGTATCATTCTTAGGGTTCCAAAGAATATTTACTAGTATCTAAATGAAAATGGTCCTAAGGAGTATATTTGTTTTGATCTAAACAAATACGATGAAAATTTTACCCAGTATGTATGAGTAGGCAGTCAAAAGGAAGTAAGTACATTTCTTGGTCTCGTTTGTTGACCCATCACAGAAATTAAACACGTACAAGTGGGAACAAGGTTATTTTCTCAGGGGCGATATCACCGCATACCTCAGACTACATAAAGTGAAGAGCCTGCCAGAGGGCCAAGATCACCAGTCACCCGCTTCCTTTGTCAAAGATTTCTCTTGAAATATGGTGACCATTTTTCTAAACAAAATCTCCCCATCCATGTTAGAAATATTCTCTGAAAAAAATGTACTTTAAATGCCTCATTGTGTGTACAACTGGGCATGAGTCATCACCTTTCCCCAATCATTCATTTATCCACCATGAAATCCACCCAGTATGCAGGAATGTTATGCTTCTGGGTCCACTAGTCTCTGCTCTTGGCTCGAATGCAAGCACTATCCATCCACTGGCTGCCTTGACTGCATCCCTACACTCAGGCCATAATGCAGATCATTCTCCTCTGTGAGACAGAAGAACCTAAGAGATGGTGACGAGCATTTAGCATTTCTTCTTCGTGCTTGACAAAACTCACTTGTGATAGCTAATAATTCAGAGAATAAGGCTAAGTATGCTTCATATTTGTAGCTCCTTTTCTTTCCTACTCATTTCTTTTCCATTTGAAATTAGAGGAGCAGAAAGTAATGCACTCAAAATTCCCTTGATTACTGTGTTTTCAGTTTGATTGATTTCTGTTCCTATTATTTCCTTCATGCTACTTCATGTTAAATGTCTTTGTTTTTATCACTTCCTAAAGTGAAAACTCAGTTCACTGATTTAAAATTCCTTTTTATATGTACACATTAAAAACTATCAAGTATTATCTGCTTAATCACAGTTTTAGGTGTATCAAAACATGTTTTTTTATATTATTCACTTGCTTTCTTTCTCACTCAAAATTTCAAGGTAATTTCTTTTCAGTCCATTGGATATTTCAAAAGTGTTGCTTAATTCACTAATGTTTAAGTACACTGTATGTATCATAGTGTCATTACTTTAGAATAAGTCTTTGAAACAGAACATTAATTGTGCAGATTCATCTGCTAGAACTTAGTATGTCTTATATTGTACTGTGATGTATCGACTAGGTGGAAGTTTCTAGTGTGTTTGAAAAGGCTCTATTCTACAGATGTTAGATAACAGTCTATAAATCTCAGTTGTGTTAAGATGATTTCCCACAATGCCTCTTAGTTCTATGATGATTCTTTGTCTAGTTAATTTATCAGTTAGTGCAGGAAAGGAAGGAGTTCAGTTCACCTGCTTTGGTGACAGATTTATCTATCCATTTCTCCCTTTCCTTCATGTATTTTTGAAGCTCTGCACTGTAGCTTGAAGATATATTAGATATGCGGAATGTAGTATCTTTCCAATCATCAACACTTTAATCTTTGTGAAATGCCCTTTATCATGACCTTTTACAATCTGTCTGATATAAATGTAGCCATACTGATTTCCCTGTGTTGATTTTACATAGTGTATCTCCTTCAATCGCTTCAGTTTTTCTTACCGAGATTTTTATTTTCATTTGGTTGTTCCTTGGTCTTATGACATTCCAGACCCAATCCAGAGCCTTGCTCATGCTAATTAGGATGTCCACTTCTTCAGCTTAGCTTCAGACCTAGCCCATTAGTTTGTCTTTCTGTATCTTTGTGTTTAAACTTAATCCTATGTAGGCAATATGTAGTCATGTTTGTATTTAGTAAAGTCTATTTTTATTGGAATACTCACAACGATTAAGTCATTTATATTTTTATTATTATTATTATCTACAAATGTTCCTATTTCCTCCCGTTATAACTTTTTATTTGTTACATTCAGTATGGTTATAAGAGTTTTAATATTCTGCATTGAAATTTCATTCTACTAACCCCATTTCATGTCTGGGGCTATTTCTATTGCATTTAGCCTTATGAAATATTATGACAGGAAAAGAGAACAGAGTGACAGCACATAAACTCTTGAATACTTAACCTCTTTTCACAGCTCATTGGCCAGTGGGAAACAGCACATGTGAGGAGACTGGGAGGTGGCCACATATAGATCTTTAATGAGCAGCCACTATCACCGTTATAGTTGACACTTCTGGCCATAAAATGTCTGTTTGTTCCATTATTGTTACATGTTCCAAGACAAATCAAAAGTTTTACCTTATCATTAATTCAAATTTGAATTCTAATGTTTGACTATAAGACTTTTTAAATGTTTTACACTTATAACCCCTATCTTTCTGAGAAAATTGTATGCAGTCCTAGCTGTTTAGGTATATAACATAGACATAAAATCAATTCATTGATAACAAATCATATTTATTTATTATCATTAATATAAATGCATTCATTTTGTCATTTAACAAAGACTGTCTACTAATGAGATAAAGAATTAGATCTTAGCTAAATATTTGTTACTGGCAAACATGGTATCGTTACCTTTCATCAGAGTTCATTTATAGTTTGATTTTTTTAATAATAAATTATAAAATAATCTGGTGACCATAAATATCAATTCATAAATATGAATAATATTAAATGTTAAAAATTATTTGTTTAGGGACATTTTAGAAACTGTTTAAAACTTCTGCCCTAATTCCAATCCAAAATTTATTTAATATTTTTAATGAAAGTGCAGAAATTCAAAAGCAATTTGTAAAAATCAAACATTGTAAAATAATAACATTTTAAGATTTTATACTTAGATGCTGGAATGCTAATAGAAAATATCTAAATGTCTGTTTTTCATAATCTGACTATTATAATATTTAGTAAGAGGAGAAATCCTCTATATTCAGTGAAAAGACTAAATCCCATGACATTGGACACTTTTGAAATTCAATCCCATGTGTTTCAGAAAGATTTTTTGGAACTGTGCAGTATGATGGCAAGTAGAAGGCTACACATGTGTATTGTGTATACAAAGCAAGGCTACATGATACAACATGGGCAGCACTATCAGAAAGACCATAGATATATTACTTGCTTGAGTTGGACTTACTGTTGAACATTGCATGTCTCAAATCTTTTACTTTTATTAGTTCATGATCCTCAAATTTAGTTACAGGACTCCATATAATCTAACAGTTGAAGAGTTGGAATCTAGGTATGCCATAAGTTGCCAATACCGAACACCGATTCAGACTGAAGGAATGAGTACACAGGCCCCCATCATCTCATCAGCATCATGACAGTCAATTTCCAAATGATAACTGAGCCAAAATGAAAGCAATAAGTAAATTCTAGAAAGGGAAAATAAGGATGAGCCTATATGTACAGCAGCCTTTGGCTATCAGCAATACTGAGTGGTAGCATTTTGCCATAGCTGGAACTGGGAAATGGCACCTCAATATGACCTAATGGGGTTCCCATGAAGAATGTCTTGGTCATTGCTCTTAATGGTTGTTACTTGGCCACATTTGAGAGATGGGAGTGGAACATGATCTTTGCAGAGGTATAGCTTCCTTAACTAAAACTTTCCCAGTGGGAAGTTGGAAACTCTATAACTAGTAACAATCAATTACTCACCACCACCCACAAAGGATTGCTCAAAACACTCTGGTCACCCCCATAGTTAGTTCTAAGCTACTGTGAAGTTGCCCTTTCTCTGCTCTCATATCTGTAACTTCTTTGTGCTTAAGGAACCACTGTCCTGGGGTTGTAATACTTTAGAAAGTTCATCTCCTTCTCTTTCTCCTATCACCCTCTATATTCACTACCCCCACACTCCCAATATGCTCAGGAGATCTTGCTCCTTTCCCCTTCTGTGAAGGAACTTGTATTAATCTCTTAGGTTCCTCCTTGTATCCTAGTTTCTCTGGCAGTGTGAATTATAGGCTGGCGATCCTTTGCTCTATGTCTAAAATCCATATATGAGTGAGTTTATGTCATGCTCCTCTTTTTTTGTGACTGGGTTACCTCACTCAGGATGGTTTCTTCAAGTTCCCTCCATTTGCCTGTGAATTTCAAGATTCCATTGTTTTTTTTATTCCACTGAGTAGTAATCCATTATGTAAATGTGCCACATCTTTTTTATCCATTCTTTATTTGAGGGACATACAGGTCGCTTCCAGGTTCTTACTATTACAAATAATGCTGCTACGAACATAGTTGAACAGATGACTTTCTTGCATGGATTTGGATCATTTGGGTATATGCTAAGAGTGGAATTGCAGTGATCTGTGGTAGACTGATTCCCATTTTCCTGAGGAACCGCCTTACTGATCTCCAAAATGGCTGTACAAATTTGCACTCCCACCAGCAATGGAGGAGTGTTCCCGTTTCTCCAAATCCTTTCCAGCATAAGCTATCATTGGTATTTCTAATTTTGGCCATTCTGACAGGAGTAAGATGATATTTCAGAGCTGTTTTGATTTGCATTTCCCTGATAGCTAAGGATGTTGAGAGTTTTCTTAAGTGTCTTTCAGCCATTTTGGATTCCTCTATTGGGAATTCTCTCCTCAGTTCTGATTTGGTGTTTTGGTGACTAGTTTCTTGAATTCTTTGTATATTTTGGAGATCAGCCCTCTGCCAGATGTGGGGTTGGTGAAGATTCTTCCCAACCTATGGGCTGCCTATGGCCTATGGTCTTGTCAACTGTGTCCTTTGCCTTACAGACACTTCTAAGTTTGAGGAAGTCCCATTTATTAATTGTCAATCTCAGTGTCTGTGCCCCTGGAGTTATGTTCAGGAAGCGGTCTCCTGTACCAATTTGTTCAAGGGTACCTCCCACTTTCTCTTCTAAGAGATTCAGTGTGGCTGGATTTATGTTGAGATCTTAGATCCATTTGCACTTGAGTTTTGTGCATGGCAATAGACATGGGTGTATCTGCAGTCTTCTACACACCATCATTCAGTTATGCCAGTACCATTTGTCAAGGATGCTTTCCTCCTTTCATTGTATAATTTTAGTGTTTTGTCAAAAATCAGGTGTTCATAAGTATGTGGGTTAATATCAGGATTTGCAGTTTGATTCCATTGGCATACCTGTCTATTTTTGTGCCAATACCAAGCTGTTTTCAGGATTATAGCTTTTATAGTAGAACTTGAAGTTAGGCATGGTGATGCATCTTGAAGGTCCTGAATTGTACAGGGTTGTTTTGGCTATCCTGGGTCTTTTGTTTTTAGAAGGGGAGGAGAGGAGAACATGTGGCACCAGCCAAGAAGAAGATGGAATCCAAGGACAAATAGACAAGAGCAGAGAGAGAGAGAGAGAGAGAGAGAGAGAGAGAGAGAGAGAGAGAGAGAGAGAGAGAGAGAGAGCATAATAGAGGGAGCCATTATAGGTTTGAAGAGAAAACTGACTCTAGAGAAATGTCCAGAGACCTACAAGGATGACCCAAACTAACAATCTGAGCAACAGTGGAAAGGCTACCTTAAATGCCCTTCCCTTAAAATGAGATTGATAACTAACTTATATGCCATCATAGAGCCCTCATCTAGTAGCTGCTGGAAACAGAAGCAGACACCCACAGCTAAACACTGAGCCAAACTCATGGAATCCAGTTGCAGAGAAGGAGGAGTGATAAGAAAAGGGGTCAAGACCAGGCTAGAGAAACCCACAGAGACAGCTGACCTGAACAAGAGGGAGTTCATGGACCCCCCAGACTGACATTTGGGAAACCAGTATTGGGCTGACTCAGGCCCCTGAACATGGGTCTCAATTAGAAGGCCTGGTCAGTCTAAGGGACCTCTGACAGTAGAACCAGGATGTATCCCTAGTCCACAAAAGGACTTTGGGAGCACACACACACACACACACACACACACACACACACACAGAGAGAGAGAGAGAGAGAGAGAGAGAGAGATGTTCATCCCCTCGAATTCAGTTCACCCTCGAGAGAATTATTTTAGATTAGGGCTGTGGAACACCACAAGAAGTGACTACCCTTTAAAAGTATGAAATTTGCCCTCCATAAGGGTGTTGCCAATTTTCTATCTTACTCTTAGTAGGCATGTCATTTCATAACTTTCTCCAAAGTTCTGCTTTTGGTTTGAGATATTCTACACCTTTCCTGTAAGACTTTGCCTAGCTAAGCCCAGAGGAACCAGTATATGCTCTTAAGTTGCATATGTTAGAGCCTATTCATTGTACTCAGGGTTAACACTGCTAGTTATTACAGGGACACTAGACCAGTTATCAGCATAGTCCTTCATTTTGGCTGGAATCAGGATCTTCTTAGTCTCCACCAGACTACTCTTCAAATGTTTTGGCTTCATTTTGTTTTATTTTTAACAGCATGCATATTTATCAGTAGCATCAGGTTCATATTAATTTTTCTTATAATCAGAATTTACTTAGTGTATTTTAATAATAATTACCACTCCAGGTGGCTTAAGACTTCCAGTATGTATTTTTAATTAGCACAGGTTTAGGGATAATTGTGGTCCTCTAGGGTGTCAGTGAAACAATGTAACCAGGGTACCTGATCCCTTCCATCATCAGGCTCTACCAACTCCACTGAAGGCTTCCTGGTCTCTGTGGGGGCTGGGCGGCATGCATATTCTGTTAAATGTCTTGACCCCACAGGGATGGGTGTTTCTTCTCTACAGCATCCTTTTTTCAGAGTGAGACTTATGTGAAGAGACTTTCCTAATTGCAATAAGCCTGAGCAGCATAAGGCAGCATTTGAGTATTTGTCCCCCACATGTTCTGTCATGCATCTAAAAAGCACACAGTATTCTAGGTCAAAACTGTGCATTGTGCTGGGCTGGGTGAGATGTAGAGCAGTCTGTGAACAGAAAATCACAGTCGAAGATGAGAGCAAGGATATTCCCAGCAAGAGAAATGTATTATTAAGGCATGCATAGGAAAATTAATGGCAACATTATGTAAACACAAATGTCCACAATCTGACTGCAGAAAATAAAAGTGAAAACTCTTTTCTAAGCATATTCTAAGAAAGATGGCTTTGAGAAAAACGAGTAACACTAACGTGGAAGGAACAGAAGGTTTATGAGTGGAATCACTAGAAATACTTTTTGATTGGTAGAAAGAACCAGATGGCAGGGACTGAAACAGACTAATTAGGACCCATTCTTAAACAATTGGCCCAAACCTTTTAAAACTTTCAAACAGAGAGGAACTTGATGCCTGGAAATTGAGTTCAAGATGAGCAGATATAACAAAGTCAATTTTGGCCATCACAAATGTGTAGCGTCCTTATAGTACTAGGGTGAAGGCGACAGCACTGCGTCATCCTGTAAGAATACAGAGGGCAGTGATGCTATGTGTGGTTTAGGTGGCTGACTAGTTTCTCTCAGATGCCAGTGTTAGCCCTGGCAGGTGATACAACAGCCTTACTTATAAAAAAGTGAATACATGGTAATGCAAACTCTGATTATTATACATAAAACACTACATGCTAATTGCTTTCTTCTTATGTTCACAATAAATTAGCAACCTTTGAAGGAAGTTTCATAAATTAAGTAAAAGGAAACAATTCACAAGAATGTTATTCTGGGGATAGCAATTTTTCTTTATTAAATCATTTTTTTTTTTAATTCTTGAGTCTTTCCATTACAGATTTTAGGCATTACTTGTAGTCTGTATTTTTCTATTGTTCGGGAATACAAAACTGTCATTTTATTACCTTTTAATGGTTTCTTAGTTTGTATTATTATTAAAATTGTGTTTGTATATTGTGCGGAGTGACGGGCTTTCATAAAAGTAATTTGTTTCAGGAGTCCATGCGGTCTTACACTCTTTCTACTGCTTTTCTTCCCAGCATTTCTTGTCTTTAGACGTTTGGCAGCAGAGGAGGAAAGGGGGCATTATGAAGTGAGCAGAGTTTGGGGGCCCTAGCAGTGGTCATTTGTCCTGCCTTTTATGGACATCAATGGGCTAGAAAGTAGCTGAGGTCTCTAATATGCAATCAGCATCTATTAGCTTCTTAAAATTAAAATCTTTACTTTGTTTTGTAATTCGTAAATACCTCACTATGTGACTGGTTAGGATGTCAAGAGCTTCCAATATTAAAATCCATGCTATTTAAGGATAAATCTTAGAAAGAGCAGGCATGTAAAATAGGACAAATTTAAGGAAAGCAAAATAAAATCACAAATGACATCCAGTGAAGGAACCTTGGAAGGGAATTGTCTTTAATTAGTTCACAGTTGGAGATTGTTCACACTGCTTATTTTAGTTAAGTCTTTCATTTGAAGAGAAACAAGCTATTTAACTTTCAGGATGCTTGCGGGTAGTTGCGGAGTAGCTTGAATCTCCTCTCTCTCTCTCTCTCTCTCTCTCTCTCTCTCTCTCTCTCTCTCTCTCTCTCTCCCTGTCCCCCCTCCCTTTCTCTCTCTCTCTCCTTTCCCTCCCTCTCTCTCTCTCTCTCTCTCTCTCTCTAATAAAAATCTCCTTAATTTAATGTATCTCTGGTCAAGAAAAAAAAATGTTTGGAAAGCATGCCAGCCTATTGCAATCTGTTGCACATTTATAACAACAATGATTAAAACAAAACAAAGTATTTAGAAGTTCAAAAAAACAATATATATGGGCCACTGATAGTTACTTTAAACCAATAGTTTGGGGAATCTGTTTTGTTGGGCTTTAACAAAAAATCTTGACTGTGGTCACTGGTTTTGGCAACTTGATGTATTATGGAATCACATAGACAACACAAGCATGAGCCTGAGAGGGAATTAACAGGTAGATTTAGTGAAGGACAGAAAATACATCCTGAGCATGGATGGTACCACATGGTTTACCAGAATCTCAGACTGATGAACACTGGAAAAGAGAGGAAGCCATTTGATGTCTAATTGATGACCAAATGCACACACTCTACTCTCTCTCTCTCTCTCTCTCTCTCTGTCTCTCTGTCTCTCTCTTCCTCCCCATCCCTCTCTCCCTCCCCATCTACTTCCTGAATGAGGACACAACATATCCTTACTCTCTCTTTACCATGTCTCTAAAATCATGAGCTCCAATAAACTCTTCCTTCCCTGGGTTGTTTTGTCACAGAGAATTAGAAAATAGCTAATACAGAAGATCGTGCTTTGAAAAGAAGAGTGCCCTGGGTGAAAGAGTCTGAAAGAGAACATTGGAAGTAAATATTGACAAATCAATACTCAAGGTCTACAACATATTAGCTCTATATCTTCCATTTCTGCATTTAAAGTCAAGAATTTTGCTAAATATCATGTTTCTTAAATATTTATTTATTAAGAAATCAGCATGTAAACACTTGTTACAGAAAATACTTAATGTGTATAACCTGAAGAGATAAAATGTTACTTTCTACAAACCTTGTAAGTTATCCTCTTGAACTCTAGGATTTTCTTGGACTTATGATTATCAATTTAAAATTTTATCTGACCAACATATCTTACTCTTCTATTGATATCTGGTTGAAAATTATATTTTGTAGGTTAATAACATTCTTCAAATTGAAATATAGTTGGTAGCAATGTACAAAGTGAATTAATTTAAATTCTCCATTTAGAAGTACAACACGTATAATTTAAATGAGTCTATAGGTTCTAAATATTCAAAAATAGGAACTCTATATACTCCTGAAGCATGAATTAATCACATATACACATATCAGTAGATCAATAGATGCTGGCTATAGAAGGAAAGAAAACTTTATCATATGGTTTTGAATAAATACATCAGTTGGTATATAAAAATGTTTAATCTATATAAATGTCTTAGGAAAATACACATAAAGCTTTCTAACTTTGATTAATGCAGTTTGTGTATTTTTGTCACTGTGATGATGAGTATGAACTGAACAGATTAACATGAATGCATGCCTGAAATACTAATTTTTTCTTTCAATATCGCATCTAAATACTTAATATTTCACTGAAGTTTTCCAATAATTTTCCTTTTATTAAAAGCAAAATAAGTTGTGGGAATGCAGCTGAGTTGGTAGAATGGCCACCCCAGAATGTGTGAGTCTCTGAATTCAATGCTCAGCACCATACATACCAGGCTCCCTGAGGCATGTCTGTAATCCCAGTGCTTGAAGGTGTGTCAATAGCATTAAAAGTCAAGTTCATCTTTGACTACATTGCAAGTTAGGGTGTGACATTAGCCCCATGTCTTTTTATATGACAAGCATCAATCAACCTTCTAGACTCCCTTCTCAATGGAATAATGCTCACATAATGAGTAACCATGAGTGCTTGGGAAGCAGCCCTTCTGTCATATCATGTAGATGGAGGTAACCATTGTTAAGTAGTTTGATAAAATAATTGAACAGTTGCTTTTAGCCACTGAATATCCAGGACACATTCAGGATGCTGGGAGATCACAACTGAGTGTTCATTAAGGTTTCACATCTACTTGGAATCTTTGGTCTATATAAATGACAATATTTTTATGTCATCTTTTATTTATTTTGTTGTTGCTTGATTGCTTGCTTTCAAAAGTTTTAAAAGATGTATATCAAACTGTCTTTGAACTCATGATCCTCTTGTCTCTTTCTCTTTAACATTTCTGACAGGTGGTTTATACTTCTCAAGCAGCCACTTTCATAAGTTATATATACAATTTTCCATATGATTCATGTCAAATTAAGCCAGGCATTATATTTCCATATTATAGAAGTGAAAATTTAAATGCCTCCATATGGGTGGTCAAGATGGCAGAGTCGGTACCAGCACTTGCTGCCAAGACTGAGAACTTGAGTTCAATCCCTGAGACCCTTGTTGTGAAAGTAAAGAAAAGACACAGCAGGTTTCCCCTTGATTTTCACAGGAATGGCATGGAGTGTGAAGCTCACAATCACAGAAAGAAATAAGTAAATAAATAAATACAATGTAATAAAATTTAACGTCTTCTGATTAATTGATTTGTACTGAAAATGGCTAGAGCACTTTGTCCATTCTCCAATCCACTATTGTATTCAGAGCTGTTTAGCTATAGTCTTATGTAGGGAAAGAAAAAAAAAAGAAAGAAAACAGAGAACCTGTGTTCTGGACTTGGCTTCCATTAATTGCCCAAGAGATTGTGAATTCCAAGCCCTTACCTTCTATTTGGCCAGTAGCTAAATCTATTGTGGCAACATTCCTAATTTAGCTTACGTATAAACAGAGATGCAGAAACTAAATCCACCTGATTTGCTATGGAAATTGGTTGTCTAAAGTAGAAACCACACACCCATTGAGAAGGAGCTCTAGTAAATTAGTTGATGCTTGGAAATAATTGCTTTTCCACATGGGCTTATAATGGATTTATGAAGTATAAATAGAACAAAAAACCAAAGTTCTTAGATAAAAGATGGAAAGGTTTTGAATTTTGTATATGTAGAAAAAAAAATCAGCAAAGAACCAGTAGCTCCCATACTGAGGTTTTTCTTCAAACATTGTACCCAGTACTAGGAATTTATATGAATGTAAATAAAAAAAAAGGATAGACAAAGGTTCACTATGGCCCTTAAGATTAACTCATTTAAGGTGAAACTTAATTAAATTACTTATTTTCAAATTTTCTGCAAGGCTGTGGAGATACACACCTTTAATCCTAATACTCAAGAGGCAGAGGCAGGTAGATCTCTGAGTTTGATGCCAGCCTGGTCTACAAATCAAATTCCAGGACAGCCAGAGCTGTTGCACAGAGACACCTTGTCTTGAAAAAAGAGAGTCTAACAAAATAAAATTCTTCATTCTCTTTGGACTGTATTTTGTGAGGACAGTTCAAACTACCCAAACTCAAGCTCATTAAAAATGGTTGTGGTATCAGGGCTGTGCAGTTGAGGCTCAATGAGCACCAAAGTGGATTGTGTGAGCTATGGAATCTATTCCCCCAACAGACTGATGTTTGGATGTTTTCACCTTGTTTGTATGAGAATGAAGTAGGGCTATCTCATCCTCTGGCTTGATCTTTACTCTTTCTTGCTCCCGCTGTCTCTTCTTAATTCTATTCGTACTCATTTTATCATCTAAACATGCCCCAAAAATTGTATTCTGAAATTATATCTCATCGAAGATTTTAAGTATTGGTTATTTGTCTATCTGAAGGGTTATGTTTGCCCCTTCCTCAGGGAGGGTATTATGAATGTTCTTTTTTGTGCCATCTGTACAGACTAAGAGACAAATTCTAAAAGGTCATTTTAGTTTGGGTTTGAAACAGGCAGCACAAAGCAGTGCAAGAGGTCGTCAACCCACGTCTGTGGACAACGATCTGAGTCTGTTGACAAAGGAGAAATGTGGAAACTAACAGATGGCAGAAAATGTCAGTATCCTACTCTTCCCATTAGCAAACTAGATATCATCTCCTAAAATGGTTGAAATTAAAAATATTACTTTTACAGTTTTCAGAATTCCCTTCCTTTCAAGAGCATTGGCAAAACTAATCAGCAATTAAATTTTCCTATACCCAAAGAAGTAGATGCTATCCCACAAAAGAAGTAGGCTCGTTCCCCTATATTTGTGTTTTATTTCATTTTTCAGCTATATATATACATATATATATATATATTCTAGTATATGTTTCTATAATGTTATATCAGATAAATTCTTACTGTGCTTCTCTACAGTGCCTAAAAAGATAAATATTCCACTCTGGTATCTTATTCTTTATTTTGAAGTAAAGTATTTTACATGCCTTACACTTACAATGTTTTGTACATTTATTTTCCTGCTTTTTACCATGTTTTAATTAAAATTTTTAATTTATCATGACCTATGAAAATTGCCCTTTAAAATGGTAACTTTAAAAAGCAAAAGGCTTTTTAAATTTTTTAATGACAAAATTAGTAAAGATGTTAAATATTTAACCTTCATTTTAGCGTACATTTCTGTATGACTCAAAGATAATCACCTGACATTTCAAAAGCATACAATTAAATATTGTAATGATGAAAGTGCATTTTAATTTTATTTTTTCCTGAATTATCTATATGTTAATATTTTATTGTAACAGAATGACAATTTAGTTTGGAATCTTAATGAAATAATGGATTGAAGAACTACAAACATTACACTGAAGATGTGACATATGACATTATTATCATTTGCAGGTTTGTGAAAATTACCTCCTGCTCATAGATTTGCCTTGAAGCTTCTAACATAGTCTCTTTGTGGTTAGATCAGTTTTGCTAATGGAAGTGAGACATGGAGAAACTCCATATTTATACTGTACATAAGTCTAAGAGCAGACCTTTGTCCTAAGCAGTGTACATTCAATCTGCATGTAATGGCAGCTTAATTAGAATAAAGTAAGTATTAGTATCAGAAAGGAATGTGGGTGGAAAGGCGAGGAAGGAGGGGATGCCGAAAGACAACTGGTCCTTTCTAATGTTGGCTTGAAAACAAACTTACCTCGAAAGTAGAGGCCATTTTCCTAAGATTCAGCTCCGCAATGCCTCAGATGTGGATGGAATAAATTACATGTCCCAGTAGCTGGTAGCTAATGCTCTGAAGATACTATTAATTTTTCTAAGTTGCATTTAAAATGTTCTGATCCTTATTAGAAAATTCCTCAAAACACTTGAGATAATTAAGGATTTGGACTTACAATCAATAGTTTCAAAACAGTCCCAACCCTAGAAAGTAAGTAGATTCCAGCCAGGCTCTAAGTAAAGCTTTTAAAAAATTATCTTGACTCTTAATTATGAAATCCTATAAAACATTAAAAAACATTTCCTAAGTCTATTGGGAATATTTTTAAAAATAGTTTTTAAAAGCATGTATGTAAAGAGATCAAAATGATAAATTTACATGTTCTAAAATATTGAATTCTTTTTCCTGATAATCTCTCATATGAAAACTTTGACCCATGAGTTTCAAAATTTTTTTTACAGGTTCTCATTTCTTTTACAGCCACTTGAAGAGGTGGCTGATGCCCATCTGGCAAATAACAGCAGCAAAATCATTGCTCTTCAGCACGATTTTTAGGGAATTACATCTCTGTCTGCACCTCATCAAGTGCGACACAAAACTGTTCGGCAAAACTTGAAGCTTGTGACACTCCTTTTATTATATGATGCCTACTTAGTTTATATTCAAAGTAGAGGTCAACTACTGTTATAGGAAAACTAAAAAGCAGCAGTCACAAAGGAGACAGCCTTGCCTTGTCATCAGGGTTGAATACACTTCCACTCATAAACAGTCTGATATGGGATGGTGGTAACGGACCTAGGACCGTGTGTGGTCTCTCAGAGCCTGGGGGACATCCAAAGAACTCAAATGAGAAAACTGGCCATTATAGTCATAGACGTCATTCAAATGCATAAAGAATAAAATAGTAATACATTTTCCACATGCTTCTCATAGAAAATGATTGTGGAAAGATCTTGTGTAACTGTGTTTTTAAGATTGTATGACATATAACGTCAGAACAGGCCTAAGGGATACATCTATGTGATGATGACAAAAAAATAATTTTTGTTGGTTTGTTTTTTTTTTTTTCTACTTAAGCTTTCTGCACAACCAAGAGGATATTAGCATTAGGCATACTCAGGTTTATATACGTTCCCTTAAGCCTTGCTTCATCCCTCAGAATAAGCAACAATCTGGAAAACCCCCTTGAGAAGGTCTATTGAAATAACATTTTTTATCACTCATTGTCTTCTACAATGGCATAAAATCAATTTCATCAAAAGTGACATCTTCTTCTACCTTTTGATGGATTCCTGCCAGTGTTTTCAATGTCATTTCAAAACTTCAGATGGAATGACACCTGGGTGCTCTCTGAATTCCACAGAGCAGAGAGAGAATCCCCTTCTTTTCCTTCTCAATACAGATGAGATTTATTTCTGTTCTCCCATTAGAGTTAATTGGAGTTGCTAACATAAATTCCACTTGCTCCAAACAGAGAATAGCTTCCTTCTTTAATGTTGTTTTTATTTTTTAATAAGGTTAGACTTAAGATAGAATTTGTTTTACAATAGTCTCTTTTGCTTTGAGAAATTAAAATGCCCTTAACAACATTTAGGGTTAGAGAATTGAAATCTGTTGCATAGTTTTTTGTTTGTTTGTTTTAATTCTTGTTTGTTACTATATCATCATTACAAATTACAACTGGTAATGAAAGAAATAAGGATGGTAAACTATAAAAAGCATTCTTTTCCAGCAAGCCACCACTGTTTATATGCTATCTGCAGTCTTATTTGTGGAATTACTCCGCTAATGGTGTGTTATTAACACTATTTAGAAAAATCTTATTTGTTGTTCTTAACAATAAAGAGAAAGAAGTGGATATCATATATTGAGAGAAAAATACAATTTTCAAATAGAAAGAATAGCTCACACATTGAGCATGAGTCTTGCTTTTAAATAAATGAAAGTCTTTTGTAATGATGGTTTTAGCTTTGATTGTTAATAAATAACTGTGATTCAAACTATGAATAATATCACAGATATATTCTTGAATTATTTTAAATAGTACTGAAACTAAATCTTTAAAGTTGAACAATTGTGTACATGTTTAATTTGACAAAATAAACATACCCAAAGAAGTAGAAATATTAAATAACGTGCTTCCAGCACTCCCGGGCCTCTCATTCCTAAATAACTCACACATTCCAAAAATTTATACCCATTAGCTTCCCCATTATTTTTATCGTAATTTGGATTTTTCCCATGAAAATAATTTTATCATATTTCAGTCTTACAAAAAAGGAAACATCCAACAAAGGTCATATTTTACACTTCCATAATCCTTGTAACAATGTCATAAATTCATCAGTATCCATTTATGCAAACAATATAAGGACAGGCATTACAAATAGTCATTGTAAAGATGAATACAGAATCAATATCCAGGAGGGCAAAGGGTACCCAAGCTTCATAGCCAGAACAAACAGAGAAGTAGCTTTAGCTGGGCATTTTCTAACAATCTGAACATAAGGGGTGAAGGAGTGCACAGCCTCACCTTGCTCCAAAGGGAAGACACACATTATCCTCACATTCACACACAGGAAGAAAGTGTATATTCAGTACTCCACTCAGTCCAGGCCCTGCATTTCATACCTGGGATGTCTACATCACTCAGTCTATTGTACTCTCTCTCCATTGTGGCTTTGCCCTAGTTAAGAAGAAAATGGGGCCTCAGGAAGGTAAAGTGGACAATACTAGTTTACCAAGCTCATGCCTGTTTCTTTAAACTAACCATTCAAAACAAAAGCTGTGTCTGAGTCTCATTTCATATATGTGAAATGTCTGTGGGTGGCTAGGTATATTATTTCAGGTAGCCATGCCTTTATTAGCTATCTTGAAGTTCATTGTGTTGGCAATTTTAAGCATTTTTTTTGCTTATCTATATAAAACTATGCGTTTTCAAAAATATTTTGCATAAAAGAAGAATATTTCCATTTTAATCCTTAAAGTTGTTCCTTTTCATTACTGCGGGTTTTCTTCTTTAGTTTTTTTTTTTTTTAAATTATTTCCCCTTTGTTCCTGTTGATGGAAGCAGTAGATAAAAATTCATGTATTTAATGGGATTTGTTTTTCAGTTAGTGGAGTTATGTGCACGGCATTATCCTGAGATAACTCACGTGCCCAGCAAGTGACTGATCTGATACAGCAATAAAGTTGAGAGAGCCTACTATAACCAACAGTGTAAATGATACTTGGATCTCTCTTGATTGTTTGTGGATAAAGAAATAAATCATCATGTATTCTATCATTAAAGTGTCCTTCAGTCAAACATCAATGGAATAATTTGGAAATATGGGTCTCATTACATCAGAGTTCTGTACTCAAGTCCTTGTATAATTGACACATTATTGTCTTATCTACACCAGATAATAGTGCAATGCAATAGAAATAGTAACCCACCTTGTTGCTGGCACCTTCAGTCATGTCAAGTAAATCTCCAAAAAAAAAAAAACTTTGCTTCAAAGATTCTGGCAGTCCCATCAAAGGAAAATCATGATGAGTTGTATAATTCACTTTTCCAATGAATGGAAATGCACAGCTCATCCAGGAAACAGAGCAAAGTGAAAACAGAAAAAAAAAGTGTTAGTATGTCCAGGGTACCATCCTGCCTGATATGCACAACAATAAAAAGTCGTTTCTGTAAGTGGAAAATGTCAGAAATAACTGAGCTAAAATATTCCCACTAATTTCAACCGTGACTATTGACAACTACATTAGTCAGTCTGAATTTCCTTGCATTTCTATGCTGAGAATGCCCAAATTTGGCACCACACAGTTGATATAGAAACAAATATCCCTGGTGTGGTCCCTAGTCTGTTACATATTAGTGGTGTAAATGTGGGAGAAGTTTTTACCTTTCTAAGGCTCAATTTCCTCACTGGTAAAATGAAAATAACAAAACTACATGTCCATGAGTATTCATGAAGATTAAGATATAGGTATAATGATTATACTGCCTTTAACAGGATCAGCTTGCAATAAGACAGTATAGCAAAAGTTTGTATGCTGGCCATGTGTGACCGTACACACTTGTAATCTCATCCTTTGAGAAGTAAATGAAGATTGGGAGTTCAGGTCCAGTCTCAGCTACCTAGCAAATTGAGGTTGACGCCCTGAAGAAACAAAAGACTTTCTCAAAAGACAAACAGTAAAAACAGAGTAAATGTTTATTTTAAGAAAAAGCTAAAAATCTCCAATTCTATACCTTTATAAGAAAAATTAAAATATTAATATGATTAAAATTGGAGCATATTGTAAAAATTGTATTTGTTTTAAAACATTTAATGTTATTGAATTGCATAGAATGTTCTTTTAAATTACTAACCCTTATACTATAGTAATTACTATACATTAGTGTCAGTATTTGTCTATCTTGAATGAATTACAGCTACTTTGTAGCATTAAATATTATTCTATGAGAGAGATAAGAGAGGGTAAACAGGGAAAGAATTCCTCTGTGTATTGAGAAATGATATTCTTTGAATCAGAATCATGATTCTGCCTATACTGGCAATCAGATAAAAATATCTAAAAAGTGACTGATGAGATGGCTCAGCTGGAGAAGGTACTTATGGAACAAATCTGATGACCTGAACTAAATCCCCATAACACACAGGAGAAGACCAAGTCCTCAAAATTGTCCTTTGACCTCCACACATATGTCATGGCATGCAAACATGCACGCGTGTGTGTGTGTGTGTGTGTGTGTGTGCGTGTGTGCACACACACACACAGACTGTACACACAAGCATAATACTAATGTATTTTAAAATGTCTAAAAAACATTGCTAGATATTTTCTATTATGAATTACAGTAAGTCATTAATTTCTTTTGAAGCTAAGTCCAATGTAAGAAATAAAATAATGAGCAATTCCTGACACTAAATTCCCCAAGTTCATAGGAAAAGACTGAAATGTATAATCTCAAATCAATTTTGGTTTTATCTTTTTAAATTGTAGCGAGTATCCCTGAGCAGAGTGGATCATAGATTGCAGAGTGTGGCTACAAAAAAGCCAGCATATAAGTCTACAGACAGAATGGGTGGACACAAACCAAGTTCTCCACTCTTTTATGTGGAATCATAATTATATGGATTTTTTTTTTCTGATGGGGACCATATCCACGTGGTAGCATTAACAGATGGGATCTGGTTGGGGTTCCACATTTTTAGTTATTTAGGACTTTAGTAAACAGTGCTTTCATCCAGTGTGTGATTGGAACAGATGTGATCTTATCAGGGTTCCACTTTTTTTCAAGGGCATAAAATTGCCCTGATTTTCTGTACAGTGCTGGGGTTTACTTTCTGTGGCTTTAGAACCAGAGTCCTCTCTTCACTCAGAATTTGCCCTTGGGTTCTAAAGCATCATAATAGGGAGTTAATGTTTTATTCTCTATTAATCCCATTAAATCCTTTTAATATTAGAGCATGTGTTGCTTTATAGCATTAACTAGTGTCTTGCACTCAACAGTATTTTCACAGTTTATGTCACTGCTTAGGGCATTAACAAACAGCTGTTTGAATTAAATGAGCAGTTAAGGACCCTGTTCATTAACTCAAAAGTTTCATGTATTTTTAATTCCTTAAATCTAATGGTATCATCACCCTCCAAGAAATCTATCTTTGATTATAATTTGCTCTGGCCACTGTTGGTTATGGGGGAATATGATTGCTTTGAATATGAGTTATATCAGGATTGATATCACTAACGAATCTTCACAGTCTCATAAGTGCTTCATTCTTATGGGATATAAAACTTTAAAAGTTGTTTTGTGGCAGTTGTGTTAAGATTTTCTCCAATTTTGGTTACTGATGACTTCATTTAGCTAATGTAAAGAGGCAGTTGGAATGGAATTATTTGCATTTGAAATGGTGCAATCAGAGGGTTGAGGCTGGCTCATTTACAAAACAAAACAAAAAAAGAAAGAAGGAAAGAAAATTGTATTTGGACAGTGACAGATTATGGGATGCAGTACCCTGTGCAGGGCAAATGTCACTCAAGGATTTTTCTCCATCGGGAGATATCATGTTTTCTCTGCTTTCTCAGGAGAAGCTGTCTCTCACACTATCATTCTAGGAAGCTCGAGTCAGTAGTTTAGAGAGAAGTCATCGAGTAAAGACATGGGAGGCTATGCAGAAGGAGCCTCAGAGGGGTTGGATTTCTGACTGATTGACTCTAGCCTGGTATCCCATGACCACCTCCATAAAATCCAGGTTTTTGTATTTCCTATGCTCTAAATGTCATTGACGGAAAGACGGATGTCTGGAGAACTTTTGATTTGCTATTTTCTAGATTCCCGAGAAATCACCTTATGGTCTGACCTTCAGTCGTCCTGATTTTCTTTAGTAGTAAGGTATGGTGGGTGCTTTGCAGCACTCTGATAGACAGACTCAGCTCACAGTGGGTACTATGACAGAACATGGTAAGCCAATTAAGTGATCATTATAATCTATTTTAATGGTCATATTTGTTCTTTCACTCCTAAAATGTCACGTATCAGCAGTTTCAAGTTAGAATAGATATATTGTTGACTTATGCACAAAGGTGTATGGTAAATTATTAGGAATAGCTTGTTAAAAGCAGTAGAAAATGTTTTCTATTCACCACCAGAAAATGGCCCAGCATTCATCCAGCATAGTTAAGAATAGACTTAAAAGGGAGTGGATTCTGGGCTTGTTAATGTGTTTTTGATTGTCTAAATTGGTTTGAAACTCACAGTTGCCCATTTCCATGAAGTATACTTGAAGCCTGGTAGGTCTGTAGAGCATATCTGAGATGTTTGTATCCTCTCCACTGTTAAAAGGCAAAGTAACCAGCTAAAGATGCCAAGCTTGTGTGGGGCTTTGACCTGTAATACTCCCCAGAGTGCACCTAAACGCTAACCTTGGCACTAAGCCAGCCTCTCCAACCCTGCTTAGGTAGGTAGGTGTTGCTGTAACTGTGTTCTCCATTGGTATTTAATGAATGCATGGATATTCCCATTAAAGAACAATGGATGCATTGTTTGAAAATGCCTGGAAGACACTTCAACATCTATCCTTGAAGAAATGTGAAAAATGAGACCAGTGAGACAAGATATATAGATATATGTGTATGTATATGTGCATATATATATATATATATATTCAAATGCATAGGCACATATATATGCACACAAAAATAAATTTATTTAGCACATATATTTATTAAATCTATATTTACTGGATTAATTATGTATATGTTTAATATATTTAGGTATGTGATGGACACATTTTCATTATATATATATGTGTGTGTGTGTGTGTTTAAATTTATCATAAATATAAGATGTATATACATAAACATGCTTGATATGTTTGCATGTACTAAGCATAGATGCTAAATATTAACAGACATTAGATATTATGTTTACTACACATAGTAAAAATTATATATATATATATATATATATATATATATATATTTCTTTTTAATATTCTGACTTACTCTCAGCCTTGTTTAGCCTCCACAGCCACACTACTGGCCAAGTTATCACAGACTTTTTTTGACATTAATCTCCAAATTGCTTGCCACTTCTATATGTGTACCCAGATGACCTAGAACTCTGATTTTTAAAGTAATTTATAGAGACCTGAACAAAACCAAACCAAACCAACAATAAACAAACCCTCAAAACTCCTGTCTGGACTTTCAATGCTACATACAGATTGAGGTTTTCCCTGAGAAGGTAAGCAATGAACTTCTTAATGTACTTCTCTGACATGATAATTACACCTGCCCACCATGTCCAAGGCCACTGGACATCCACAACGTGTATGCTAGACACATTAACTCGTAAGCAGTGCCTTCAGAAGCACTGTGCCTAGCTCTCACCTGTGAGCACATGCATGCACTCTGTGACAAGTAGGCTTCTCCTCAACTCTAGGGATCAGCAGTGAAGACACGTGGTCAAGAGAAACCTGCCCTTTGTGGCCTAGCTGGTGCTCTTTCTTGGGTTCCTGTTGTCTCCTCTGCAGTTCCTTTGGCCCACTAACAGCAGCACTGCCCAAACATTTGTGTAATTAATTTGTATGTTTTCCAGCTAGAGGTACGATCTCTTTCCACCATTGGGCAGCTATCATCTGACAGCCAGAGGAATCACTTGGGAAATGTTTTCAGATTTCCAAGTGAACTCTGCAGGTGTCATTAACTCAAAAACATAACGACACATTTTTCCGATAAAAATTACCTTTCACTACTCAAATTTTTGATAAATTAATAGTCACATATGAGCCATTTAGGTGTTCTTAATACTGTTAACAGTATTCTTTCTATCATTATTGCCCTGTCCTTAAAAATAAATTACATTGCTGCTGACCACAGGGCTTCATGCATTAACTGTATTTTATTACATCCTTGGCATGAAACACTTTATCTTTTATTCTTCTGTTTTAAATACCTTCTTTTGGTTTTCAATATCTTTAATAATTCCTGGTTTTGTACCGATCTGTCATATACTGTACCATGGCAAGCTCACGGCAAAAGTCAAAGGGGAGGAGGGACTTAAAACATAAATTGAGAATGTGAGCTGGGGAGTGGACAGGCACCACGTGCCTTCACTGCTGATCCCTAGGGTTGAGGAGAAGCCTGCTTGTCACAGAGTGCATGCATGGGCTCACAGATGAGAGCTAGGCACAGTGCTTCTGAAGGCACTGCTTACGAGGTAATGTGTCTAGCATACACGTTGTGGCTGTCCAGTGGCCTTGGACATGGCGGGCAGGTGTAATTAACATGTCAGAGAAGTGCATCACCGCCTAGAGCATGAGGGAAAAACAATAGCTGTCAAGGAGGAATTGCTAGAGCAACATGCAATCCAGCAAGCGTGTGCAGGTAGGGAAGGCGGGCTCAGCTGACCTGAGACATGGACTCGTGGACCATGAGGAAAATGTCTCAGAGACGACGACCTTCTAGCTTCAGCAGATCATCAGTCAGATACAAACACTTAGAGCTACCCTCCATTCATAGTCTGACGCCTGTGCACGAATGTTTCCATGCACAAATCTAACTAAGCTACTCATACTTTGATAATAAAATAGTGAATCTTGAGACAGGCTTGTGGAGAAAATCAAACAAGAGGTCAAGTGAGTGACCTCTATTCTAAGGGTGATTGATTGGCATGTGTAAATGGTGGGAATTACCATGTGTTACAAATGGAAGGTTGGACCAAATGTGACTAAGATACAAAGTTTACATATGTGAAAGGATGTGGGAAATAGTAAGAAAGCTTTTCACCTAATGTTAGCTAGGCACAAATGTTGCAAAGCAACTGTGGGGGTGGGGAGGGGGATCAAAACATCAAAAAAGTAAATAATCTAGGAGCTCCCAGGAAGAACTGCCACACACTACGTATTAGGCTGCCATAATTCATCAGGGTAAATCGTCCATCTGTCCTGGCTCTTACACACACTACTGTGGAAAGGGGATCCCAACACCCGCAAGCAGGACTTGCAAGTCCCACGATGAAGAGGTCACCACAGCAGGTAGCTAACATTTGTTATCAATGAGTTGCTGCTGAACGTGCAGTTCCAAGGCTGTCGCTGTAAAACCACAGCACATCGTGCTTTGTTGGAGGTTAGTAGCACTTGTTAATTTGATCAAGGCTGAAGTTTACGGAGGATAAAGTAAACAATGCAAACTGCAGACACCATCAGTTTCCTATGGGCAGTGAAGTGTAGTCTGTTCCATTTACACTTCACAACAACATCTGATGGGCTTTGTCAGTGCCGCACAGAGTAATTAAACCTGAAATCAATAGCAGGCATTTGTCATGTTTACAGCCGCTCTTTCTGCTGGGTTAAACTCATCAGTTTAGTGCGCTTCTGTTTTACTGCAGAGACATGCTCCATTATTTCTTCAGGTACAGTTGAGATATTCAGTTACATGCCCAATAGTTTGAATACGACATTAAGATTAAAAGGGACAGGCAAATGGACAGTTTTTGTAATTTATTTGCTGATTTCCTTAACTGGTGTTGGACTTCCATTTCCTTCTGTCTTTTTAGGAAACTCTTTGTGTTTGGAGATAATAAATCCCCATACCTCCCAAACTGGCAAAAAATAAATAAATAAATAAAGTCTCACCACACATTTGATAGAATTTGCCACGAGCTGTAGCCACACACAAGGCTTGCAGCTGGCATATTTGGAACTGGAGACTGAAGGATAACTGAGATTCAGAAGTGTTTCCACGTCTGAGGAAACATGGTCCGTACTCTCATTTGCAAGGACTGTCCATGAAGTTTTCCTTTGTATCATTCTTCAAACATCTCTGTTGCATTCATTTGCTCCTTTCTGAATTGATTTCTATAATGTCTTAGAAGATGAGTTTTTGGAGGAAAAGGGTCCGTGGCTCAATAATAAACTTGACATTTGAAGGAGGTTGAAAAGCATGTCTGGTTTGTAGTGTTCTAGTTGCTTAATGAAAGCTCTTGCTAGCCCCTTTTTATTCAGGGCACTGAACGTATCTTCCCTCTCCGTGTCTTGGTACAGTGGACAGGCTTAAGAAGGAATCTTATTGATGACTAGTTGCTTCTACATACCTTTTTTTTTTTTTTTTTAACTTTTATGTGTGTTGTGTTCTTGTTTTAACACTCCTTTCCCAAATACACTTAAGGGAAGTATATCCAATTGTATTTATTACTAATGTCCCCTGGCTTTGAAAACCCACTTTTTCTGGAAGCATCTTTCTCTTAAGTCTATTTATACATTGTGTTATTTGGCATGGAGGTGACTTAATGACAGCTCCAATTCCTGTGGGCCAAATTGTCAATGGAGAGCTCTAATCATCCACAGTAAGTGGCATGTCAAACCCTTAAGAGAAATTTATGATTTCACTAAATATAGTAACTATGAAAAAGAGTTATCATTCTTATAAGTCTAATATGCAGAAGGTTACGGTATGATTTGTTCTCAATTAGTAAATATGGGCTATTTCTGCTTTCTACAATTATGTGTCATTCAAGAATTATCACATGAATACAGAGTATGTTGAGACCCAGATGTGGAATGTTCTTGACATCAAGTTTTCTCGTTCTAGGTCAGATTTACTTTTGTTAGGATGAACAGAAACCTTGTGTTATGAGCACCATGCTCCTGAGATCCTGTACTGTATCATGACAATACTTTCAAAAGTTTCCATTCATCTCATATAAGTGGGGAGGGAAACCCGAGGGACAGTCGAGAAGGTTAAAGTGCCTACTGTGTAAGCCTGACAACCAGGCTTTAATCTCTCAACACAATTTGTCTGGCCTGTTGATACATACAGATGTGCATGAGCACTCATGCACAGCAAACACATGATAATAAAACAAAACAAAACAAAACAAACAAACAAAAAGCAATGAACTTGCCAAGAAATTTCTTTAATTTTTTACATAGACTTTCTTGGCATATTTGTTTCAAATCTTTTTATAATATTTCCTGCAAGAAATGTTATTAAATTTGTGAGTGGAAACTGAAATTCTACATGAATTTGGCAAGACAGATGAGGGAACTTCTTGGACATAGTGATGGTGATGAAGTTGCTTGTAGTGAGATATCCACCCCAACCGCACCCAATAGCACTGACCACACCTGCTAGGGAGTGGTCACAGGTGCAGACATGATGGAGGTCAGCTTAGGTCTGGGGTCCTGGGCCCCAACACTTTCTCTCTTTTGGTTCCCGTCGGGTCACTGAGAGCAGACTGGGTGTGGATCCTTGGAGAGGGAACTTGCAGGTCATTAGTTTCTCGTGTAAGTGCATTCTCCCTGAATAAACCTCACTTAACCTGTACTGGACCTAGTAGATCTTGATCCTGTGCATCCTTAGTTGCTGGAGTCTCCAAAGTCAAATTTTATTATAAATTACACTAATTTTGTTACTGTACTTACAATGTGCCTATGATAACAAGGGTGACTTTTAGGAATTGTACCCAAAATAGTGATTAAAATAACAGTGGCAGTCTGTACATCCACAGCTATACTTTAAAGACCAGTAAACTCACTTGAAGTCAGAGCATCTGATTCTACTGAACCCAAACTTGGAGATTATACCTCCCATTCTTTGGGTTCTCGTTACCCAAGTGTTGAAATTTCTACTGCAGACTATGTCTATGAAAAATTATATGTTATCTTTGCATTGCAATCTCAAAATAAAGGCAAACTCAAAGTAAGCCATATTTTTACTTAATATGGTAAGAATCATCTTATATACAATTAAAAACAAATTAACCTTCTCCCCAGAAAAGAAATTGAAATATTTGGATGGCCTTCACTGTTCCCATTTGACATCTTATAACTTAAATGTAGATAATAAAATTACTATGTTAAATAATTAGAGGATTAGAAAAAGATCTGATTACTTGTGTATTGGTTACTGTTCCTGTTGTTGTGATCAAATGCCTGGCAAAAGCTATAAGGTGACAAGGGTATGTTCTGGCTCATAGTTTAAAGGACACAGTCCATCATGGCAGGAAGAATATGGTAGATAAGGTGGGGTTGTCTGTGGAGATGGCAACTGGCCATGTCCCAGTGGCAGATGGAGAGCAGAAATAACTTGACAAGAACCAGGACAGTTGAGCTATCTGCCTCAAGCGCCAGCCCAATCAACCTCTCCACCTAAACACCAACTAAACTTTACTGTTTTACTTTTTTATATATAATTTATTTCATTGTTGCATGTTTATAAATGTTTTGCCTGCATGTGTATATATGCTCCCTGTTCATGCCTGGTACCTGTGGAAGCCAAATTTCCTGAAACTAGATTTGCAGATGGTTTTGAACTATAATGTGGGTTCTAAACTAAAGCCTGGGTTCTCTGCAAGAATAGCAAATGCTTTTAAGCGCTAAACCATCTCCCTATCCCTTAGACCATAACATCCTGAAGGGTCCATAGCCTCCCAAACAGTGCCTCCCATTGGAGCCCAACTGTTCTAATACACAATCCTATGGAGGTCTCTTCAGACTTAAAACCTAACAGTATACATACATGCACACATACATACATGCATACATAAGTACACATGTCAAAATAATTGTCTGTCTTCATTTATGGTTGCAGATAGTATTTATTACTACCCTTCTCTACTCACCATTTAAAAGGCCATGAGCCCGAGTAAGCACCTCAGTTGTTCTGTTCGTCCTGGTTTGATCCAAGCTTCTATCTCACAAGGGCATCACCGATTAGCAGCCTGCCAGAGTTGGGTTGTGTTTCTGCAGACTTACACTGATTTTACTGATAGGTTATGGTGTTATGCTGGATTCCACATTCTAGAGTACATTCTTCAAGGTATTACCACCTAAAGCATACTCTCATTGGAGTCCTCAAAGGATGGTTTGATTCCATATTCCCTATGTGGTTACTACAAGAAGATTGAGAACCCAATAAAATCAGTGTGTTTTATGAACATTGACCCACTACTGTGTTTCATTAGCCATTAGCTGGAAAATGAATTTACTAGTCAGAAAAAAATTGCTGAGCACAGTATCTTAACAGTCCATGAAAAATTCAGTGAATCTGTATATAAACATACCTGTGTCGGTATGCCAGGATGAACCCGACTACCAGTAGAAACTAGGACTTCTCCCACAAGGTCGAGGCAACGAGATATGGGTATAGTGTGGGAGGTCCTCAAAGGTATCTTTCAGTACTCCTACATCCTGTGATTCAAGTCAATTGAAAACTACAACAGGCTAATTAAATGAGGACAGAATGGCCATTGCTTTTCATGAGTGAAGGCTTGAGTCACCATATCAAGTACAGGACCAAAACCTAAGTACCCAACCTAAGTAGTTAGAGAAGTCAAATTCATGTCCAAATAGCCTATTCCACACAAACACAAACATCTAACAGGTGCCTGTATATTATAGCATACTGAACAATATATGAAAAGGCTTGAGATTTCTCTTTCTCCATCAACTTGTGTACCCAGTGGTACAAAAGGCAGACAGAAGGAGAAGAAGTTCAACCTTTCTATCTGGGAAAAACCCTGCCACCCAGATCCCAAATAATTACATGGAGAATTATTTTTATTTATGAATGCCTAGCCTTAGCTTGGTTTGTTTCTAGCCAGTTTACCTTAACTTAAATTATACTGTCTAATGTTTGCCTCTGGGCTTTTACCTTTCTCCACTCTATATACTTTTCTTTACCTCTTGTTCTGTTGCTGACTGTGTGGCTGGCATCCTCCTCTCCATCACCTTTTCTCACTCCTCTTTCTTCTCTTTTTCTGTCTCTATTTATTCTCTCTGCCTGCCAGGGCTGCCTATCCCTGTCCTGCCTTACTATTGGCCATTCAACTCTTTATTAGACCTATCAGGTGTTTTAGGCAGGCAAAATAACACAGCTTCACAGAGTAAAATAAATTCAACATAAATAAATGCAACACATCTTTGCATCATTAACCAAATATTCCATAGCACAAACAAATGTAACATATCTTCAACTAATACTCTACAACAGACAGCTGTTTGACTTCACGTTCATGATTTGTAGCCTTCTTGTGATTGTTCTATTGGGATTTGTTTAGTCAACCTCTATAATTTTGTGAAGAAACTTCTTGTGGTAGAAGGATAAGTGACTAAATAAAAAAAAGATTGCAGAGACTTAGAAGATAGATGATAAAACGTAGAGATAGATAGATGGAAAGATAAAAGATTGGTAGATGATAGGAATTTAGAGGTAGATAATTGATAGAGAGATGATATAGTGATAGATAATAGATAAGAATACAATGATATATGATATAGTTCATGTTGACCTATCGTCTATCTATGGTGACACATCCAAAGTTGACAGTGGAAATTGTTATAAGAAATGTGTTGAGAATTTCATTGTTTTGTACAAATCACAGTGCATATTTGCACACATTTACATGGTATACTCAAGATGCACAAAATTTCTGACAAATATCACATACTAATTCTTTTTCAATAAGTAGAGACACTCTACTCTTACCTAATAATTAGCATAATGCATTAACTAGGAACATATTAACAAATATTTCTCTCTGCTTATTGTACGCAATGCACTTTTGTGTAAGTACCACAGAGCACAAAATTTTTGTCTACATGAGCACCACCACAAATGTAATGAATGGGCTGTTCTGTGACAGTATAGCTAAATTGTCAATAGATAACAGTGATTTATGAGTTTTCTCACAATCTTATGGAACTTCCTATGTATGTGTGGCCTGATGTTGTTGAAAGTTTTGTTGTACCACCCATAATATATGCCTTATAGTTCTTCCTTTCCTGACCGAACCTAAGATTCCCACCATGCAGTATATGTACGTTTTCTCCATGCTTTCAATTAACACTAGCCTGTGTGCTGCTGTGAAGGGATTTTGCACATTCAATTAAAGTCCCATGTCAGTAGCTTTTTAGGAAAAGGAGATTACCCCTGGTGAGCCTGACCTAATTAAGTGATCCCTTAAGAGTAAGTGGGCTTTTCCCGGTGAAAGAAATTTAAGGCAGGAGGATGATTTTGACAGGGGTTTTGCTAGTCCTGGCTGAAGGAGAAGGTCACATAAAAGGTCCCATATAGACAGACATCTAGGAGCTGAGACCAGTGCCATGCTCATATCCAGCGAGTCATCAGGTGTCTTTGGCCACAGTCTCATGCAGTCTCTAGATTAGTCCTCACCCACATGTCAAACACCAATAGGGACTTGTGTAAAATGACAATGTATTGCTTTAAGCTGCTTGATGTGAGTGTTAACCCATACAACAATAGGGAAGTAAAAAGAGATGCTCCCTTCACTAAGCGTACATTCCCTTCTATGAGGCTGATGAAGAACACCCAAACCTGGAATCATCAGGTTTGGAAGCTTAATTTTTCCTTCTGAGTCACACGTTCTTGGCAACACAAAGTGGGGTGTCTAGCTTGCATTTCTAAGATTTCTCTGAAAGCCCTGGAGGAAAACTGAGGCTGAGTGAGGGAAGGAACTCCATGGAGCTCTGCTTTGCATTTGCCCAGCTCCAGAATCTGTGTAGGAGTTCCCGGGGTAATGACTACCTGATCTGCTAGTAACTGGTAAGACCAATCGAAATGTGTTTCTTCCATGAACCCCACCAGAAAATATTAGACGACTTTTGAGGTAATATTTTCTATTTATAGACTCTGGTTTGGCATTGATTTACATTCAAACATATATTTATGAGTGTTGAAATTCATCTAATTTGCAACATAGCCATCATTTATGCTGTGATGTTTGGGATATACTTCTCCTGGAAAGCATCTCTCAGTGGATTTCTTTAAGAAACTGAGAATGTACTTGTAATATCACAGAACCAGTGAATTCACCTGGAGTCCATAATAAACTACAAACAACAGCTGCAAAGTACTGATGTCTAGGGAAATAAAAACCAGCATATACAAGTGTGGCTTTACAAGGTCAGGTACGGATTAAACAATACAGACTATGTATACACAATGACTGAAATACAATTTATATAGTTTTAACACTGTAAGGCAGCATATTATGTGTACCCTCTAGTTTGGAAAAAAAACTTAAAGAATTTTGAAGATTTTCAAAGAAATTTCAGGTGACAACCATTTGAAAAACAGGAATTTTAATTTTGGCATTGCTATTAATTTTAATGTTTCTTTAAAAGGTGTTGCAAACTGATTTTTCTCATAGGGTTATTTTACAATAAAGTTTATAAGAAAATTCCTGACATATGTTTTTATAAAGAGAGTTATATAAAATATTAGGAACTGTAATTAAGCACAGTCACATGAGCTTGTAACCTCAGTGCTTTGGCAGACTGTGAGCAAAATAGCCAAGGGTAAAAAGACTGGAATCAAGTAAGAGTTGTCACAGAATTATATCCCTCAGAGCATGCACACTGCACAAATAGAATGTGGAAACAACTAAGCATTGTCTGTTAAAACCAAAATGGTTGTGTTTTATGGCAAAGGGATTAACACCAAAATTTTAACTCTTTCAAATATCTCGTGTTTTTTCATTTGCCTCGGAAAAATATGAATAAGTGACTTACAAAGAAAATTCCTTCAACAAATCCAATAATAAATGCATGGATCTATTTATGTGGAATATTTATTATGCATATGTAATTAATACATGCATATGTGTACATATATTAAATACGGATATGCATATACAAATTCTATTACTTGGAGTTGTAGGGCCCCTTGCATGCAGGCCAATAACCTCTCAAACAGTAATCTGGGCCAGATGTTCCTGGAGGAATAAGGCATATAATGTACCTAATTTTTGCAAGACTACACAATAGGTAGATACTTCCTCCTCACCCCAGCTGGTGATAGTCTATGCCCTGAAGCTTAGAGATTTATAACCCTTGTAATTTTACCCTAAACAGAGTAATTGCAGATGCTACTCCATTGTATGATTTTAATTAGTGATGAAAACTCGGCTGAGATGTTGAATGTCAAGATAATGAATTTCAACTGAGTGAGAAGCTTAGAATCCTCAGAAATCATTGATATCACAGATTGCATTTATTTATGATTGCTATCTTATTCTAAAATTACATATGAAATGCTATAATGTAAGGTCTATTTTCCAGAAAAATTAAAATATATATGTATATATGTGTGTATATATATATATATATATATATATATATATATTTGTCTCAAAGAGTATTACAGAGATATCTTTAATACACAATTTTCATAAAATAATCAGTGCACAAATTAGAACATTGTTCTCAAAAGTGATACTTTTCAAGAAAATGGAGTTAGAGTGTAATTCATTTTGCCGTCCTCTCAGAAGACTTTTGTTTGGTTTGTTTGTTTATTTGTTTGTTTGTTTGTTTGTTTTGGTTTTGTACGGTTCCTTGACTCTTGGTCTTCCCCTGCAGCTCAGGCTAGCTTTGAACCTGCAATCCTAGTGCTCTTGGGTTCTGAACGTTGCAATTTATGTATCCTGATCGATGCCTTGTTCAGAAGACTTTTAATCCATGCTTTTATCATCTTTTATCACTGGTCATTTCCACAAAGAATTGCAAAACTCAGGAAGGATTGTTTTTTTTAATTTTTTGTTTTTTTGGGGTTTTTTGTTTGTTTGTTTGTTTTGTTTTTCAAGATTTTTAACAGGGTTTCTCTGTGGCTTTGGCGCCTGTCCTGGAACTAGCTCTGTAGACAAGGCTGAACTCGAACTCAGAGAGATCCACCTGCCTCTTGAGAGGCAGAGGATTAAAGGCATGTACTACCAATGCCAGCAAAGGATTGAGTTTTAAGGAATTTTGGTTTAAGAAGACTTCAAAGATCACAAGTTTACTTTTATGTAGCAAAATATGTACAAAAAATATCTTTTTGTTACAAAAAAAAAAAAAAAGAAAGAAAGAAAGAAAGAAAGAAACTCAAGTATTTTCCACAGTCTGCTTAGGTCTAAAGAATTATTTCATTTACAGGTGTGTATTTTAAGCATGTATTTTCTTTCATTCCCATGGGTTCTCTTTGTAAATATGTCACGAATTTCTCCACCATCTTCTGTATGTTCTGGTCATACAGGCACATGATGTAATTATAGAATAGTGTAGTAGATAGTTATAGAATAGTGACCCAAAATCTGGAGCAGTGGTCATGTGGGTCTAAATGCTATCAGTCTAGGAATGGTAACAGGGAAACCCTGGAGACTCGGGAGGGCCAGAGCCTCACCTCTGCCACAGGAGGACACAGAGCCTCACCTCTGCTGCGGAGTTTCTTATTTCCCCTTCCAGGAAAACAGGGTCTATGCCTGGAATTCACTCACTGAGCTATCCAGTAAATAAGAAGTGTATGGCTGGAAAATAAGCAAGCATGAAAATAACTTGTAGTTGACTTCTTTTAGAAAATCCATTATTAAAATATTACTAGACATGATCACATAGCTTCTGTTCTTAAATTAATAACAGTTATTCTTAGAGACCATAAAGGTTGAACATAAATAGGAGTTTAACATGTGATTCCAAGTAACAAATCAGTGAAACCTGGGCCTGAGAGCACACAACAGTAATCAGAACCCTCAGAAGGCAGAAATGGATTCCAAGTTTAAGATAGGCCTAGGATAAATTCTAGCTTATATCCCAAAAATAAAAATAAATAAATAAAACAGAGAATTTGCCTTCTCCACATCTTCTTCTATGGATTATGGGACCTGTGTGCTTTTAATACATGTTATGAGAATGCTTGGAATATGGGGTTATTTGGGGGGAAACTATGTTTACATAAAATCATGTAACATTGGTATCATTTTATAGAAATAAAAATAGCAACAGGCTTCTATACAGCCTTAAATGATAATATATAATATCCACAGTGAATTTATGAAAGCAGAACAAATTCTTGATATTTAGTAAAACAGTTTACAGTCTGAGTTGAAACTTTACCATTTATGACTTTGATAATTTAGTTTGGAGGGGGGACAACTCAAAGTACAAGGAAAATAAAAGCACTAAAGAAAAAATATTTAGGATACACATTTTATCAAGTAGAACTTTATTCAACAAAGTGACAAAAAAATGTACCATTTGAACTTTCCATCATCCCTTGATTTGTGTACATGCCTGTTTCCATTCCATTATTTTTGTCCTAATAACGGTCTTGTCAGACTGTGAGGACAGATTTTATCATTATAAAACAAGAATGCACTAACACAGAAACACAAAAACAGCCTATTCTTCCATGCCATATCCTAATGCAATGCTCATGCTTGAAATAAAGGATAACTTTTCTGCCATACATGGAAAAGAATGGAATGTGGGAATTAATTAATTATGAGTAAAGTTGGGTAAGCAGGTGTTTGAATCACACAAAATTAAAAAAAAAATTCTACCTTGAAAATGTTGATAAATTTGTACTATGTTAACACTAAAAGGGTCAATCAATAATCTGTGTGAATACATATAAACCTTAGTGAAATTCAAAATACTTTTATGACACCTTTCTATGAACTTGAAAAGGATCAGTTTAATATGATAAGAGTCAGCTTTAAAGGTAGCATAAGAACATGCTGTGTGGATCCAGTGTTGTTTGTATTTATATTTGTTTACATATGACCTTGCAGAACTGAACAACCTATCAGTCAACTTGTCCTTAGAGAAGATGGAGTCTCAATCTCCCATTAGCCATTAATTCCCCCATTCATCTAGGAGTGGGGCCCTGTAAGGTTGCCTTACCATGTTAACTGGTGTTGTCATTGGTCAGGTCCTTTAGACAACAACATTAGTGAGATTTCATATGTACAGCTTCTCGGTCAAAGCAGAAGACAGTCTTGCACCAACCTCTCTGGTCCTTTGACTCTTGTGATATTTCTGCCCCCTCCTCTCCCATGTCTCTAAGTTTTAGGTACAGGAGTTGTACTGTAGCTATCATTTGGGGCCAGGAACCTCAAGTCTGTTGTGTTCCTCATTTCAATCAATTGTAGATTCTGTAATTATCCCCAACTGTAGCAAAAGAATATCCTTTGCTTAATAGATATTTTAATGAATATAAAAAATCTGCTACAGTCACTTATTAAAGAAGTTATATCAAGTACAATGGTCTTCAACTCTATGATATATAAAAAAGATATATATATATATATATATATATATATATATATAGTTAAAATATGTTTATAGACATGTCAGATTTAAAGGAGTACAATGAAGTTTGTTTATGTGTACATGAATTTTTCTGTGCGTGCCAGAACTTGTGTATTTGTGGATACATGTATGTGCACATGTATGTAGAGGATAAAGGACATCATCAGCTGCTGTTTCTCAAGTGCTGTCCAACTAGGTTTTATTATTTTCTTCCTTTCATTTTTACTTGTTTATTTTTGAGCCATAGTCTCTTGATGGCCTGGGACTTACCAAGTCGGCTTGATTGGCTCTCTAGAAAGCCCCAGGATCTTCTTGTCACTGCCTTTCCAGCAGTGAGATGACAAGTGAGTACCACCATGCCTGGTGTTCGTACATGGGTTCTGGGGATTGAACCTGGGTTCTTTTATGCAAGGCAAGCACTTGACCAACTGTGCTTCTATTGCAGTGCCAAAATGAGAGTTCTGCAACATTCTTTTCATCTACTCATTTTAAGTTACTTTAAAGAGCTAAACCCCCCTGTATTATATACATATAACCATTTGAATATCCGAGAACACAAGCAATGTGCTCACATGTGCATTTGTAACAGTCTTGTTTATAAAGTCATCCATTTCATGGTTTCCTAATACATCAAAGCTTTAGTATAGGATTTGTATCAGTTTATTTTTCCCACAAAAAAATTGGACATAAAAAGAGAGAAATCCTGAGCATGGTTGCCACTATATAGTAAAATCACATTGCTGGGTTTACAAAGCACTTATTGACAACTGAGAGGAAAAAAAATAATTAAATGTAATTAAGTTACAAGAAAAAGCAAGTCCTGAACAGCAGGTCTGGATCTTTGTTTATATCCTGCGGTTTCGCTATAGATTTGTATAATAGCCACAGCAAAAATGTTACTTCTACTCGAAGGTATTATATATTTGGTTTTGGTTCCTGGATTAAACTCTTACTAATTCATAAATATTTTTTTCAAACATACAGTATTTTGAAGAATTATTTGTATGATCAGCTAATCGTTTTATCCTTTAAAAGATACTATCAAGACTTTTGTGCTTAACATAATTGTAAATTCATCATAATACAAGAGCTAATGTTTAATGATGATGTTGAAGAAACACAAGATTATAAATCCTGTGAGCAACTTGATAATTTGCCTTAACATAGAATGGATAAATCCTCAAACAATGAATATATTTATTCCAAAAGAAGGATGGTTATTAATCTGCTGCAATTATAAGCAAAAATTTAGTTAAGCAAGCATGGGATAGATTATTATGTTAGAATTTCCCCTGTGTTGATTGACACCCCTCAAGTCACTTCGCATAATATTAGAAACCACATCCTATATGCAAAATATTAAAATACTTACAACATGGCGCAAGACGTCATTGTGAGCATATGTCATTGAGTTGTTAGCTCTGTATATGTGCTATATGTGCACAGAGCTATATACTGCATGCAGTATCTTATTGAATCTTTATGTGCACAGAGCTATATACTGCATGCAGTATCTTATTGAATCTTTATGTGCACAGAGCTATATACTGCATGCAGTATCTTATTGAATCTTTCATCTCTGGAACCCATAGCAGTAACTGAGTCTTCACCTTGTTAGTTGTTCTTATTGCAATTTTTTAAACTACCACAAATATAGAAGCTTAAAACTTGAAGTTCTCTCATGGCTCTGTAGATCAGAACACAAACATGGGCCTCCCCAAGTTAAAATCAAGCAATTGCAAAGTTGTTCCCTCTCAGAAGCTCAAGGAAGGCAATTTATCTGATCATCTAGATGGTTGTCAGGACTGAAATTCTGTAAACACTGGAACTAGATGTAGGTTTTCCTTCCAGCTCGATGTTAAGTACCATTTCCACTGCCTGCATCCTTTGACTTACAGGTCCCTTCTTTGATCTTCATTAACTAGGGAAAAGTCGTTCATCCATGTCTCTCAGCTCTGTTACGGGTCAAATTTCCACTGATTCTTCTTTCAAATCTCTTTAACTTTCAGCCAAGAAAGATCATCCATTTTTAAGAATTCATGCAATTAGATAGTACCAAACAAGTAAAAAATAAACAATGTTCTGTAACCTTTAACATAACCTGCAGAGTTCATCCCATATTCATGGATGTGGCAGCCTGAGACTGTAGCAGTTGTCGGTAAAGACTGACACATGCATATATCTTCTGGGGATCACAGGAAAACAGTGACTGGAGGATAGATGAGACACACAGCATAGCTCTTGTACATATGATGATTCAGAATCAACCTCACAAGACTCTATTGTAGGGTGATTCCAGGTGTCAGCATCTGATGGTATGTGATGGATTTCCACTTGAGTGCTATCCTATTGGGCCAGCCATTGCTGTGAGATCACTGACAGTTACATGTTGAATGATACCAACTAGATCTGGAATTGATAGTGCATTGCATGTCTGAAGACAGTCTTTTTCTTCCTTTCCTGGAAGAACTGAAAGTAACTTTTATGGAGAGTGCAATGGGCATGGATGGCATCGGCTGGGTGTGATGGATGTACAGAACAGCTCCTGCTGAGATGGGATTGAGCAAAGAATGAACCCTAGGAACTGAGCAGCTCTGCTCCTAAGAAAAGGGAAAAGTGCTCTATGGAGTTGCCACTGAAAAGACAGCCTCTTCCTTCTTTTCAGATCGTATAAATATGCAGTAAATGTATGATTTCTGTGCTCCAAAATCTTTTGGATAAGGTCACATACACTATGCTTTCTATTTGTGATTTACAATTTCCACTTTCCTAAAGGGTTTAAATACATATCTGTGACTGAGAAGACACGACACTCCAATTAAAAAAAAAAAAAAAAAAAGAATCACCTCCACCTCCACTCATTTCACATGAAACTCCCTTACATTTTTTTTTTTTTTTTTTTTAGAATGTTAATCTCTTGGTTGGGGGTAAAAAGCTTAGCATAGTGCATGAATGCAGCAGATCAGGTGGTTTAGATTTCTGTTAGTGTTCCAGGGAAAATCTACACGTACTCTGGGGTGCAGCAAAGAGAGATTATACACTAAAATGCTTCTGCAAACTAGAGTTTAAAGACCTGGAAACCTTATTATTTTTCTCAGTCAAAATGTAAATGGATAAACTCCTATGTTTTTAGGTTATAAACATGAATCATGAAGGCTTCTCTAAACAGCTCAAAAACATATCTCGCACAAAATGCCAGTTCCGTATAATCCTCTGAGAAATCCCACTCGTTTGAGAACACTTGGCTGAGGTGGACACTTTAAAAACCAAGTGATTCGTGTTCAGTACACCTGTTTCCTTTGTACAGGCACCTCTGTGCTCAGAGGGGCATGGGGATTACATGCTTTCACTCATCTATTAACTGGAATGATGCTTACTGAGTGTACTAAGGGCACAAAGTTAACATAGCAAAAACCGTGCGAAGAGGTGGGGAATTAATACAAGGTTAATAACTATAATAAAACAGCAGCTGCAGTGTAGAGGAGAGCCTGATTGAAACCCACACTGTTCTCTTTCCATTGCTTTTTCTGTGAGAAGAGTGGAAATGTTTATCACTTGTGCATGTGTGTGTAGAGGTATACTTGTGTGTGTGTATATGCATGGGTGAGTATGCATATATATGCACATGAACGTAGATGCCAGAGATTAATATCAGGAATCTTCTCAATAACTCAATCACTCTTTTGTTTTTTTCTCTTTCTTCTTTTTTTTTTTTTTCAGCCAGTCTCTCACTGAACAGGTAGTAAATAAATGAGTAAAACTGAGTGGTCAGTAAACTCAGGAATTCTGTCTCTGCCTTTCCAGTGCTTATAAGACATAAGCTACCCTGCATGATTTTTGTTTTCTAGTTTTTCCCATGAAGGAAAATTAAGTCTCTAGAATTGAACTTGGGTCCTTCTACTTACCCAAAAGACATTTATGGACTAAGTGCTCAGTCCTTAGCATGTTTATGCATTTGCCGTATGACAATACACTTGCATAGCATTGGACATAAGTTCATTAAAATTACTTCCCAATAATGAAGGTCATCTAAATGCAACATTGTTTTGCTTTTCTGTTCCAGCCTGTGGAGAGGCCAGCTTGTTATATTTTTTCTGTTTCTGCTTCTTTTAGTATTTTCAATGAACTAAGAATATAAAATACTATTGTTGTAGTTCTATGAATAAGAAGGTAAATGCACGTGTCATGAATTTAACTTTACTGACATTATTTAGCCCTGTTGGGTGTCATTCTTCCTTCCCAGGCTGAAATGCCAGGTTAACACAGAAGTACAAAGTGTCTTTGTAACTCTAACCTTTCCAGGTGGAGTGAAGATCTGCAGTGGCACCCATTTATTGTCACAGCTATCTTATTCAGTATCTGGCCAGGATCAAGAACAAGGCAATTATGTAACCTCTAATCAGGAATCCTTCCATTGTGTGATTTTTTTCTCTCTCATGAGGCAATTGTATCTTATTCTAGGGAGAAAGAAGAAGTTGTTAAATGCCTCCTGGCTTTAGTTCTTTGACACACATTTGTTTCCAAGGACAATGTGGAAGGAAGAAAGCCTGAAAAGCATAGAGGTTTGAAATGTCGTGTGGTAGAAAGTAGTGCCTCAAAGAGGAAGGTTGGTGGTTACAAGGTCTTAGAAGACTGAGCACTCATTCCCAAGCAGGATCTAAGGCAGTAATGAGGAAATAGGAAAGGGAAATAAGGGAATTGAAAGCACAAACTTGAGAAAAGAACAAATCATGGTGAAAAACAGCCATAAATTTGGCAGCTCCTTATAGTGACATTGCTTTGTTTTCCTTTGCTGTCCATGTGTAGCTACTGTAGTATAATAATCCAGTACATTTGACCTGGGGAACCTTGTCTTGCAGACACATATTTCCTGAGTTGCTAGATGTTTGGTTTACCCTGTATTGAAGTGATATGCATTTCAATGTGCCATATGTGTGCACTTAACCATATGGGTAGAAAGCAAATGCTGATCAAATCAGCCTACACACCCCAAATAATGCATCCTGATTTACTTCACCCCTTTAATTCATAATTCTTGTTTTCTTTGAATCATCTATTGTCCTTTTCCCATGTGCTGACTCATGAAGAAGTTACCCTTGTCTCCCCTTGCTCTCTGATTACTGGTGTATTTTAAATGTGGCATGGCATCACTCCAGTGCGTGTCTACACCATTTCTTCCAACGGCTGGGCAGTGTAAGTAGGTAGAACCATCTGGGCTTACTTAGACATTCTGACATTTACCTGCAAAAGTTAAAATTCAGCTTGGCAAGATAAAAGTCCATCCTAGACTCTCATAATAGAAGTTGTGGATTAAAAAACTGAGTGAACTCTTAGTCTGCCTTCTAAGAGATGTGGATAAGGGAGACACATTTGACCACTGTTAATGTGTCTGACAGCTATCTGAAAAATTATTAAATCGATTTGAAAAGTAATTTTTTAAAACTTTTATTATTTTAAGGGGGCAATTCTGAAGTTGTTACTGATTTAATAGTCCTGTCTCTTAGTATTTGCCTGCCCCCAAGAGAATGCATAAGAAAATGCCTTATAGTAGTGGTCTCTCACACACAGGTCTAACTGCAGTTCCTACATACCTTGAGTGTGAGATCTAAATTGCAGCTTCATTGTGAAACATACTGGTAGGGTAATTAAAGGTCTAGAGAAGCAGTTAGCCAACTTTATTTGGAAAGAGACAAAAAGTACCTATTTTAGACTTTAAAGTCTACTCCATCTCTACAGTTACACTGAAACTGTAGAGATAAGATAGCCAAGTGCAATATGTAAATATATGCAAATTAACTGGTAGGATTGTATGCCAGTGAAGTGCACTTAAGAAGCAGGCACAGGCACTGGATAGATTTGGCTGCAGAGCCAAGGTTTGCTGACTTCTTTTCACATTAGGATTAAGTTTGTTTGAACAGCAGACATATCCCAAGATGAGAGCTGCTTCCAATGTTTTGGATCCTACTTTTATACTTGAGATGCCCAGAGTGGCCCAAAGTGCTGAGCAAAAAATGTTAAATGGATAGAGATATGTGTGGTCTCCTCTTTTCCCTGAAGAGGAGAATCACTGATCTAAAAGTACCAACAGAGAGAAAGTGGACATTTATCAGACTGTGAGTGTCTTGCATTGCCACCTCTGTTTTGTGCTCTGTGATCCCTGGAAAAGACAGGAAGAAATGCTAAATTTAAAATGATCTTTTCCACAAGACTATTTAGTGTTTTGATTCATTTTAACTGATATAGTTTTCAAGGGTTTTCAGAAGTAAGGACACTCAAACCATCAGTTTATACTCAGGAGTGCTGCAATATCAGAGATTAAGAACAACCTGAGACCTGGAAAGGGTGTTGGACTCAAACCAGACTGGAAACTCCTCTGGATGCTACATTATTCATGGATAATTTAGGACAAGAAATTGACCCTCTTGTCTTCCATTTTCACACCATCAGCAGAAGATTAAGATTTTTTTTCTGTTGTCAATTCTTGTTCCTAAATGGAACGTGGATGTGGCCAAAAAAAGAAAAAAACTCAAAAGTGAGCCTTACCCACAAATATATCAAGAGATCAGGTTACCCAACCCCCAACCTCATCAATACCACATGGCAGAAATAAAAATCACACCTGCAAATTTTCCAGTTTCCTCAATTTCTGCTCACACATACCCTTCCCCATTATCCTTCTAGACTCTCTAGTCTGTAATGGAGTTTCGAGGTCAGTTCTTACAGCTTCTACATTTATATAGTACAGTGTTCCTTTATGATAGAGTTAGTTATAATTCCTTAACTCTTTTTGCTGATGACCTTTTAAAGCAGCATAATTAGAGTAAGTTGTGGTTATTGCATCAGAATGTGCATCCCATGGGCCAACAAGGCAGCACATTAATTCTCTGCATCACCCACTCGGTGTGCAGTGCCATCAGCACAAAGATATCATTCTTTGTAATTACATAAAGAAAGGGTCTATTTAGTGTTAACTGACCTTTCCATGACTGATCAGCCTTTGCCACCAGTGAAGTAGAAATGTACATCATTAAAATGTGAGTAAATAAGAAAGCCTTCTAAATCTTAACCATTCTAAGCAGAAGCTGCTTGGCTTGGGAGGAGGAAATGGCTGTTAGGCCTTTCAAGAAGAAGTAATACACTCAAGAATTATCTACAATGTATCAACAAATTGGCATATAATTAAATTGAAATAAGGCATGAGAATACATACATATGCATGGGTCTCTTTGATAATTTTAAATCACACCATAGGAAAAGATTCTTAAAAACAGGAATACTCAGGTTAACATTTAAAGTTTAGCTAGCAATAAAATAATTTAGGAAAATTAATACTGCTATGATCAGCTACTATTTCAGAACTGTTTATAAGATGTCACACACTTTATATACAATTATTTAAGTCATATGCTTTAATTTGGAATATTTTGTTGGGAATATGGCTAGGTGACACTAGCTTCCCTCTTGCTGTTCCTGCTGTATGTTCCCTGTTTTGTTTCTGTAATCAGCTATACACAATAATCAAAAGGGACATCTATTACAAGCAAAAGTTTGATCAAATCAAACGGTAGTGCCAAATTTAAGCTGGGTGTATGTTTCCACTGGTAAAACTCATGTCTAGTCTGCAGGAAACCACATCCTGATTGTGATGTTTCACAACTGTAATCCCAGCACTTGGGAGCTGGGGATCAATAGTTTAACTTCATTCTTGACCCCATAGTGAGTTCACAGCCAGCCTGCAATACAGAAGAGGGTCTCAAAACAAACACATAGTGTAGGGGACACATATATAAGCTTTAAGTACTCCTAACTAAAGGAAAGCATTCCTATTGAACACACACCCATGTTAAATGGATGCTTTTGTTTATTTAATAAACATCTCTATTTCTGGACCAAGGTTCCCTGCTGAGACCATGTACAGAACTCTATATGTGAACTATATTCAAAACTCTGTTTAAAAGCTGACCCTCGCTGCAAAGTTTGTTCTTCACTTTACAAAGAACTGGTCTCTTATGGACTACTCTGTCTGGCCGTGTATTCTGTCCTTCATTTAGAGATTGTTCTAATGATATCATCAAATACCTCATGTGGTAGAAAGCTCCTTCAACTCTGAAATTTGACCACAGTCACTGGTCAAATACACACAAGAAAATGAAATTGAAAAAAAAATGATAAGAAACAAGTACAATTAATATGATATCACCATTAGCAACATTTAAGAAGGCAAACAGGAGATCATCTACATCCTGGTTAGGGAGCTAAAGTAAGAATTCCATATTGAGTGCTGGAGTAACATAGTTACAGAAAACCTGACCTTCAAGTCTGGTGTTCCTGACCAGCTGGCTTAGTGCAGGCTTCCTCTAGCAGTGTCTCTGCCAGGCCTTGAATATACCATTTTTCCCACTGAGTAATTTTTAAATAAGTGAGTGAATATAAAACATTTTGTCAAACACCGTCACATACAGACTTTAAGACATACAACAACCTTGGTGCAGAGGGCTGATTTGTTCACTTATACATCAAGAATATTCTTTTAAGACTAATTATCGGAGAAATCAAGTTGGACAAGAGACTGGTTTCCATGGCAGCACAGACAAGAAGTTGGTCCTGGGAGAGTTAAAACAGTTCTTTGCTCCTCAGAGGCTTCAGGGGTATCGACACATATCACTCTTACAGGCTTGCTCCTCTGGAACACTGGGGAGAACTCTTGCTTTCTGTAGTAATTGGCATATAGATTTTAAGGGAACAGCTATGCAATAATGCCTCTGTGCACACAGTAGGTGATGCATCTGATAGAGTCTGTATTTCCTCTAGTTCTGGGCCACTATCAGAGAATTGCCGCCCATTTTGAGCATTTGTGTTCCCTATGCTGACATGTGCTTTGGTGAGACTGAGCATGGCCAGGGTACCATGGTGAGGCCTAATGTGTGTTCATCACAAAAAGTACTCTTGGGGACCTGGAGAACTCCCCTCCCCCGCACAGACTCATTCACTCAGAAACCTGTATCTGCACATTCTATGCAACCAGACTTGCACATACTTTAAGGACATCTAAGTCTCACTTTAAGACTGGGGTGATGACTCAGTAAAATGTTTGCCTCAAAGTTCAATCCTCAGAACCCACATATTTAAAAGCCAGTGTTATTGTAACCACAGCTCTAGTGGGCACAGGGAGATCCCTTGGGGTTTGCTACCCAGCCAGACCACCCTACCTGGTGAGTCCCAGGCCAGTGAGAACTATGAAGTAAAGAAAGGAGATGATGCCTGAGAAACATATATGGAATTTTTCTCTGGCTTCTTCCTCCCTGTACAAACACTTGTATGTGCACATGCACCCAAATGCATACTCTTGCACTCCCAAATTCCTACACTCTGTAGACACAATATTACCATGTACAAATCACCAATTTAGTGCCAAGACATTTGGAGGCCATGCAGGTGCAGACTCAATGGTATTCAGTTGACAGTGTCTAGTTACTTTCCCATTGCTCTGACAATAACTTAAGAGAAATAGTTTAAAGAATGAAAGACTGTGTTTGGCTTCCAGGTTCAGAAGTTTTAATCCCTGTTTAGTCCCCTTCTGTTGTTTCTGGACTGCAGTGAGGCAGAACACCATGGTGGCAAAGGATGAAGGGAGAAAGGCGATTGCCTCACATCAGCCGGAAAACAGCAACAAATGAAGGTGTCTGGGACATGCCACATCCAGGGAACCCATATCCTCACAACCTGCTCTTTCCACCTAGGTCTCAACTCCTGAAGTTTTCAGCATTACCCAGATGGAGAGTCTTCCACCCATGGTCCTGTTGGAACATTCAGTATCAACACCAGAACAGACTATGTAGTGCCTTATCTTCTATACAGGTCCACAAACTCTTGAAAGCTTAGTGCTTACAACTGAGCCTGAGTTACATTATGCATCAGTGGGGTGGGAATGGGGCTGTGTTGGTGTCTTTTGTTGCTTATGTCATTAACAATGCCTTAAAGCCAGAAGGTTACAAAACATTTAACATGATCTATTTGAGTCTAATTAACAAGTTATATAGCAATACTCCAGTAATTCTGAAGGGCCAAGGAAACCTTCCTCTTGATTCTCAAATTTGTTCAAGTTACTCATGAGGCAGAGTAACTTTGATCTCAATTCCACTACGCGTCAGCTAGACAGATTTGCCCTTCTCCCCTGGAATCCCTGGGGAGTGCTATCATATCTTAATCTTTTTTAAACCATAGATTAGCCTCAGAGTTGGGACCATAGAATCAATTTAGTAAAGGTTTGCAGAAAAGCATCTGAATGAGCAAATAGATAAGAGAAAAGCTAGTAAGGACGTTGGTGTAGAATTTATCAACAAATAGTAGCAACTTCTGGTTTTGGTGTCTTCCAAAGGAATTTTCAGAGATGGGGTGGGGTTTAAAATTGGTATGATGTCCTTTACATGAATATATAAAAACAACAGTTGCTTCCAGCAGAGTGCCAGGAGGGAAGTAAGGAGCAATCTGCAACAAACTTAATAACCACGAATTAAGTGATGGATCATCAGGAAATATCAGAAGAAAAATCAGCAGATAAATGTTTCAGGACAGGAGAGTTTGAATTAGAACTGGGTCAGGAGGTGAAAGCTCCATTACAGTACATACTAATAGAACCTGGTCCCTCTGCCCAGAGAGCCAGATCCAAATATTTGTAATAAGCATCACTGAGAATATGATTGTCACACACATTGCAACACAATTATTTTATAACATCTTCTAAGGCAAGTAGACTTTCTAAATGCATGCATACAATGCCAATGTTTTAATCATAGCCATATCTACTTTGGGTCAAGTTTTCCTTTTGTAATCTCTTTAAATTATGCACAGCTTACATTTTAAAACACACATGTTTTTAGTGAATTGAAGCTTTGCACAGGGTGAGGGTGGCTGGTTGAACTTTCATTGGCCTCAATGATATAAATTCTTTTCTGCATTCAACCATAATCTCAAATTCTAGAGTCTTCAGCTTGGAGTATCCATGAACTAGGTCTTTTTAGTGAGTATGCCATTTCTAATGGAATCATGAGCTATAAATGATGAAAATAAAATATCATAAGAGATGAATTATGCAAAACCAACAAGCTCCTAGTGATTTACAGTGAAGAGCTGCTTCCCAGGAGTTCCCTTTTTCCCCAGCAGCCAGCTTGGTCTATGTCAACAAACTATGTGTGCCAGGTTACAAGGCAAATGTGGACTGAGAACACAGAGCTTAGTGATTTGTCTTTGTTGTTGAATGTCATCAGGTTTTGTGAGGACAACACAGTGAAGTTTGTAAGAGTACTGGCTCATAAAGTGGTGCTTTGCATACAAGAGTCTCCGATCGGGTACCAATCTGTCTGGGTCATAGCTGGGGCACTCCACTTGTAATGTTGCATAAGCTATTGGTTCTTCTGCTGTTATGGTCATAGCAATCCTCAAAACTCCATTGTGTAATGTGGCTGTCAGTTTATGATTCTATATCTCGCATTTGGATAAGGTGTAAGAGGGATGGATTGTCCCTGTGTCTCACTTCTGGATCGTCAGCTGAAAAGTTTAGAGCCTGGGATCTGGATTTCTCTCTAGATATTTCACTCACTGACAGTTGCTGTCAGGCATCTTCACTGACTGACATATGTTCTCCTTCTGTGACTTTGATCCCTAACAAAGTGGTAGTCATTACAAGGCTGGATATCCTGAAAGAAAAGGCCAGAAAAAAGTTGAATGCTTTCTTTTAAGCTAGCAGAAAAGTCACAAAATTATTTCAACTGTATTTAACCAACTGGATAAACCTCAAATTGAACAGTCATAAATGGAACCAATATATGGAATGTATTGGAATATATGAAACCTGTATATGGAATGACAAGTTTTTTGCTTTGTTTTTGTTTGTTTTGTTTAGTTTGGTTGTTTTGTTTTTGTTTTTGTTTTTGTTTTTGCCTTTGTTTATGACAGAGTTTTTCTGTGTTGCCCTTTCCATCCTGGAAGACCAGGTTGTCCTCAAGCTCATAGGAATTCTCCTGCCTCTGCCTCCTAACTGCTGGAACTAAAGGCATGCACCACCACCAGCATATGACAAGATTTTTTTTAAAGCATGTTATTAAAAAAGATATTGTTGTGGCCACTTTCCAAACCTACAAATCCCCCATCTGATATACCGTTGCTTTGACTTTGCTCATCTGTAAAGTGAGAATAATAACATCTCAGACACTAACTCAGAGGACAAATTCAGGACATGCTGCCCTGTGTGGATACTTCATCAGTACAGTTAACCTCACTGAGAGTTAGGTGCTGAACTAATTATAATTCTTAGTAGCCGATTTCTTCTTGTTGTTGTTGCTTTATTTTTAAATTTATTCTCCTCTCATACAATACATCCTGACATCATCCTCACCTCCCTCTAGCCCTCCCAATACCCCTCACCTCAAGATCCACTCCTCCATATCCCTTTATAAAAGAACAGGTCTCCCAGGGGCATCAACTAAACAAAGCATACACCATACAATAAGGCTAGGCAAAACCCTCACATCAAGGTTGGACAAGGATACACAGCAGAAGGAAAAGGGTCCTAAGATTAGACAAAAGAGTCATAGATACCCCCATTCTCACTATTAGGAGTCCCATAAAAACACTAAGGTAACAACTGTAGTGTACATTTAGAGGGTCTAGCACATAACCATACAGGGTCCATGTTTGAGCCTCAGAGGCCCCGAGCCCTGCTTAGTTAATCCTGTGTACTATGTTCTGCTAGTTCTTCTCCTTGGCTACTCCCCTGTCCCTACAGTCCTTCCTTCCTCTCTTGGGCAGGGTTCCCTATGTTTGACTGTGGGTTTCTGCATCTGCTCCCTTCAGTTGCCTGATGAAGCTTCTCAGGTGATGACAGGGCTAGGCATTGATCTATGACTACAGCAGGATATCACGAGGAATCGTTTCACTGACTTTTTATTTATTTATTTATTTATTTATTTATTTATTTATTTGTTTGTTTGTTTGCCAGTCATGTGTGGTACTCCCAGGACTCTAGGCTATCCAGCTTCCAGTTCCTTGCCAACCAGGCAGTGTCCAGCAAGTCTCCCTTTCACAGCATGGGCTTCAGATTCTGATCAGTCATTGGTTGGAAGCTTCCATAGTTGCCTCAGTACATTTTGCATGCAGGACAGATTGTAGGTGGAAGTATTGATGGCCGGGTTGGTGTCCTAGTCTCTCCACTGGAAGCCTTGCCTGGTTACAGAAGATGGCCAGTATCCCACATTACCAGGAGTCTTCACTGGGTTCACTCTCATAGATTCCAGGGAGTTTCCACTGTGCTAGATTTTCTCATTACCCCACAAATACCCACCAATTCCTCTCCCCATATTCCCCCCTTATCCCATCAACCCTATGTCTGATACCTCCTGTTTCTATCCCCACTCACCCCCAGTTCACCTGAAAAATCTATTCTATTTCTCCTTCCCTGGGAATGCCTTCCACCCCCCCCCAATTTAGCACTCCTTGTAACCTAGACTCTCTGGGTCTATGGATTATACAGTGGTTATCCTTTATTTAACAGCTAATATCTAAGTACATAATACCTATGCTTGTCTTTCCGCATTTGTGTTACCTCACTCAGGATGAATTTTCTTTTCAAGTTCCATCCAGTAAACTTCAAATTTCATTGTTATTTTTTTTAACACCTGAGTGACACTCCGTTGTGTAAATACACCATATACCACATTTTTTTTTGGGGGGGGGATGACTAGGGACATCTAAGTTGTTTCCAGTTTCTAGCTATTATGGATAAAGCCTCTATGAACATGGTTAAACAAATGATCTTGTGGTTAGATAAAGTGTCCTTTGGGTAAATACCCAATAATGGTATAACCAGGTCTTGAAGTGGATTGATTAAGAGGAACTGCCATATTGATTCCCAAATTGGCTGAACAAGTTTGCACTCCCACTAGAAATAAAGGAGTGTTCCCCTTGCTCCACATCCTCAGCAGCATGAGCTGTCACTTGTGTTATTGAATTTAGCCATACTGACAGGTGTAACATGGGATCTCAACATAGTTTTAATTTGTATGTTCCTAATGTCTAAGGATGTTGAACACTTCCTTAAGTGTTTCTTATCCATTTGAGATTACTCTTTTGAAAATTTTCTGTTTAGACATAAACTTCATTTTTAAATTAGATCATTTAGTTTGTGGATGTCCAATTTCTTTAGTGCTTTATATATTTTGGCTATTAGCCAATTATCAAATGTGGAATCGGTTAAAAAAATTCTCATATTCTGTCCTACTGATGGTTTCTTTTACCTTGCAGAAGCTTTACATTTTCATGAGGTCCCATTTGTTGTTGGTCTTAGTGCCTATGTTATTGGTGTTCTAGTCAAGAAACTGTCTCCTGTGCCAATACATTCGAGGCTACTTCCACTTTCTCTTCTATAAGGTAGAAGCGTAACTGGCTTTATGTTGAGGCCTTTGATTCATCTGGACTTCAGTTTGTGTAGGGTGGTAAATATTCAATTGTACAACCTGCCTATTTTTATGCCAATACAAATGTCATTTTTATTACTATAGTTCTGTGGCACAACTTGAAATCAGAGATAGTAATACCTCCAGAGGTCCTTTTATTGCACAGAACTGTTTTAACTATCCTGAAGTTTTCGTTTTCCCAGATAAAGAAGGGCATTGCCATTTCAAGCTCTGTAAAGAACTGTGTTGGAATTTTGATGGATCAGGATTGAGTTGAATCTGTAGACTGATTTTGATGGGATGCCTTTTGTGGCTATGTTAATCCTACTGATCCCTGGGTATGGGAGACCTTTCCATCTTCTATTTTTTTATTCAAAGTCTTGAAGTTTCTATCTTACAGGTCTTTTATTTGCTTGGTTAGAGTTACACCATGATACTTTGTATTATTTGCTTCTATTTTAAAGGTTATTTTCCCCTGTTGTTTTTTTAAAGATAATTTAGTATCCAGTCACTTCATGGTGTTTATTAGCTGTAGGAATTTTCTGATAAAGTTTCTGGGGTTGCTGATGTAAACTATCATATCACCTACAGATATGATACATTGACTTCTTCATTTCCAATGTGTGTCCTCTTGATCTCCTTTAGTTGTCTTATTGTTCTAGCTAGAACTTCAAGTATAATATTGAATAGATAGGGAGCCAGTGGACAGCTTTGTCTTGTTTATGATTTTAGTGGACTTGCTTTGAATTTCTCTGCACTCATTTGATATTTGCTATAAACTTATAGTAAATTATTTTATTGTATCTAATTACACTCCTTGTATGCCTAATATACCCAAGACTTTTATCATGAAGGGGTGCTAGAGTTTGTCAAAGAATTCCTTTGGTATCTCATGAGATGATCATGTGGTTTAGTTCTACAATCCCTGCATCTCTAGAATGATGGTGGATGATCTTAGAATAGTTTTGTTTGTTTGTTTGTTGGTTTTTTAGTAATTTATTATTTTTGCATCTGTGGAAATAAGGACAATTGTTCTGTGACTCTCTATTTTTTGTCAAATCTTACTGTGGTTTGAATATCAGGTTGATTGTGATCTCAAAATGAATTCGGCAATGTTGTTCTGTTTCTGTTTTGTGAAATCAATTGAGGACTGTTGGCATTAACTCTTCTTTGAAAGTCTGCTAGAATTGTGAGCTAAAAACTTCTGGTTCTGTGCTTTTGAAGGTTTAGTGTCTTTTGATGACTTCTCCTATTTTCCTGGAGGTCATATGTCTATTTAAATTGTTTATTTGATCTTGCATTAAATTTGGTAAGGTGTATCTATTGAAAAGTATCCATTTCTTTTAGAGGGTCTAATTTTGTGGAGCACAGGTTTTTAAAATATGACCTCATGATTCTTTGGATTTCCTTAGTGTATGTTGTTATATCCCCCCCCCTTTGCTTCTGATTTTGTTAATTTGACTTTACCTTGGAATACCCTTGTTTTCTCCACCTATCATTAATTTGAAGCTTTTCTGGGTATAATAACCTGGGTTGACCTCTGTGGTCTCTTAGAGTCCTGGATATCTGTCCAGGCCCTTCTGGCTTTTAACATCTCCATTGCAAAGTCTGGTGTAATTCACACTTTTTCCCTTGCAGCTTTTAGTATCCTTTCCTTGTTGTTGTTCTGTGTGCCTATTGTTTTGGTTATTATGTGGCAAGGGGACTTTCTTTATAAGTTCAGTCTATTTGCTGTTCAGTAGGCTTCTTGTACTTTTATATGCATCTTCTTCTCTAGGTTAGGAAAAATTTTTGTAAGATTTGGTTGAAACCATTTCCTGGGCCTTTGAACTGGGGATCTTCTCTTTCTTCTCATCCTAACATACTTAGCTTTGGTCTTTTCATAGTGTCTCAGAATTCTTGGATGGTTTGTGTTATGAACCTCTTGGATTTAACATTTTCTTTGACTAATGTATCTAGTTTTTTCTACCATATTTTCAGTGCCTGAGGTTCTTTCTTCTATCTCTTGCATTCTGCTGATAAATCCTCTCTCTCTAGTTTCTGCTAACTAACCATTTATTTCCATCATTTCCTTAATTTGTGCTTTCTTTTTTATTGTTTCTATTTCCATTGTCAGGTCTTAAACGGTTTTACTCAGGCTGTTGTTGCCTGTGTTCCTAAGCTGGTGTCTAGGCATCTGGATTTGAGGTCTAGCTGCTGATTTCTAAGTTTGTCTTTTATGGATGGGTGTTTTGTTCTTTGGCTCCTTGTTTCTGTTTCCTCTCTGGCCTTCTGGCCTGTACAGTCTCTTGTTGATCAGTGGGTGTCTACCCAAGTTGGGGGCTGGGACACTGGAATTGTGGGGACCAATGTGGTTTCTAGTCCAGCAGGGCACCTCCTCCTGAGGGATGAAACAAGATGACGAGGACAGGAGGAGGATTGGAGATATGGTGGTAGGTCACAAAGTGTTTAGGGGTGGTCTAGAGGTGGTCAACCTAAGTGGAACTCTAGTGGCTAGTATGTAGTTGAATGAGGGTTCTCTGTCAGGGTTGGGGGCTGAGACACAGCAAGGAGGAGCACCTAGAGTCCATGGGCTGGTGGCCTACCAGAACTTCCAGCAGCTAGCTTTCCCTCAGGTCCAGCAGGGAATCTGCCTGTGTTTGCCTACCTGTTCTTCTGACTACTGGTGTGGATTGAACTTGAACAGGGTATGGCTGCTGGAGTTGGAGGATGGGAGACAGCAATAGGAGGTGGAGATCAGGAGGGAAGTGATGGTGGCAGATTAGGTGTGTGGGAACTGAACCAAGGGAGTAGGATAGTTCCAGGGTGGGTTGGCCTACCTGCTCTTTTGGCTGTCCTGGCTTACACTGGAGCCAGAGGTTTTTACCTCAGCTTAGGGCAAGGACAAGGCAATGAGGGTATGGGGTTAGGAGGGAGGTATTGTGGAAGATTGTGTCTTTGGCAACTGAGGGAGTGGGGATTCCACAGGCAGGCTGCCTGCCCGCTCTTCTGGGTGGCTTGTTCTGTACTCGAGCAAGATTTCTTATTTTCTTATTGTATTGTAGATCTGGATAAAGTTTTAGCATGCTAGGCAGTGTCCTTTATCATTAAAGTGACATTATTTATTGTCTGTGGAGCTCATTAATTAACACTCGTGTTAAGCTATTTCCAGCTTTGTATATAACTATAATGAGAAACAAAACGAACCTCAAGTTTGGTCCAGGAAGTCCCCAATTCTGTTTGAATGCCCTATACCCACTTACTGCATGAGAAAGCGATGAAAAAAAAAAAAGGAAATAGTGAGAAAACTAAATTAAAAAATGAAGAAAAATTCAAATATGAAAGTCAATGTTTTAAGAGTAAGGAAAATGTGGGAGAAAAATAAGCAAATACTATTTAGATAATTTGGTGTCTTGATTTTTGTCTTCTTTTTACAAGATACCAGTGGTTGGAGGAGGAAAGCATTTTTCTTTAGAAATACTTTGAGCATCAGAGGCTTAGCATGTAACTACCACCCAATAAAAGCTATATATAACTTCAACAGTTTTGAAAACTCCAAAGCTCCAAAGGCCATCAGCTAAATATAGACAGCTACACCAGGCAATGTACATATCCCTGGAAAAGTCCTCAGTGTAGAATCTTATTGTGCATTTTCCTTATGTACTGAATAATTTCACTTGCTTGTAGCATAGTATAAAATGTTAGAATTCAATTTCTTACATTATAATAGCCTATTGTAATATCAAAAAGGTTGTCACATAGCAGCTGGGAAATAAAATCGGTAGTTCTAATATGGAAAGTATATGCAACTCCTAAATGGTATATGTTAATTCTTCATTGGCTACCACCCATTCATCCATCTAATCATTCATTTGCTCATCCTTTCTTTCTTTCTTCCCATATATATCCATTTATTCATTTACCCATTCATCCATCAATTCATTCATCCATTCATTTAGTCATCTATTTACTCATTTTCATTGTCTGCCCATTCATTTGTCTATTCATCTATTTGTCATGCACATATATTAGTCATTCTGAGAAATATATCCTTGAGCTGAACAAGTTAATAGACTCAGCACTCATAGATCTTAAAACTTAGCTACTGTTCAGTCCTTATTAATATATTTAATTTCCTAACAGAATACTGAAGAAAATTGTTGTATCTCCTAATCAAAGATTAACAGTGAATTTAGATATCATATCATGTTAAATGTTTACATATTAAATCATGGAAACCATTAGCAGGTGTTCATGAGTCTTTTCTTTATCCAGTTACTCTCCAATATTCATTATTTCAATCAACCTCAATAATGAGAACCAAATAAATGACAATAAGTACCATATTGAGAAATGTTCTTTTGGATAAGTTTAATATATATGCAAATCAAAAGTATAAAATGTCTGGAATACTATAGTCTAATTATATACTTACGTAATTTGTTAACAAATATTATAATACTACAAAATCCTTGAGGCATACTATCAAGTCTGAGTAACTAAATAAAAAAAGTCTTGACTAAATAACTGAATGAGAAAATAAATGGATTAAATAATGAATGAATTAATATTGTGAGCCAATGTTCCACTCACAAAGTTTCATACCAAGATTGTCCTCTGACCTACACGAACAGTCAATTGCACACATGTAACTGACTGCACATGTACAAACAATCATAACACTTCAAAGAAAATTTTGTAAATGCTTTCATTTTAATGAATCATACAAGAAAATAAACAATCAAAAATATTAAAAACAAAAAACTCAAAATGATCCTTATCTTGACATCAGAAGGACATTAATCAGGATTTCAACCCAACTGAGAGTTAGATTTTAATGTATGTTTAGGTATCCAAAAGTATGACAGCTATCACTTAAAAAGTTGAGTACACCAAATGAAAATATTCACAAACTTTGTCCTCAAAAATATATTTCTATTTGAACTTAGGTAGGTTTGAAAGATACAACTTCATAATATTTTGAATAATTGTCCCAGAATTAGGACAAGGGCATTTGAAATGACTCTCAGCTCATCATTTTGGCTTCCTAAAGATCACCTGTGACAGTGTTCATCAGTCAGGACCAATAGGGAGACCAAGTCTTCATGAAAAATATGTCTGTTGTCCTTCATAAATCTTTACTGTATAAGTATAGAAATATTTGTATAGACAATTTTCTGCTGAATTACATTTCCTATTCATATTCTCATACTATGTGTGATTTCTAACAACAAACCAAAGCTTGATGGGATAGTACCATTCACACAGGAGTCTTTTAATTACTTAGCAAAAGTTATTTTTATAACTAGCAGTTTAATCATTATAGTAAGTCTCTTTATCAGCAAGGTGAAATATTTATTAAGGTGTTTTAGGAAAGAATGGATTCGCACCAAAGAGATGATTAGTTTTGAAAATATAGAAGTCTTTTAAGAAATTACAGTTTTTGAAGTTTATAGAGCAAACTTCTTTTAGTTTTTATTACAGTTTACTTATTTTCTGTAGGTGTGTGTGTGTGTGTGTGTGTGTGTGTGTGTGTGTGTGTGTGTAGGTCAGAAGACAACTACAGGTGTGGCTCCTCTGGAGCCATCTATCTGTTTCTTTTTTTCTAAATGCATTTTTAATTTTTTTATTTAATTAACCTTTTCATTTACTCAGAACACCAACCACAGTTTCCCCCTCCCTCCTCTCCTCTTATTCCCCATCCACACTTCCTCTGTCTCAGTTCAGAGCTCCTCCCCCTGTATCAAGACAAAAGTAATCCAGCATGGGGCACAGGTTCCTAAAAGCCATCTAAGTCTCAGAGACAGGTCATGATCTCATGGCTAGGAGCCCCACAAACAAACAAAGCTACACAACTGTCACACACATGCAGAGGGCCTAGGTTAGTCCCAGGAAGACTCCCTAATTGTTGGTTCAGAGTCCATGAGTTCCCAGGAGTGCAGGTGAGCTGCCCTATGGGAAATAGAATCTCTTACTGGGGCTGGGACTCCCTGCTGATCAGTCTAAACTATAAGCCCCAAGACCCTCCTTTCTCTGCCTCCTCCGTGCTGGGATTGTAACTCATCACTACCAAGCCTGGCTTTTAACCTGCATTCCCAGGATGAAACATGTGTCCTCCTGTTGGTGTGGCAAATCCTTTTCAAGCCAGGCTCTCAATGATCCTCTTGCCTCCCATTTTATTAGTGTTTTCTCTCTGAGTGTCAATACCCAAATTCAATAGACAGAAGTTCTACCCGTGTGGGCACAGGGCTGACAGAAGTCCATCCAAGGGTCAGACAAAAGGCAGGCACACTCAGACAAATCACACAATCACACATCACTGTTTATAAGTGAAGAAAGAAACCCAAATCCCTGCAACCCCAAGAAAATAGCATAAACAAGGAGCATAATTTTTAAAATTACTTTGTTTTTCTTTTTCTATATTATGTGTCAGAATATTTCGAGTATTTAAAAATATGAAAGTTTCTACAGTTTTGAATGATTTTAAATATATATATATATATATTATATATATACACATTCATACATTTTGTTCTTCTAGAAACTTCAAGAAGAGACACTAGCAGAAAACCTGCGTTTAGCTAAAGAGTATCAAAGCATGCAGATGATTTTCTTAAAGGAGAAGGATGCCTACTTCAATGGATATGACAGACTGCTGTCACTCAGTTCCTCCCTTTGTGACAAGAAAAAGGTATTGCTGCTTTATTTTTCTTTTTGAAAATATTAAATATCTTAAGTGAGTCCTCCAAAGAGTTAATGTAATAAGTGTGTGGTCTTAAATAGGAGACTAGTTATACCACAAAAAAAAAAAAAAAAAAAAAGGTATGGTTTCTTCTCCTTAAGATTTATTGCATATTTATGTAATTTAGTAATAGCTACATGAAATTACATAATTAAATAATATTGATGTTAGGAATTGAATTTTAAAAGATATTTAAGACCTAAAAATTCTTAGTTTGTGATCTGTTTAGTAATTTTTTTGCATTTAGTTGTTATGATCATATATCATAATTATTTTCTTATTTTATAGGTATACATATGATATTATGTACTTACTTTTTTAATTATAACACTACATGACATTGCTTGATGGAACTCTATAAACTTCTTTTTGATATATATACCCCAAATTTGGGTTTTGGGGTTTTTAATTTTTTGCTCAGTGTGAAGATCCTTTAGACATTTGCAGTTACAGCTATCTATCTATCTATCTATCTATCTATCTATCTATCTATCTATCTGTCACCTCTCTCTCTCATTACTGGAAATGGCAGCAAATTGTACATCTATTTCTAAAGCCCTCTGTTGTGGTAAAAGGAAAGCATACATAAATCAAAAAGAAAATGAGATCTCCCATGAGACAGAAAGGGGGCGAAGAACTGTATTATAGGGGAGTCACAATATATAGCCATGTTCCATATATTCCTCAGGCATTTAGACACAATAATAGGTTGTTTTCCCTATGAACCTTTTGCTTCTGGGTTCAATTTTCAAGAATTAAAAGAATGGTATTATTATTTAACAACTGAGCTAGCCAGAAGGACCAGAGTTAATGAGTCTTTTCTCATATTGGCATTGCCCATGTGGGTGTGCTATGAGTTGCAATTTAGAAGGCCAGTTCTATGCTCAGCACTCTTGTGGAATGCTTAGGGAGACACAAGCCTGGGTATAGAGTATGTTCCATCATACAGTATTGCAATGATCCCCTGTAAGTTATTTACTCTTTTGAATCTCAGTTTTCTCAACTAAAAATTAAAACTCCTTGCACAAGATAATAAAACAGAAGAGAAATCATAAAAGTCATTTTTAAAACAAAAGGAAGCTATGTGGCTGTAATTATTGTATTCACCTGTGTGCTACTTGTGTATGTTCCTGTTTCTCATATATCAATCAGATGATTATTACTGAGACAAAAGATACTATCGTGAAGGACTTCTTTTGAAGTACATTCGTTGGAGGGATGTTTGAAGGACATCTTCTGGAGGACTTTTGTCTGATTTTTTGAGTTTCTGTTGCTGGGAAGAGATACCATAACCAGGGAAACTCTTAAAAACATTTTATTGGGGTTGGCTTACAGTTTGAGAGGTTTATTCTATTGTTGTCATGGAGGAAAGCATGGTTGTGTGCAGGCAGACACACTGAGAGTTCTGCATCTTGATCCACAAGCATCAGAAAGTGAACCATACCCCACTCTAGACTTAGCTTAAGCATTTCAAATCCAAAAATCCTGCTACTACAGTGACACAATTCCTCCTCCAAGGCCACACTGACTTCAACATCCCAATAGTACCTCTCCTTATGGACCAAGCATTCAAACACGTGAGTCTATTGAGACCAAGCCTATTCAAACTACCACCATCTCTTTAGACTAATGTTCTTTAGAAGGACCTCTTTAGAAAGTACCCTTTTTTTTAATTTAAAAAAAACAAACAAAAGACTTTAATTGTAAATTCTACTATTAAATATATTTATGGTAAATAAGTACAGGAGTAATTAGTTGTTCAACATCAATAGTCATGAGTAAAACCTGGAAGAAACAGTCAAGATGAGCTAGAAGTAAAACTGCTGCCACACTCTACTCTTATAACTCCTACCATGGCTCTCCACTTTTGGTGTGTGTGTGTGTGTGTGTGTGTGTGTGTGTGTGTGTGTGTGTGTGTGTGTTTTCACTTTATCATTATTTTTGCTTTGTTTCCCTCACCTTGTATTTCTCCATTTGTTTCTTTTCTTTTATTAAAAATAGATTCTTCTCTCATACAATACATTTAATACACTTCAAGTGCAGTTTCCTTTCCTTTCACTCTTTCCAGCTACCCAAGCCCACCCTGCACATCTCCTGTTTCCCCAGGATATACTTCCCTTCCATTTCCTCAACAAAAAAGAACAGGTCTGCAAAGAACAACAGACAAATAGGATAAAAGAACATACAGAAAAGCAAGGTAGACGCCTTTGTATTGAGGATGAACAAAGCAACTCAGTAGGAAGAGAAAGGTTCCAAGAACAGGCAAATTAGTCATCTTAGCCAAATGGCAGGTATAGCATAGAATCTGAAAGTAGTTTTGATTTGCATATTCCTGATGGCTAAGGATATTGAATGTTTCTGTGTTTCTCGTCCATCTTTTTCCATTCTGTAGACTGCAGCTTTGTTTTATTGACAGTGTCCTTTGTCTTACAGAAGCTTTTCGGTTTCATGAAGTCCCATTTGTTAATTGTAGATCTCAGTGCCTGTGCTATCGGTGTTCTGGTCGGGTATTTGTCCCCTGTGTGATGAGTTCAAGGCTATTCCCCACTTTGCTTCTATCAGAATCAGTGTAACTAGTTTTATGTTGAGGTTTGTGATGTTCTCTAGAAGGGGATTCTTTAGAACATCTTTAGAAGATGCTCTTCAGAAGACTGCTCTTTAGAACTCCCTTCAAGGGTTCTGTTTAGAAGGATGTGCCTTTACAGGTTTATTAAATTACTAGCTGATGGTAGCAGATAAGAAGATAAGTGGGTTTGGAAAAGATTTGAAAACACAACCATCTGACCATATCTTTAGTGTTCTTAAAACATAATTCAAGATTAGAAGTATCTCTCTGTTTAGATAGAGTATTTATCAATCATTTTTGCATTGCTATTTAGGTCAAGTATGTTAGGTGTATTGCTAGGCCCTGGGAAGAAGGAGACAATAGTTAATATGTTTTGTCTTTCCTTAATCAAGGGGCAAACAAACAAAAAAAAGCGTGGACACTTAGACAGTGACAGATGACAGAGTTAGCATTAGTATGCTGGCTAGTTTTATGCCAAGTTGACACAAGCTGGAGTAATTTTGGCAGAGGAAAACCTCAACTGTAAAAATGTCTCTATCCGATTGACCCGTGGCAATCCTGTGGTGCATTTTGGATGGTACCAGCCTGATATGGGGTGTCCTTCTGTATATATGTTTCTCTTATTGGTTGATGGATAAAACACTGTTTGTCCAATGGAGACAGGAAGATAGGAAGAACTAGGAGATGAGGAGAATTCTGGTAAAGTTAGGCAAAGAGGCTCTGGGAAAGAAGACTTTATGTAGACCATAAAGGAGTAACAGATCCAAGCATTCTCTGGTAAGCCAAGACCATGTGGGAATACAGAGATTAATGGAAATGGGTCAATCATTAAGACAAAGATAACCAATAAGAAAACCTAGCCATCGGCCAACATGTTAATAATTAATTTAGCGTCTGTGTGTTTATTTAGGACAACATGGCAGCAGGACCTGGTGGGACAAGAAAACATCAGCAACAATACCCCTGGAATTGTTGATGGTCCTGAGTGCTATAAGAAAGTAGGCTAAGCAAACCATGAGGCTAGAACCAGAAATCAGTACTCTTCATGGCCTTTGCTTCAATTCCTGCCTCCGGGTTCCTTCCTTGCTTGAGTTCTTGCCCTGACTTCCCTTGATGATGGACCTTAACTCTAAGAAGCAATGAACACATTTCTCCCCATGTTGCTTTATTTCATGATGTTTTATCACAGCAACAGAACCCAAAGAGACGTAGCATCCTGTTTTTATACTAAGAGCATCCTCTCATCTCTTTGATCAAATTGAAGCAACTCTTCATACAGGATACAAGGAGGCAGAGTTTGTTAAGAACAGGCAGGCAGGGCCCACTGTTGGGCATTGGCTTCCATTTGTGATCCCTCAAATGAATCACTTTCAGCACACCTGTTTCAGGAAACTTTCAAGATTTATTTGTACTTTCAGCCATTTTTCATTCCCATCCTTCAGCAATGGAGGTCATTAAGTGCAGGCTGCCCTTGTCAGTGTCATGTAGGATCAATTTGCTGCGATGGACAGAGAAGCCATATTGATGCTGTTAATCTGTCAGTGAGAAATCGTATGTCATTAGTGTCTAATGTGCCACACACAGGATGGAATTTGGCTATCAGAAATAACACAACCCTTTAATATTTTAGTCCATTTCTTTGCTATCACAGCCTTTCCAATGTATATGAGGTTTAGTCCTCTACTTGGTCTAGTTTGAGGTACAGGAAAGCAATAGTAATCCTATGAATTTTGTGTAACCTTTTTCTGTTTTCTAATGGATTTCCTTCACTCTGAGACTGAATTGCTTTTGTCATGATAAACAATTATATTTTAATAATTATGATTCTTAAGGGATATTATTTTCTCTACGAAGATTGCATATTTTTATTCTTCTTTATACTTGTAGACCAAACATAGAAAAGCCTGATAGAAGAGTAAATCAAATTAAAGATAATGTTCCCTTCTTTATCATAATTTTGCACAGAGACATTTCAAATGTTAGAACACTATAGCATTACTCTCGGTGGTGATATTATATCTGTTTATTTGGATATGTGTCTTGATACCCCAGGGCTTTTCAAATTTTCAGTGATGGGTCTTTCCCCTTTAAACCTCAGAAAGAGGCAAAAGCAATTATGCAAAATTCTTATTTGCCCCATTCATGGGTAACGAAAGAATCACATCCAATATAAAACTTCTCAGATGTCAAAATTAAAGCTAACACTAGAAATAAATTAAGAAAAATAAATCTGAAACAAACAAACAAAAAAACCCAGGTTTTTGTTTCCATGTGAAACTCTATTTTCATCAATTTCCTAGGTAGATTTCAGGTGCATTTTTGTTCTTTCTCTTTAAAACTGCTTTAATATTTCCAGGAAACTATAACATTTGTTTCAAGTGGCATCTGGAATTTCTTAGTACACAAAGAAAGGTAAGTTAAACTGTCATGCAGACAGGGCTGTCATCTGTGGCTGACATCAAGATTGCTTCCAAAAATAGTTTAAAAATATTTTTAATTCTTTCAGAATCCATTCATAAAGTTTAACCCTTTTCCATAGAAAATCCCAATATTTGTAAATGAAGTAAATAAAAGCTAGCACTTAAAAGGCACCTCTGGGAAACACTTTCCATATGTGTATGTATGTATGTACACTGTATATACATAGATATGAATATGCACGTAATATGTATGTATATGTATGTATGCATAAGTATGTATATGTGTGTGCATGCCTTCTGTATGCATACATACATATATGTGTATGTGGAGGGCAGTGAGACTATGTAATATGCATTTGGTGAGCATTATCTTTTTAGTGCCCCCTAATCCTAGGTTCTTTTCCACTATCGTTGTCACCATGACCTATGTAAGACACAGAACTGAAGCTGTCTCTCCTAAGGTCAAGAATGTAGAGAGAGATGGACTGAGATACAGTTCCAGTCTGTTCACCATCCAATCTACTTCACAACCACAATGGTAGAACAGCTTCCTTACTATTGCATAACAATACTGTGTACATCTCATCATAAACCATACAAAGGCCACGTAAATCCCTAGTCTGTGTAACGCAGCTGAAAGGTTTATTGATCACTAATTATTGCTAAGGTTTTGTCTGCTTGATTCTCCTTTTTCAATTGCCACTTTTAGGACAGGGGGACGCCTATTTCATTAGAAATTATTTAATTTCCATAGGACTGAGCTTCAGCTTCATAATTACATTTCTTAATTTTACCAACTAGGAGCATCCTTAGGAAATTTCCATTTCCTTACAAAATAATTTTACAGATGAGGCATTGTTGTAGAATATCACTTTAAGATGTGTTGCATTTGTTTATGTTGTAGAATATTTGTTTAATGATGCAAAGATGTGCTTCATTCCTTTGTGTTGCATTGGTTAACTCTGTGGAGCTGTGTTACTTTGTCTGTCTAAAACATCTGAATAAATTATTAAGAGATGAACAGCCAATAGCAAGGCAGGAGAAAGGATAGGCAGGGCTGGCAGGCAAGGAGAATATATAATAGGAGAAATCTAGGAGTAAGGAGATGTAGGAGTGAGAGAAGGAGGAGGACCCCAGGGGCCAGCCACCCAGCTACACAGCCAGACATGTCAAAGAAGGAAAGAAAAGACATACAGAAATGGAAAAGTTAAAAGCCCAGAGGTAAAATGTAACAATTAAGAAAAATTGACTAGAAATAAGCCAAGTTAAGACCAGGCATTCACAAGACAGTAACAAGCCTTTGTGTATTTATCTGGGAGCTAGTTGGTGAGTCCCCAAAAGAAACAAAAAGTAAGAGGGGGAAAAAAAAACAACATTTTGGCACCCAACATGAGGCAAGAGAAAACAAAACAAAACAGGAAGGGGGCAGGGTAAGAAATAAAGAATGGTTAGGGTGCAGTTGTAACTTGGTTTGAATGTTATATCTAGTAAATGGTAGATAGCAATATGCTAGGATATAGTTTGTTTAATGAGCATTGCCATCCTGGAAGTCTTTAGATAAAGCATCACTTTGAAGTGATATGGACATAAAGAGCTGAATGTGAGATCAGTGAAAACAGTCTCTGAGGTACAGAATACAAACAGCATTCATCAGTCAACCATCATACTGACAAAGACATATTAGATGCCTCAGAACAACCCACCTCATCTCTGCTTCCTTGATGAAGCCTTGCTGAACCCCTCTCAACTGCAGTAGACTCTGAGTTCTTCAGCTGCCTTTCTTCACCCCACTGAGGAAAAATGCCAAAGTTTTGCTACTTATCTGCATTGCCAGATTTTTATTAAGCAGATCTCATTGCATCCACTATAGATTTCACTACTTTCTTCTGTCTTTTAATAATTGTTATATACATTTTTTATGTAATGCCCTCTCCTCATGAATATTAAAGTTGCTTTGCCAAGTGCTTTCTAGGTGCTTATTTAACTAAAGATAGAGATTCATTTCTTCCAAAGAAAAATTGTAACACTTTCAATAGTGACAGGTGTAGCCAGTTGGTTTCTGCTCTTTCTTACATATACCTTTTACATTATCCAAACCTCACAGAGAAACACAGAGAGCTTAGAGTCAATGTTTACAACAGTCACAAATTTTACACTCATGAAACTCTGTTAAAATATATCCTTAACAAGGAAGAAAGAGACATCACCCATGGTGTCCATGGAGCCCTGGATGGATGATAATGAATACATACATTTGTAATTTTGAGAATTTACTACTGCAAACTGTGTTGTGGCCTTCATTTGCATACTCCAATGCATTCTTGTATGTGTACACATAAACACACCTAAAAATTTTTAGTGAAATTTTTAAAAGTTACCTTCCAATAAGTAAAATGTTCATTGTATACATCTTCAGTGAGAGATGGGATTTCAACTCAGTTTTAGCTAGCACAATCTACAGTTACCCTTGTGATAATCTCTCCCCACATCTATAGAGCCCTATCCTACAATCATTTGTTAAAAATACATAGCATCATGGAAAATGAGTGCCATGTGCTACACATTTTTTGAGACAGGGTTTCTCCTTGTAGCCCTAACATTTCTAGGACTAGCTCTGTAGACCAGAGTGGGCTCAGACTCACAGAGATACACCTGTCTCTGCCTCCAGAGTGCTAGGACTAAAAGCATACACCACCACTGCCTAACTGCTAAACATTTTTAAATGTACTATTCTTTCAACAAAGCTTAATATCACAAATATGTAGATACACACATAAATGAAAACACTCAAAGCTGGTATCAAAGTCATTATTTGAGTACTGATGTGAGGTAATCAATACCAGGCTAATGAAATCATTAGGAGAAGAAACTTGATTACCTTGTATAAGAAAAAATTCATGAAATAAAAAAACAGTGAAAAATTGTCACTTCTGGCAAGTAAAATTGGCTTAAAGACAACAAGTTAGTACATTGACATAAACATTAATTATTAGATATAAAAAACGTGATTATCAAGAGATTTAGTCAATGTTCTGGATCCTCTGGCCATGAGGTCTAAATTCTCTTTCAGTTAACTTAATTTGTCAGCATGTTCACATATGATTTCAAGTGTAAGCATATCCAGTGTGCAGTTCACCAGACCACTGCAGGATAATTATTTTTTAAGTACCTGAGTTATTGTGTTTGGTTGTTGTCTCTTGGAGGCCTGCTCTTTTCTGAAAGGAAACTGAGGAGGGGTGGGTCTGGGGGAGAGGAGAAGTAGGGGAGAGCTGGGAGGAGTAGAAGGAGGAAAAACTGTGGTCAGAATGTATTATGTGAGAGAAGAATCTATTTTCAAGGTTTTAAAAAAATAAGATTTGTACTCCATGAGCATCCCTCATAAGACAGCCCCACTGTAACTTTAATTTAATCCACTGAATAAAATTTTAACCTGTCTCTGAGTTTCCAAAAAAAATGTGTTTTACATAAATAATGGAGTATTTAGTTATCAAAGTTCCATGTTTCTCATTATAAGCATCTCCCATTAAAGAAAAAGCTACTTTTATTTTTTATAAGGTCTAAAGCTCATCTGATATGCATTAGTTAATAAATGATATTTTTGGTGCTTTTAAGCAGATTCTGCATAAGTTAATCTTATATTAAATATGCAGGCAATCCAATTGTATGGTTTTACCATTTAAATGGGTTGATAGTTCTGATCAAATATTATATTCAGTGATATTAGAAATATTTTTCTTTTTCAGCTGAAGGATTTCTGTCACAGATTTCCTATCAGAGTGATATTAAATATCTAATTTATTATTTCCAAAATCATGCACTAACCCTTCAGAGTAAACACTAATTTAAATAAAGATGATAGATGGATGGATAGATGGATAGGTGACAGATAAATGGATGATAGGTAGATAGATAGATTATAGATAGGTATATAACAGGTAGAGAGGATAGATAGATAGATGACACATAGTTGATATATGATAGATAATCAGATAAAATGATAGCTATTACCTAACAGTTTATTTAATTAAATTAAATGTAGTAATATAGTAGATACAGCTTTTAGAATTTTTAAATTATACGAGATATAAAATGACCTTTAGATTTTTTTCATCCAATCCTGGATTCCATAATTCTTGTGGACTTTCAAAGAAATATTTTTATTTAAAGGCACACATACTATTCTCACAGGAATCTGGGGGTAAAGGAAAACAAAACCAGCCTTTGCAGGGTATATACAGAAAGGAGGCATAACTGTTATCGGTAAAACCAGCAGAGAACTTAGCTTGCTTGATGCTGTATGAAGCATGCTATAGCAGTCTTTCGACTCTAATATGAAACTGCAGTAAGGACCATTGCACTAATGCATGAGGATTTGTGATAATGTTCCTGAAATTTTACTGTCAAAACCGGACAGCAGTGTAATGACTTTTGTTATCATGGTTTCTAATAACGATCCAGCATGGATTGACCCTACATATGTCTGAGGTAATAATGTTTCAGAAACTCAGAAAGCAAAACAAAAAGGAACCAAAAACATTCCACAGAATGTTATGAGTGGCTTCATGATATCTCTTATTATTAAGCAGTCATAGCGCAAATACAATGTAAGCAGTAGATTCCCATGAGAATTAAAACCAAGACTCTAGGTAGCTTATAACAGTGTTGATTAAACCTGCAAATATTGTCCTGAGCTCCTCAAAAACATTGTCTCCTGAAGACCTTTAATACTGCTTTGTCTCATTGCTGCTATACGGTGGCAGAACTCTTGGTCAAAATTTTCCTTCCACCCCTGCAGGATTTCTGTCCTCTCCCTTTGGTGAAATATTTCCCTTTATCTTCCTACATTTGTAGGCTTCTCTATTTATGTCATGTCTCTTCCCTAACATGAGTTACTATGTGGTGGTCACCATTCTAGGCAGGACACAGAGCTGAATGTGCTGTATCATAAATGTTAGGTCAATTACAAATAGACTTAAATCATTCTTATTCACCTCATTCATAAAAAAAAATCTATGAAATATCTGTGAATATTCATTTTACTCTTTTTAAACTAGGATGCTATATTATATACTTTCCTTGCTACCAAGGCATCCCAATGATGGCCTGGTTTATCGTAGCTCTGATTTGAGGTCCAGTCCATCATGGTGGAGAAATCATGGTAAAAGGGGTATGGGGCAGTTGATCACACTCTATCTGCAACAAGGGAGTGATAGAGATGAACACTGGTGCTCAGCCCATTTCCTTCATCTTACGAGGGGCCTTCCCAACTCTATTAAATAAACTAGTCTAGAACCACCTTCATTGACATGTCCAGAAGTTTGTTTCCATGGTGAGTCTAAATATCTCAAGCTGATGATCAATACTCGCCATCATTAATATTTTCTGTATTAGTTAGCTAGAGCTATAGTAGACCCAATACTAAGCATTCAAACAACTATTCCAGCAGTTACACATCTGAAATCAAGGTGTCATCAGGGTTTACTCTTTCTGAGGGTTCTAGTTGATTACAGTCCATAGTCTTGGCTGGTAGATGTTGCCACTGCCAATGTAAGTGCTGGTTGATTTTGAGGGAAAAATTAATTTTCTTCCAGTGAAGTTACTCCTTACTTGGTTAAAAATAGTTTTTGAATAAACAATAAATACAAATGAATATGCTTGAAGATCTAGAAATGCAAAACTTAAGCAAAATATTTCTAAGTCATTAAATGTCCTATATGTACATATTTTGTCTTCCTTTCTTTTTTAGTGTCTGTGTCTGTGTCTGTGTGTGTGTGTGTGTGTGTGTGTGTGTGTGTTTGTGTGTGTGTGTGGTGTAAAACTTGTGACTTGTGGTATTCTGTTTTCTCCCTCTACCATATGACATGGGTTCCGGGAATTCAAATCAGCTCATCAGACTGAGATAGGTCATGAGACTCAAAAGTCTTCTCTTCTAATAAGAATACCCATTAGACTAGATTAGGTCTTACACCAATAGCCCCATTTTTTTTAAATGTTCAAACTTCTAGAAAGACACTGTCTCCAAGTGGCATTCTGAGTTAATGAAGTAATGCTCAAGTATATGATTATGGGTAGAAAGTGATATAGTTTAGACCAAAACAGGCACCTGTTAGACCTTTAAGTCCATCTTTACATATATGCAGGAGCCAGTCCTGAGGTGCAAGCCTGGCCTGAATTCAATGAAGCCCTAGTCTTCCATGACTTCTCTTAAGTCCCTTTCCTCTGCCCCGCCCAGCCAATGATCTATATAGGATTGTTATTATCTCTCTTTAAATGCAAAATTATTTCAATTATAAAGATTGCTATACCTATGATTTAAAGCATGAATATGATTAGCCAATTAGGCTCACATGATGAACTTGTCTGTAAGATGGACCTATCACAGTAAAATAGGAAACAATTCTGATCGATGTCCAGAGGTCCAAGCAGAAAATCACTTTTTTTTTTCACCAAACAAGTTTACAGTTCCTCAGACCACAGAAGTATTAGCCAAAGGAGACTAACTGGGTACTATAGGGGCTGCTACAGAGGATTAAGATGTAGTTATGCAGTCTTAAAGGATCCGGCAAGAGACAAGACAGGGAGAGAGGAGCCCACACAATAAAAGCCAAGCTTTCTGTGGGAATGTGGCAATGGGGACACCAAGCTCAGGGTTCAAGGAAGGATGCAAGTTGACAAGACTTAGTTGCTATGCACACACAATGCTGACTGGATTAGCCAAAAGAGTGGACCAATGATTTCTGGAATGGAAAGTACACACGCATATTATATAGTCAATGCTGAAATATAGGCTGCTGACAAATATATCACACACATAAAATTTCTGCAAGACATGGTGGGATCTGAGGGAAACATTGGATGGACATTGTTTTTTTAAAAGCTACCATTGCTAAACTATCACTAAAATATGACAGTAAGCACAAGGAGGCACAGAGGCAACCACTTCCCCAAATCCCTTCTCTGTTAGAAGCATGTTGGCTACATGCCAGAAAATATGGCTTATTTCTAAAATGTATGTTTATTATTATTTAGTTTCTTAATTAGTATTATTTAAATGGTTTTATTTTTTATTTAAATGTGTTTTGGGGTTTTATTTTTTAAATTCATTTTCTTGTATGTTACACACCAACCTGTTTCTCTGCCTTCCTCCCCTCCAAGTCCCTCTTTTCCCATCCACTTCTACTCTGTTTCTCTTAATAAAAGGGCACATCTCCCAGGGATATCAACAAAACATGGCATATTAAGTTGCAATAAGACTAGACACCTCCCCTTATATCAAGGCTGTACCAGGAAACCCAATAGGAGGAAAAGAGGAGTCCCAAAAACAGGAAATGAAGACAGAGTCCCACAAGAAAAACAAGCTATGCAACTGTAATATATATGTAGAGAGCCTCGGTAAAACCCAGGCAGGCTTCCTAATTGTGTGCTCAGTCTCTATGAGCCCCTATGAGCCAGGTTAGTCGACTCTGTGTGTGTGTGGGGGGGGGGGTCCTTGGTCCCTCTGCCTCCACATATCCTTCCTCCCCATTTTCCAAAGGATTCCCAGCACTCTTCTGTTTGGCTGTGGGTCTCTGTACCTGTTTCCATCAGTTGCTGGATGAAGCTTCTCTGATGGTGAATATGCTAGGCTCCCATCTATTGGGTCTAGCAGAGAATCATTATATTGTTTGTGGCTATTGTGAAGGGCATTGCTTCCCAGATTGCCTTCTCTTCCTATTTATTATTTGTATATTAGGGAACTACATTTTTTACTTAATATTTTAATTCATCCACCTCACTAAAGGTGTTTATCAGTTTTAGGTTTTCCCTGATTGATTTTTGGGGTAGCTTTTGAATATTATCATATCATCTACAAATAACAATGCTTTGACTTCTTCCTTCACAATTTGTATCCCCTTCATCTCCTTTAGCTGTCTTACTGCTCTAGCTATGACTCCAAGTACTATATTGAATAGAGAGGGAGAGAGTGAGCAGCCTTGACTTGTTCATGCTTTTAGTGGAATAGTTTTGAATTAATTTGTGTTCGTTATGGGCTTGTTGTAAATTGCCTGTGTTATATTTAGGTATGTTCCTTGTATCCCTGATCTCTCCAACACTTTTATCATGAAGAGGTGTTGGATTTTGTCAAGGGATTTTTTTTCAACATCTAGTGAGATGCTCATGCTGGATTTTCATATGTTATGCCATCCCTAAATCTCTGGAACAAAGCCTATGTGATCACAGTGGATGATCTTTTTTATGTATTCTTGGATTAAGTTTGCCAGTATTTTATTGAGCATTTTTGCATCAATGTTCATAAAGGAAGTTGGTCTGTAATTTTCATTCTTTGTTGAATCTTTTTTAAATGTTTTTAATTGAAGTAGAATTGAGTTGCTTCCCTGTCTCCTTCCTCCCTCTAGCCTTTCCCAGCTGCCTCTCTGGGAACCCTTCCCACCACCAATCCCCTTAAATTGATAGCCTCTTTATCCCTGATTATATTTATAAAATGTGTATGTGCAAACATAAACACAAATAAGTGCAACCTTCTCAGTCTGTTTTTGTTGGTGACATATGCATGATTTCAAGACTGACCTCTGCATTGGACAGAAAATGAAGGGGCTTATTCCTCGGAAAGGCTAATTTTCCTTCTTCCAGCAGTCAATAGATAGTTGTCTATAGCTTTTTGTCTAAGAGTAAGACCTCATGCAACTTTTCCCCCTTCCATGTTAACACATCCACGGACATTACCATTACACCCTATTGTTGTTTGTCAGCCATTTCTAGGAAAGACTATTTCACAGCAGACTTCCCAGGGTTCTGGCTCTTACAGTCTTTCCAACCCCTCTTCTGTGTTGTTCCCCCAAGCAACAGATGTAGAAATCATAGGGTGTTTATTATGACTAGGTTCCCCCATGGTGCATTGATCTCTGCATTATGTCCAATTGTGATTTTCTATGATAATCTCCACTCAATTTTTGAAAAATAAACTTCCTTGTCTGTGGCTATAAGGATAAGATACAGCTCTTGCAATTCTTGGCACAGGTCTGAAGGACTTGAAATCTTACTCCACTGCTACTTGCTCGGCCATGCCCCGTGCTACCTTATTCACAATAGCCAGGAAAGGGAACAACCTAAATGCCCTTCAGCAAATGGATGGATATGTGCAATGGAGTACTATCCAGTGGTAAAGAAAAGTGAAATCACTTCTCAGGGAGTGTATAGACCCAGGGAAGATTATGTTGAGTGGAATAACCCAAATCCAGAAAGACAAAAGCTACATATTTCAAATCCTCAGCTGTGACTATACAATATGCATAAACCACAGAAACTTGGAAATCATATAAGCCCCATGGGTGTAGGTGGGGATTTTAGAGAGAATATAAGGATATAGGTGATACAAAGTGGGAAGAGGATCTCACTAGGGAGGAAGGAGAGAGTTCAAAGGGGACATGGGACAAATAACACCAAGTTGTTTGATAAAAGCTCTGTGTCATATGTTATTTTATATTTAATTAAATCATAAATAACTCACATAATCACCACACACGCACAAATACATATTTATTTTAAAGAAAGTTAAGCCAAGTGGGCTAACTAAAACCCAAATGACAAACACAGAAACCCTGTTTTGAAGGTTTTGCCAGGGTAGTCCAAGTGACTCCTAAAACAATATCAATTATTGGTGCAGCCTTGGTTGCCTCTCAGAGGCTGAAGTTCCTACTGAAGACACCACTCTCTCAAAATACACAACTCAGATGACTCTAGCTGCTTCTGACCTGAAAGCATCTTTCCTGCAGTCTAGCTCCCATGGTTCTAGAAAATACTGTGCAATCATTCAAGGGAGAAAAGCAATTAAATAGTCCTACCTAGCTGTACCACATATGAACCATGACAATTATGAGCATGGCAAGATATGCATAAAGGTGAGAAAAGTGATTCATGCATAATTGCATATACTGAGCATGTGGACTATTTTCTTTCAGTTTTCCACCAAACAATGCAGTATAAAATCAATTTAGGACATTTGCATTGTATTAAACATTGATGAGGAGATACAGAGGTCCTGTAAGTTACATAGGATGGTATGCATGAGTTTTGTGCTGTTTTAAATGGGTAGCTCCAGCATTCACGGTTTTGGGGATTGCAGGCATGCACCAACATAATCAATAGTTTCTTTTTGGTATATGCAGATTATATTTAAAGTGAAAAAAAATCACAGGTGGTGATAATTCACCACCATATTAAGAACTGTACTACACTTCCTGCCATGGCTGCATAGATTGTGTACTCCAGTCTCTTCCCTTTCATATCCCTCCTCTTTGCCTCATTCTCTTCTAGCCATGAGGTATTTGTAGATGCTTCGTCATGCTCATTCCTGATATGGGGCTGTAATTTTGTCATATTATTCCAGGGGGATATTCCCCACCTCCAGATTTCTCCCTGTTGGCTTTTCACCATTTAACTGTAAATTTAAATTTGCCTCCTCAGAACAGCTCAACAGAGACACTCATATGAATCTTTCTCTTGTCTACCCACTATCATGCCACTTGATTTGATTTTCTTTAATATAAAAACTGAAAATTTAGCTTATTTTCATTTGTTCATGCTCTATTTCTGCCAACTAAATGTAAGTGCGATTGGAAGGGAAATACTACTTAGTTATAACCATTACTCTAGCACCCAGAGAAGTGCCCGGCAAATATTTTTTGCAGTTACTATGTGATTGTTCCCAGCGGGATATCTAACAAAATGTGCATGCCTACTCACTGAGACAGCATTTGCATGTCTAGGAATTTGTAAGGAAACAGTCTTGAAAAGTCTACAAGGTGTAGGATATAATGATGTCTGTTATAATATTGTTTATAAAGAGGAAAGGGTCAGTAAATTTAATATACCCTTGTATGGAATTGTATAAACACAATAGAACTGGCACAGAGTGGAGTATTACATACCCTTTACAAGGAACAGTACATATGGGTCCTGCTTTGTACCCTCATATGCATTGTTTTTAATCATGGGTGTGTCTTCCCACGTGTCCAATGAAGTCTAGAAATCTGTGCACCAGATGTTAGCAGTGCTTTTGGGATGAGAATAGGTATTCTAAAATGAATGTCACTGGGTTTTGAAGACATGTGGGACAATCAAAGTGAAGAAAAAAAAATCTAGACATTTCCAATTATTCATAAAAACCATTTTAAATATAACCCTATCCATTTACCCTGGATATCAAGGAAACATGTGGTTGTCATTGCAGACTGTAAACTTAGTCATTATTGGGAGATCATTTGTAAATTACAGTTTGACATAAGGGTATTTGTAGCAATTCTATCTTTTTGGTTTTTCTTTTAAGATAAGATAGACACATCATGAAACATTTAAACATAAATCTCTTTATCAATGACCACTTTGACTCTAGGGTGAAAAATTGGCAAAACTTTGCAATAGAGATTTCCTAACTTAAAATGATCTTATTTTCTCTGAAGGTGCCACACAGAACACTTAAGAGTTAAGAGAGTTTAGTGTTCTTCCAGTTAAACAAATTCCAGTTGGAAACTTGGCTCGGGTGTGGCCTTTGGTAAATCCTTTAACTGCACCCCTTCTCTCCAATTCCCATTGTGCTCCAACTGTGCTGAAGTGATGATGCTAAAACATGTGGGTTTGGCTAGCACAGTGGCTATTCCAGTCAGTCCTTGTCACCCACAGGGGATCATTACCATGCCCAATTGCACCTTGAATCCACAAATCTGCAAAGGTTCAAACCATCTATATAAAAGGCATATGATTTCCACATAACCTATACACTTCCTCCTATGCACTTTAAATGCCTCTGGTAGCTGTAGCACATTGGAAATGCTTTGTAAATATTTGTAACAATGCTTTATTTAGGGAGTAGCAGAGAGTATAGAATTTTTTCTGATGATTTTCAATTCACACTTAGTTGAATCCATGGGAGACTTGGCTATAGAGATCTGACTACCCCTGTTAATATCTATGACCAGGATGGAAATAAGTCTTTTCACCTTATGAAGTGTTTCCATGTGGGCATTCCCTTCAAGTTCTTTTCTTCTCAGATTCATATATATTTTTTAAGTTTGAGGATATTATATTTACTTTCTTGTTTCCCCCTTTTTATTTAAATTTGAAACAAGCTTGTTTCACATGTCAATCTCAGTTCCCTCTCCCTCCCCTCCCCCCTGCCCTCCAACACCCATCCCATTCTCTTTCTACTCCCCAGGGAGGGTGAGACCTTCCATAGGGTGTCTTCAAATCTGTCACATCATTTGTCCCAGTGCCCATACCATCCCCAATATGTCTAGGCTGAGAGAATATACCTCTCTCTATGTGGAATAGGCTCCCAAAGTCTATTCATATACTAGGAATAAATGCTGATCCACTACCCATAGACTGCCCAGTCCTCCTAACTAACACCCACACTCAGGGGCTCTGGGTCCATCCTATGCTGGTTCCCAGCTATCACTGGGGTACATGAGCTCCCACTTCTTCAGGTCAGCTGATTCTGTGGATTTCTCCAGCCTGGTCTTAACAGTTTTTCTCATCACTCTTCCATCTCTGCAACTAGATTCCAGAAGTTTGGCTCAGTATTTAGCTTTAGGTATCTGTTTCTGCTTCCATCAGCTACTGGATGAATGCTCTAGAATGGCATATAAGGAGTTTATTGATCTCATTATCAGGGAAGGGCATTTAAGGAAGTCTCTCCACTATTGCATAGATTGTTAGTTGGGGTCATCCTTGTAGATCACATTTTCCTAATGCCAGATTTTTCTTTAAAGCTATAATGGCTCTCTCTATTATAGTTTTCTATTATCTGCTTTCTTGCTCTCCTCTATTTTCTCCTAACTCAATCTTCCTGCTCCTTCATGTCCTCCTCTCTCCTCCTCTTCTCCCTTTCTCTTTCTCTTAACTCCCTCCTCCCCCCCCCCATGCATCCAATTTGCTCAGGAAATCTTATCCCTTTCCCTTGCTCAGGGGGACCATGTATATCTCTCTTAGTATCCTCCTGGTTTCCTAGCTTTTCTGGCCATGTGGATTGTAGGCTGACAATCCTTTGCTCTGTGTCTAAAATCTAATATAAGTGAGTACATACCATGTTTGTCTTTTTGTGAATGGGTTACCTCACTCAGGACTATTTCTTCTAATTACATTAATTTACCTGTGAATTTTAAGATTCCATTTTTTTTTCTGCTAAGGGGAGGAGAGGAAAGCACATGGAACTAGGAAGTAGGAAGATTGAGTCAGAGGAGAAATAGATGAGAGAGAGAGAGAGAGAAAGAAAGAGAGAGAGAGAATAAAAGAAGGAGCCATTATAGGTTTGAAGAGAAAACTGACTCTAGAGAAATGTCCAGAGACCTACAAGTCTGACCCCAACTAACAATTTGAGCAACAGTGGAAAGGCTACCATAAATGCCCTTCCCTGATAATGAGATTGATGACTAACTTATCCACCATCATAGAGCCCTCATCTAGTAGCTATTGGAAACAGAAGCAGACACCCACAGCTAAACACTGAGTGGAACTGGAATCCAGATGCAGAGAGAGAGAGGACAAGACCAGGCTACAGAAGCCCACAAAGACAGCTGACCTGAACAAGAAGGAGCTAATGGACCCCCAGACTGATAGCTGGAAACCAGCATTGGACCAACTCAGAAATCATGAACATGGGTCTCAGTTAGAAGGCCTGGGAAGTCTAAGGGATCTCAGACAGTGGAACAAGGATGCACAAAATGACTTTGGGAACACATTCCCCATGGAGGAATACTCCTTTAACCTAGAGACAGAAGAGAAGGCCTAGTCCCTTCTCCAAATGACTTGACAGATTTTGTTGATCCCTCCTGGAAGGAATTACCCTCCCTGTGGAGTGGGGGGGGGGAGGAATGGGATGGGAGGGAGGGAGACAGGGAGGGAGGGATGGAGAAGAAACTGGGATGGATATGTAAAATAAGAGAAAAAAAAAAGAAAGAAAAAAACTTTCCTGGAGGCTAGGGAGATAAAATACTTACCACACAAGCACAAGCATTAAGAGCTGAGCTTAGACCTCCACACCCATGGAAACAACAACTTCAGGAGCATGCATCTGTAATAACAGCAGTGGAGTAGAAATTAAGGTATTGGGTAGGTGAGTCCTGGATACTACTGACCTGTCATGTCAACAAAATCCATGAGCTCCAGCTTCATTGAGAAACCAAATTTCACAGAATAAGAAGATTAAGAAAGACATCTGATTTTGACCTCTGACACACACACACACACACACACACACACACACACACACACACACACACACGACATACCAAAAGAAAAAAAGATGGGTTATTACTCTGATTTTCTTGCTGTTTAGAAAACCATGTTAGTATTTCTTAATGCCTGTGCGTCTCAGGTGGCCAACATTTTCTGACAACTTCAGGTATGTTAATAACCAAGTAACCAAGACATATTCCTCTGTTCTCTTTTCTTTGATGTTTTTGAGAACTTACCATGACTATTGCACGGTCAGCATTTCTGCCCCATTGACCCCCTCTAATTCCCCAGATTTCCTTCTCTCTCCTAAACTCAGGATTTCCTTTCCTTTGACTAATGTTGAATATACACATAGTCATACATATATGTGTGTGTGTAAAACCCACTAAGTGCACTTGGTGTTGTTCATATGTACACATGCTCATAGTTCATCATTTGGGGTTAGACAACCTATGTGGGTATTCATCCCTGGAAGAAACTGACCCACCCTCCCTCGGTAGCCATTAACATGGCCCCGGTGCATTTCCCCTGCCCACATAGGCAGGCACATGAACTGCTGTTGTCATCATGCCAGTCTAGTTCAGGCAACCTTTAGAAAGACATAAATCACTGTTTCACCCTTTCCAAATTATTTTCATAATTTCTGACAAGACAGAGAACTCTTAGAGTTCAGCAAAGATTTTTTTCATGACCTCAATGCAGACTGCTGATCCTTCCATTCACATGACTTAGTATATGGACTGCTGTTTAGCTTGTCTGCTAATGTCTCTGTTGTTAACTCATTTTCCCTCTTGCTCTCTATACGTTGGCCAGATAATTCCCAGGAGTAGTTCACCATTGATTTGTGCAGAAACCATGGGACTCCAATGTGGCTCACTGTGTAAACCTCCTCATTCAGTAATTCTCTATAATTAAACAAATATTGATGGGGCACATGCTAGTTTCTTTTCCACCTTTCAGTATCACTTTATTTTGCTATCCCTTAATTGACTTGAATCTGAAATTTTATATATACATATATATATATATATATATATATATATATATGTTTCTTATATATGTTTCTCTGTTGTTAATAACTTTTATTCTATCCTTGAAATGTGTCTCTGTGCATTTATGCCTATTTCTCTTGCATTTGTCTTTATTAATCAAATTACTTTAAATGTTCAGTCCTGTCCATTTGCCTTTGATGTCCTATAGATTCCTGAGTTTAAGCAATCTTGCCTTGCCTTCTCCTTGGTTTCTTTTGAGTAGCATGACCCAGTTCACATGCATGCTCCTTCAGGTTCAGTCTCAGTCTTCACAGCTTCATGCAACAGCAGACACCATGTTAAGTAGAGAGAGGAGATAGAAATGTGGGTTCACTGTAGAAACATGAATATTGTACTCATAGCATTTGCAGTCCTCCTTCCTCACCAGCTTCTCCAAAGTACCACTTGTGTCCTCAAAAATCATGGTCCTTTCTTGTACAATAATTGTTATGTGCATATGTATATTGTGCATATATTTATGCACACACACACACACACACACACAAACGAACCTCTTAGTATTGGTCCTGTGTGTGTGTATTTAAGGCTGACGGCTTTGGCCTGGATAATCTATTAGGGAAACTTTTCCCCAAAGAAAACTGATTCTCCCTCTCTAAGCAGCCATTGTTTGCCACAGCTATTCATCTAGGGGCGGGGCCTTGTGAAATTGCCCCTATCCATAATGGCATGTCAACTGATGTCATTATGCAGGTCTCATTTAGGCAATCCTGTTTGTATTTCATGGTACAGAGTCCCTGTCATGTCTAGAAGATGCTATCTAGCAGCAGGTGCCCTGATCCTCTGGCTCTTAAAATTGTTCTGCCTCCTCTTCTACAGTATTCCCTGAGACATGGGCTTAAGGGTTGCTCATTTCTTACAAATAGTTCTTTGCCTTAGAATGAATATCATAAATGCAAATACTTCAAGACTATTATGCAACATCATCTCCTCAGGGATTTTGTACCAAAAGTCAAAGCACAGTCCAAATACCCCTCTAGTGCTCACAAATATTTGATCATGCTGCTGCTCTCTGTGCAGCAAAGAACCAGGTGAAAAATATACCAATATCTGATCAAGGCCAGGCATTTCCCAGAACTCATGTAAAATACCCTAGTATGACACTGTATAGCACTTTGCCATTGCAGTTGTTAAAGCTCTAGAAAGACTCACATAAATGGTGTCAATTTCCCACAGGCTATGGAACATCTACGCCATATTTTTCATTTAATTACTTCTCTTAGCTATGAATTTATTAATACTTTAAATAAAACCACCTTGCTCCTTTATCAAAAATAAGGTTCCATAATTGTGAAGATTTGTGTCTGGGGCTTTAATTCAATTACATTGATCACCTGTCTGTTTTTGTGCCAATACCATGCACTTTTATTACTGCAGCTCTGTAGTATAGGGGTATAGTAGTAAAATCAGGGATGGTGATACCTCCAGCAGTTCTTTTACTGTTCAGGTTTATTCTAGCTATTCTGGTTTGTATTCCCATACGAAGTTGAGAACTGTCTGTAGTCGTACATGTTTTGTCTGAATAACCAGCCCACAAACAATAACCTGGAGACTTACTAATTATGAAATTTTGTACTTTAGTTTAGGCTTGTTCACAATTACTTCTTGTAGGCCAATTAACCCTGCTTCTATTAATCTACTTTCTACCACATGGCTTAGTTACCTCTGCTCTTGGCTGTATGTCTGACTTGTTCAGTGTCTCACTGGCGTCCCCCCCACCCCTTCTTCCCAGAGTTTTCTCTTTGCCCAGAAATCCCGTCTATACTCTCCTGTTTAACTATTGGTCATTCAACTTTTTATTATTGCACTAATCAAAGCAACACATAATCACACAATATACAAATATTACACAACTTCCCCTCTTTTGTCTAAATAAAAAGGAAAGGTTTAAACTCTAATACAATAAAACTATACACAGTGAGAACAAATATCAAGCAGGAATTACATTCATAATGTCCAATTCATTTGTATTTGGCAAATTTGGAGAAAATTCCTTTATTATCTATTCTATCTTTATGAATTTAAAGTTTTGTATATAAACCATTTTAATCATAACTCTATTACCATCCTGAAAATATAATTTTAGGTCTTAAACTTTTTATGAGATAAAATACTTAAGCTTTTATGTTTATACACTTTCCATGTCTTTTGTGAATATTCATTTTCTGAACTTGGTAACAAGGGAAATGTACCTATAACTATGTAGTGTTCAACCATATCAAAGACCCAAGAAGGATATAGTATTACCCGAGCAAACAGGAAGTGCAGAGCAAGCAACTTCCAAAATCCATAGAAATGACAGAAACCGTCAGCTGCTTGGAGAGTCAGTCAATGTTCTCTGAAATGTTAGGGCATCTATCTTCACCCTACAGGCCTAGAATATCTGACAGACTTTTCTGTGAAGCAGGGATTTTGAAGGAACGCCCTACCTTGTCTTGGCAAAATTTGGCAGCCATTTTCTTTTATGTCCTGTTTGTCCAGGATGGACAGCATACTCTCAGCAGTCAAGGCAATGGTAGTTTCTTGCCCAATGGCTAAATTTGCCATAATGAAAATAAACTCCATATGGAGGTTCTTAGATGCCTAGCATCCTTTTTTTAATAGATAGGTACTTCCAGGAGCAGACATGTCTCACTGTTATGAAAATCCTCAAGTAATTAAAACATCTTAAATGCCATATTCTATAGATTTCTGAAGTGTTTGAAGACGTATCTATCTAAAATATATCATTTTGACCTTGGAAACATACCCAACATGACTGCAATTTTGATTGACATGGATGACTAACAACTAGCCTAAATTTTTAAAATTATCTTAAAATAGTTTGTGAAAATACTTTCAAGGAATAGAAATTTACATTACATTTTTAGATGAGGGGCATAGGTACAATACCTTAAACAAGAATAGAAGCAAAAATACAGTGTGTTGTAACAAAAATAACCTTAAATTTCTATCAATATACAAAAATCCACACCAATATAAAATATTTGAGATTTGATAATTTCTTTTTAGTCTAATAGTAGATTCAATAACCTAATCTTTTCTCCTATTATTCCTATATCCCCCTTTTGTAGAAAGATATCCTTGAATCTAACCTGCTTTGCTTGGTTGCCTCCCTGACCGTGACCAATAACAACTTGCAAGCAACCTCCCTAAATGATGAAAAACATCCATAAACTACTGAGCAACCAAAACCCACCTACTCTACCTCTTGGGAATGTGAGCATAATTCTCTCTAGATTTCTTCCTGCCATCTGAGGGAAATGACATCTTTAGAGAACCCTGAGAAAAAGTGGATAATGATCAAACCCTGGGAGAGCTAGTTGTATCATTTGTTGTTTAGTCTCTGTTTGATGGGAAAGTGTGGAACTTATCTGAAATCATAGCTAGAGTAGTCTGTGAGTCTGGACCATCTCAGCTAGCAGCTTTGAAGTTATTCTAGATGCAGAATTTTGAGGAAATGGCAACAGAGGATTTCTGAGAGGCTGGATCACCTGGGCCATTTGTCTTCATTGGTGTCTTGTCCTTTCATTTTTCTGAAAATACGCAGCTCTTAAAGGTAACATACATATGTGCATTGGCACAAGTATAGAATGTTCAGTATGCACAAATCAGCTAAAGATGATTCTCTGTCCTTTATTTGAGCAGGTGAAAGGCATCTGTTAATTTTATAAGCCCATTTGGAGTATATAACCAAACTTTAACATAAACCTTCACCCACACCATATGGAAGAATGGCACTTAGTAATAATAATACATCATGTGAAGTCTGTAGCTAACAGTATTTATCATGTCTCAGTCTCCTAGATGTTCTCATAGTGAAGGATAAGAATATATGTCATCCCTCTTGTAATTCTTTCGTGGTTTCTTACTTCACATTTGTAGCCAAGATTTTCCAGATGTCTCCTCTGATCAAATACTTTTTTTATTAATTTTGAAGAAATCCATAGCTTTTGATTTTCTGTGTTAACAAAAGCAAAACCTATTCCCCAACACAACTTATTTTCCAACTTCTATTCTAAAGCTAAGACAGTCTTAAAATGTATAGATTGGTTTAAGTTAGAAGCTTCCATAGTTCACCAGCTATTTTGTTGTTGTTGTTTAATTTAAAATTAACAAAGCACTGTATTAGGTCCAAATTCTCTATGCTATAGTAGTTCCAATCCTTGTATGGCTTATTTTTTTTAATTACTTTCTCTCTCTGAAATTTGTTTTTTATAACTATCTATAGCTCTTTTCTTTCTTTAGCATCTAAGCACTTTTTAAGCATACTGTACCTTTTAGAGGTTTTTATTTGTGTGTCTGGACCTGGCTTTCTGTGTATCTGTAGCATTATATGACCTCATGAGCCAACCCTTAAATAGCTAGACTACCAGTGTGGCTCTGACAGCTGGCTCTACCCATTGGGTTCCCTGAGAGCCTAAATTCATGCCATGCCAGTGCTTGACTATGCTTGACTATATTAAATGCTGCAAGCACAAGGCCTACTCAAGAAGCTAAAGTTGCCTGGAAGCTGTGTCTGTCTTGGACCATGTTAGGGAATTTTTTCAGCTTTTTCAGGCTCTATGTGGATTGGGAACCATATGTAATAGTACTTTTTCACTGGGACTGCCATCCCACAAATAATGACCCAGAGACTTATTAATTTGGCCTTTAGCTTGTGTTTGTCTCCAACTAACTCTTATAACTCAAACTAACCTGCTTCTATTAGTCAATGTTCTACCATGTGACTTGGTTACCTGTGCTCTGGACCATATGTCCAACTTCTTCAGAGCCTCACTGGCATCTCCACATCTCTCTTCTTCCCAGAATTCTCTCTCTCTTCCCAGAAGTCCTGCCTATACTTGCTGCCTAGCTATTAACCATTCAGCTATTGACTTGAATGGTCAATAGCTAGGCAGCACTAATCACATCAATACATCTTCATATTGTGTACAAATATCCCACAACAATTGTCCTTTCAAGGTCTATAAAAAATGTGCTACAATATTGATGGGGATTGAGTTGATATTGTAAATTGCTTTTGGTAAGATGAGCATTTTGCTATGTTAATCCTATCAATCCATAAGCATGAGATCTTTCCATCTTCTAATATCTTCTTCAAACACTTGGGTTTCTGACATACAAGTCTCCCACTTGCTTCGTTAGAGTTACTCCCAAGATATTTTATATTATTTGAGGCTAGAAATTGGGGAACCCTGAGGAAGATATGGAGGAAATACTGTAGGAGTTAGAGGGTAGGTAGGACACCATGGAAACATGGCCCACTGAGTCAATTAAAGAGATTCACATGAGCTCACAGGCACCGAAATGGCAAGCATGCGTCAGCACCAGTTTCCCTGTGTATATGTTATGGCTATTAGCTTGGTGTTCTTGTGAGACTCCTAACAGTAGGAGCAGGCATATTTCCAATACTTTTACCTGCTCTTGAGACTCTTCCTCCTATTGGGTTGCTTGTCCAGCCTCAATATGAGGACTTCTTGTTTTCTCCTGTCCTGGCGTCTCTTGGAGACCTGCTCTTTCCGGAGGAGGAAGCAGAGGGAGTGGATCTGGAAGAAAGAGGTATGTGGGAGAGCTAAGAGAAGAAGAGGAGAAGCTGTGGTTTTGATATATTGTATGAGTGAATAATCTGCTTTCAATAAAAAAAAATAACTTGTAAATAAAACCATCTTGAAAGGATGCTGATGAACTCTGCTTGGTCATCTGCCCCCTTCTGTCCCATCTCCAATGTAATTCATACCAAGATTTGGTCTGTAATATATGTCTTTAAAGAGTTTATTTCTTAATTTATATTTTTTTGAATTAAATATAATTGCATAGCTTCCTCCTTTCTCTCCTCTCTCCTACTCTTCCCATTCTGTCTTCGTTCCCTTTAAAAATTGTGGCTTCTTTTTCTAAATAGTTTATTTATAGAAGTAAAATTACTGATTAAAATTATGAGTATGTGGTTTCACAATAAAGTATTAGAGGTTTTGTTCAGATTCTCTGTTTCTTCTTTTTTATTACTATTTTATTTTTTATTTTTATTTTACATATCGATCCCAGTTCCCTCTCCCTCAGTCCCTCCCTCCCTCTTTCCCTCTCTCCCACCCTCACATGCACCCCAACAACCCTCCCCTCCCATCCCCCCCCCCACTCCACATGTATGGTGATGCCCTCCAAGAGGAGTCATCTAAATCTGTCAAGTCATTTGGAGTAGGGACTAGGCCCTCCCTCCTGTCTCTAGGTTAAGGCATTTGTTCTTTTTATTTAAAACGTTTATTAATACATTTCGCTCATGTTTCTCCACCATATGCTCTGATATCCTCCCCACCTCCCTAGCTGACAGCTTTCATGCTCTTTCTCTCTCTTTCTCCAAGAACAAAAACCAAACAAGCAAACAAACAAACAAAAACAACCTCAACTGAGGAAGAGAGAAACACAATTGAGAAAAGCCTCTATTTGATTGGCCTATGACAAGTATGTGGTGCATTTTCTTGATTGATGATTTATGTGGAAGGACCTTCCCCACTGTGGCCAGTGCCGTCCCCAGTAGGTGGTCCTGAGGTATGTAAGAAATCAGACTAAGAGAACCACAGGGAGCAAATTACCAAAGCCAAAGCACCATTTCTCCATGGTCTCTGCGTCAGTTCCTGCCTCCAGGTTTCTACCCTCTGCTCCTTTCCTAACTTCCTTTCATGATGGATCATAAACTATAATCTGAAATAAAACCTTTCCTCCCCAAGTTGCTTCTCATGGTGCTGTTTTATCACACCAACCAAAGGTAACTAGAGGAATATTTGAATTGAACTGGGGGAGACACAAACAAACAACTGTTCGCCCCAAAAATAGCTCTGATATTAGACCAAAGAAACATTGCCAATATTGATTACTCTGGTAATGCAGTTCAAACCAGGGTCAACGTGCCACGAGCAATGTGACTCAAAGGCAGCTGTAGCTCCAAAATCGGACACAGCATTAGGAAAGCCACCTCTCTAGAGCTCTCTACAGCAACTTGCAAGCAGCTCCACTGAAGATGGTTTCCTTTCCTGCAGGTAATTGATGGTTTTATAAGCATGGGGAGGGTAATTGAATGTTTATTAAACTTGCCCATTTAGTCTTGTCCAGAGTTTAACAACAGCTCTGACACAGGAATTTGTCTAGTTTAGAATTAAACACACACACACACACACACACACACACACACACACACACACACACACACACACACACGAAAAATTTTGGTAATGATAGCATAGCACTAAAGAGTATGTTTTAAAAAGGTATAACTGTGCCTTTAAAATTGAAGCTGACTGGGTGTTTTAGTCACTTTTCTCCCCGTTGTGACAGAACCCCTGACACTGCTAAAAATGGAAAGAGATTCATTTAGCTCACATCTTCAGATGTTTCATCCCATCAAGTGGGTAAGATGGCACAAAAGAGTGATGTCTGTCATGAAAGCCTAGGCAAGGGAGAGAGGAAGGGGAAGAAGGGAGGGAAAGGGCTATTGCAGTTAAATAAGGATCAGGATAAACGAACAGATGTTTATTCAGGGAGAAATAACTTACAACCTAGACAGATTAACACCGGCTCCACCGATGCTCTCCTCTCTGCGACCCAACAGCCAGAGCATTCCCTGGTTCTTTCTCAGACCTCCTTCCACAGGTCACTTCCGCCCATGGCTCCACCCCCCAATGGGCATGGTCAGTGCCACAGAAGGAGACAAAGTGAATATCCCACTACAGAGGGCAGAGAAGGGAGGATGGCAGAGAAGGGGGAGGAGGAAAGGGCATGACTGGGTACCAACTGTGTCTGTCATGGCACTCCTTGACATGGTGCCTCCAGTGAGGAATGAATTATTCAATAAGCCTTACAGGACACTTTATATCAAAATCATAATATCTGATAACAGCTGTTTAAATATTTTAGCATCTTAGTGGACTAGAAAAATATGTTAAATGAATGTGTTGGTTTTCTACATTTTGAGGCATATGAATTGTCTAGACTTTAACACTGTCTGAAGTATGTCCCCAATGAAAATACCAGGAATGTGTAGCAATATGGATGTCTAAAACATTTTACCTCACAAGTTAGAGGTTTAGTCAGCTAAATGTTTGAGGTTTTCTCATTGTCTTTGTTGTTCACTCTGTTTTTAGTACAGCTACTGATTGTTCTGCATTTCTAAGCTTACATGTAAACAGAACAAGCCTATTTTGAAAAATATGTTCTAGTTTTGTAAAGTTACTACTACCTACATATTCATATTTTTGTTTTTGGTTAAAGACTTCAGGTCATCAAACTCTATATTATGAAGACAGTTGAAGTCAGCCCTCACACAACAACATTGTGTTATTCATCAAATTCCTTGTCCTTTCACAGCATGAATACATTTCAACTGCATCAGATTCAAAACCTTTGCAGGAATATGTTGGCCCAGAAGCTACAACTTAGAAAAGAAACATTGACCAATAGAGAAATTACAAACCTTTGTGAGGTAGCTACAGTACCCACAATCATTTATTCATTTACTCAAGATTCATGCATGACAGAATAAGCTGAACCCTTAAAGGCAGTGAAAGTTTACATAATATAGTATGTTTGCATCCCAGATATTACACAAAACTACTAGCAATGGAGCATTTTCCCTAATATTCTGCAAGAACTTTAAGACAGGTACTTTTAATTGAGAAATAATGGAAATTCAAGAATTGCTAAATTAGGATAATAATCATAGTCTCCATAAATTGTCATATATCAACCAGAAGCCCATTAGCTGACTCATCTTATGTCTACCAGTAATATTTTTAAACATTAAAGAAACTCAGGGTTCCTTATACCTCATCACAGACTTCTCAGAGAAGTTTGTTCCATACTGATTCTTCTATCTCCTATTCCTCTTCCTTATCATCATCATTTTTTGTCGTGTTGGGGATCAACCTCAGGGCCTTGCATATGCTACTTAAGTATTCTACCAGTGAGCTACATGCACAGCCTCATCTGTACTGAGAAAAGAGAAACACACATTCAAGAGGAAAAGCATTTGACATTTTAGGATGAAATATGAGAGAATGTTGAGTAAGTACACAGCTCCATAGACTTTGAGGAGGAGATGCAGGTAGCACACTAGGGAGGTAGATGATAGAAAAAGATCAAAGACTGTTAGCTCAGGCAAGTCAAGGAAGATTTTATATGCTGTAGGAAGCATCAACCATGAAGCAACAGACAGAGCGACCTCCCAGATCTGAACTAAAGGCAGTCAACTTAGAAAGTGTGCAAGTGCTGTAGGTGAAAGTGATAGGTTATACTAGCACAGTGGACATGGAGGATACCTGCTGGGGAAAAGATGCTTGGAGCTCACCCAGCAGCATTCATGATGTGGAGATGAGATAGTAGGACATTTTTTCATTTCATTTTCTACATTTGAAGCATTGCTCTGCTTTCCAGATACATAAATACGTGTTTAGCTTGAGTGTGTTCTTTTGTTTTGCTTTGTTTTTAGTTTTTTTTAATTTATTTTATATTTTTTAATTTTTTTCTATCCCAGTTCCCCCTCCCGCCCTCCCATGTGCCCGATCTCCTCTGATCTCAGAAGCTTGAGTGTGTTTTTACATTAGAGAGTACATCTCTCAGACACACACTGTAGTTTGTCAGTGGGTACTGGTTAGAAGCCCCGTTTCTATTTAGTTGTACCAAGCTTGAGAAGGTAGTGAGCTGTGAGGCAGTGTGCACAGCTGTCAACCTCAACACAGAATGCAGGTGACACTGGAAAGTGAAGATGTGCATCTGAGCAACAACAATGGCATTTGTTAATTTTGCTTTTGAATTCTCATATTGGGATTATGAACGTTATATTTTATGAACTGTTGACAGATTATGCATGATTATAATTTTATCTTCACAGTTGTGAAGTGGAAGTTGTGTGTGGATTATAAATCATTATTGTATTCAGGGCATAAGTGAGAAAAAGGAAGAATGGGAGGCTACAACACTCAACAATGTTCTATGTATCACAAGTATTCCTTAATCTGTTCCAAAAGTCTTAAGTTATAAAAAATCCAAAATATATAAGAATTTACAAGAAAACCACTTCATTTCCCACAAATTCTCTGATTTATTGCCCTTACTAATACCTTTGTTTCAAGTATGAAAGACTTACAAAACATTTCGAGGAACTCTGCCCTGAGAATACTTAAGTAGTTATGTGAAACTAGAACTATCACTGTTTTTTCCTTTGTAATCCTGCATATTTTTCCCCTTTTTATAAGGATTTTACTATTTATGGTCTCTAGCATTTTAACTTTTAAAAAAATTTCTCATTGACAATTTTGGTGAACCCCCCCCCCCCACATGCTGCAAATCCCTCATCTATTGACAGTGGCCATTGTGGATTTGGAGCTGTCGCTGCTATCTTGTATAGCCAATCATATTGAACTTAGCACAATGTAGTCAGTGATCATCCATGCTGTATCATTTTGGCACTTCATTTCTCACAGCCAGGAAGTGTTCCATAGTACAGATAGATCACAGCTTATTGATCCATTCATGAGCTGATGGACCTGTGGATTGCCCTTACTTTTTGACTCTTCTGAATAATGCTGCTGTCAGTAGGATTTTATATCAAATAATGTCTTAGTTTCTGTGATGTGGGCAATTACTGGGTTGAGTCTTAGTGTAACTTTACCTGTCTTACTTTTCTCCAGAATGGCTATCTTATCAGTAATGTATCAGGTGTCATTCCCCACACACCCTTTTCAATACTTGCTATGGTCTTTAGCTTTTGTGTTAGCCTTACTAGTGGATGTGAGCTTCCATCCATTGTAGTTCTGCCTTTCACATCCCTAGCAACTACCAAGCAAACCAATCATTCTTTATCATATATTGTTTGAGCTCACTATTTTAGATATCCATGTACAACATCCAACTTCCTGTTTTCTTTTATAATTTTATTTTAAATGCTAGTTAAGTCCCTCTAAATTAAGATCATAGCTCAAAGTAAATTGCAACCCACAGTTTTAGAAAACCCTGGGCTGGGTGATTCACAGGACTCTTTCCAGATTTAACACACCGTGCTTTGTGTGGCATTATTCTTCTAAATGCTTCATAAACAGTGTTGCAATCAGTATTTATAACAAGCCTTTGAAGCAGGAATAAAAAGCTTCATTTTATGAGGTTCAATCTCAAAAGTCAAATAAATAAAATAAGTGCCTGTAAGGCCCATGCCATTGAGTGTTTATTGAAATAAAGCCTGGCTCTGTTCAGCTGATATTTTCAAAGTCAGCCTTTTCAGTATTCAGTGATTCTTACCACATTACTGCACGAATTATTTATTTTGGTCTGGTTTCTTAATTGGTGATTTAAAAGTTTTTTCTTCTGTATATAGTGTTCATATGTATTTTTCAGTAGAAAATTGGCAACAAGGCGGTGGAAATGCTGTAGCATTTAAGAGCCCTTGCAGCTCTTGCAGAGGACTTGAATTTGGGTTTCCAGTACCAACACTAGCGCTTACAACTCCCTGTTAACTCCAGTGCCAGGGAGTCTGATGCCTACTTCTGGCCACCATCGGCACCAGCAGCATGTGCTACACATACAAGGCACACACACATATACATACAATGAAAATAAAGTTAAATTTTAAAGAATTAGAAATTTGGTAAAGAAAAGCACTGGGCAAAGGAATTGGTTAAAAATAAAAATAAAAAACAAACAGTAATCCTAGCATAAAAGATAATTTAGTTTGTGGTATGAACACCTCTCATTTCTCTTTAATAAAACTTGGATTATACTGCATACAGCTGTAGTGGGAGATTCACTTTGTCTCCTTCTGTGCTACTGACCACACCCATTGGGGGGTGGAGCCAGTTAAATTACATTTTAAATTATTATTTTAGATACAAAATATGTTTTTGAACATTGAACATTTTACTGCATCAAGGACTACCTTGTATATATTATGTTGGTGGTCTTTTAGTTATTTTTTTCTCCTAACTTCTTAGGCTCTGCCTTCAGAAAACCCATTCTGTCTCTCCTCACATCTTATGTGTCCTCAGTAAACACTGGCTGAATTTGGCTTTTTCTGGTAAGCAATGAATGGTCTTGCCCCACAGAAATGTTCATGTGGAAGTTATTTTCTTTTTTTAGAACACATTCTTAATTTGTTTATCATAAAGATTTCAATAATTATCTCACAGTGTCTCTATATTGACTGTCTATATTCTGCCTCAGACCAAATATGAACCCTTCACAGATTTGAACTGTGGTCATAAGCATGCCTTCTCATTAAAATGCCGATATTTCCTCTCCATTGTCTAGCTGATCTAGCTTACAGGGTCTGGTTGGGATGATGGACCAGGTCTTGAGCAAAGCCATCATGGTGCTTACTGTGTAAAGTGGATTCTCTCATGGATCAAAGCTGTGCTTTTCAGGCTGATGTCCAGACACCAGATGGCTTCACAAGCCTTCCATGCAGAACACTAGCAGCCAACTTCAGTCAGTTATATAGCTCCTGTTAATATTTGTAGAGTGTCTATTTGGTCCCGGCACATGTGTTCATTATCTATTGGGCAATGGCATTCCTTGTGAAGCTAGATCTGATGGCTGCTAAGCTCTGTTGCAATTCTTGCCATCATCAGCTATCACCCAGGTTTGGGGTGATAACAATGTAATGTCTTCTCAGAAGAAACATTCAGATCACCTTATCATATCTGAAGAAATGTCTTAACTACCATTGTGAATATGAGCATTTATGATTTATTTATTTATTTGTCATCAGTACCTCTTTCTACATGTGAATGACAGGCAGGTGTAGTGTTTTACAATCTGTAAGCCCCTCCTTCCTAAAACTGCCTAAAAACCTCTCGTGAGAGGCTAGCAGAATGCCAGTGTCACTCCACAACTGCACATGCAGAGTCTTCACTGAGAAAAAGGCTTTTGTAGGAGGCATTTATTTCAACAATTCTAAAATTGCCTTCAAATGTCTTTTGATATTTTGGATCTGAGTTTTTATGTCCTCATGATCAATATGAGGGAATTTTGCTGCTTAGTGGGGGTATGGCTGGACTCTAAATGCTGCTTCTGTGAACACCCATCCATACAAACTGAAGAAATGTACAAAGCCCTCTGCATGCTTAATCAGCTCTGCTTGTATAAACTCTAGGAAAAGAATATCATATAACTTAAGGTTACGTTTGTCATCTTCTTCCTCAGTTACACTCCCTCGTGCCACAGTCCTGGACCTCCTAAATTGACAGACAAAATTTTGCAGGTTTGTCCTGACAAGTAGACTACTTATGATTTTGGGGGGGGATTATATTCATTTTCAGCATTAATTTCATAGAATAAGCAAAAATGTCCAACTTTGTTTACTAATTTTATACTCATCTGTTCTTTTAATATCCTGTCTTGGTTCTCTAGTTATAACATAGACAAACCTGAAGTTTGCTAGAAACATTTGCCATTAGCTTCTTCTGAAAAAAAAATTAAATTTGAGGATAATCCTACCTCCAGAGCTTATTCTGTTCCTGGCCATTGACTGTGACAGCGGAAGGCTCATCTGAAGGCACCAGAGCATCTCATCTAAAAGCATAAAACATATTACATTTCATGAAAAAGCTAATTCAGATTGTTTAATTCTGGTAATATTGCCTCTGTCACCTTCAAAATCAAAATGTTCTTTCCTGTTATTATAAGGAAAACAACCAAATTGCTAAAAAACCCATTTGAATACACAGCCGCCTTATGTTGCATACTAATTTGATTAAAAACACCAGTGCCTCACCAGCATTTTTATATAAAACACATTGGTAAATTTAACAAAGGCTATAGAAAAATATGTGTATCCGATAAGGTTCTGATGAGCAGGTCTCACCGCACTGACCGATGCCCCTCTGGACTGCAGGACAAGACCTTCCTGGCTGTTGTGGAAGGCACAAAACAATTGCCTAGCTGTATTTGTTTGCTCGCTGCTTTGGGCACCGAGCCAACCTCATTGCAAATAACTGCATTAGCCGAGTGTATCCAAATTATTACAACGCAGCGTCCATCCCCGTTATTGCTACTGAGGCATTTTTCTGAGCCTTCGTGTCACCAGGATGCATTTATTTGAAGGGTGAGGATCACATCAATTCAGGTCTACTTGAATTTATGGAAAAGTGAGATGATTTCTTTCACAAGTGGTTTTATTTTTCCTGTCTCTGTGAGGAGTCTTTGAAGTGCTTATTGCTCGGCTCTTATTAAGTCAAAAGGGTTTCTGATCCTTATCAGGGTATTTGTCTTCTTGGGTTTTTGCATTCTTTTATTTTAGTTCATCATTTATTACCTCAAGATATTTTTCCAGATTGCTTTTATGCGATATTTATCTACATTCTAACTGTTGTTGACATAGCATCTCATAATACTTGTGAAGAGTCAATGTATTGGTAACGGGGCAAAGCCAAACTGTACAATTGGATAGAATGAGTATTTAGAAATTCTATTCCTTCATATGTAAGCTGCAACCTAGGACTGCATAGAGAAAGCAAATGCTAGGTCCTTTTTGATGACCATACTGGTGAATTCATACATCAATGAGCACTTCTAATGGCTCATTACTCCCTAACAATGGGTGTGCTATCTCAGAAGACACAGCAGCTCCCAGCCCACAAGGTTGCCGAGTAGATGTCAAAACAAACTGGTCCAGCAGAAACCATCCTGATTTATTTCTTATTTGGGCCTCTGATGTACCTGCATTGCATAGTTACTGTTGGGCTGGTTTGTTTTAGCTTCTATTCAAGGAGCAGATTGTCTATACATTGAGAGTCCTGGGTTGCTCTTCCAATTGTTTAATGACACAAGTTGGCTCAAGCTTCTTCTTAATATCTTGATTTAAAAATTTCATAACCTGTGGTATGAAAGCAGAAGTATCAGATCTACCACATGCCATTAAGACCATCCGTAGAACTAGAGAATATTTCGAACATGAAATATCTATTGCACAGTTAGTGCTCAGGGTTCTGTGGCTGTTCAGTCCCCAAATAAGATATTCTTTTGAAAATGTTTTAAAAGTGAAAAAAAATGTAGATTTGTTTGTCTGAAAAACTACAGTGAATAACAGAGCTATCTTCTAAAAGAGTTTTTTTTTGTTGTTGCTGTTGTTATTGTTTTAGTTTTTTTCATGTTTTATAGTTTTATTCTTTTTTGGCTCACATACTCGTTTTAAAGACAGTGTCTCTTTCACTTTTCTTGATGCATTTTTACAAAAGTCAAAAGAGGACATCAGATTCCCTGGGAGTGGAGTTATAACTATTGAGCCACCATGCAGGTGCTGAGAACTGAATCCAGGTGTCTCTCTGCAAGAGTATCCACTCAGCTGTCCTTCCAATCCCCCCAAAAAGGTTTAATTCCACCAAACGCTACTTTGCATGAACTTCAAATTCAGCAAATACTTCATTTGATCTGAGTTTTACTTTTATAGCATTTTCAGTGCTCTGGGAAAATAATTCTGAGATGAAAAGCAGGACTAGGGCTTCCCTGATTCGTCTATCATTGCCCTGTCTCACTCAAATGTGCTGAGCATGGTGGTTAAACTACACATGCTGAGTTCCACACCAGGCAGCCTTTACCAAGCACTGCTGGAAAAATGTTCTGACAACTCAGAGAGTTAGATACTGAGCTAGCAGTGAAACAGTTAAAACATATAAATCCAAACATTAAAAAAAAATGTTTAAGCATTTCTTTTGTTGAGGTTATGACATAATTACAGCATTTCCCCATTCTCTTTCTCCCCTCCAATCCATCTCATTTATCCCTCCTCACTCTTCCAAATTCATGAACTCTTTTTATTCACTAAATTTTATTGCATTCACATATGTACACACTTACATTACTAAATATAGCACGCTCAGTATAGTGTTACTTGTATGTATGCCTGTTTTCAGGTGTGACCACTTGGTATTGGATAACCTGTTAGTGTGCTTTTCCCCGGGGAAGACATTCTCCCACTCTGGCATCCCTTGGTTTACTATGGTTCTTTTTGTAGGGAGTGTGCCTTTACTCATGTCAGCAGCTCCACCTGTAAAGTCTCAGCAACATGGCAGCCTAAACATGAGCTGAAGTGAACAAACCCCAACAGTAGATTATACATACTAAAGTGCATGGGAGAAAGCCATAAAATTTATGGTAAATGTCCTAAGGTAACAGATGGCATGAAATTACCTTCCCATTAGGATAATGAAATAAGATTTTTTCTTTTATATTTAGATAAGTATGAGTGAGTATATAATCATGAGTTTTATAAATCACATTAAATCAAATGCATGTGTGTTTTGTATGTCTGTGTGTTTTAGATGAAATGTAAATTTTCTGTGCACTATATAATATTGTTGATGATTTGTATCTTTTACAAAAAGATTTATTATATTATTTGTGTGTGTGTGTGTGTGTGTGTGTGTGTGTGTGTGTGTGTGTGTGTATGAGCATTTGTGTGCAGTGCTCAGCAAGGCCAGAAGAGGGTGTTGGATTCTCTGTCACTGGAGTTGCAGGCTGGTGTGAGTGGTGTGGTGTGTGTACTAGGAAATGAACTTGGGCCCTTTGGAAGAGCAGCCAGAACTCCTAACAACTAAGCTGCCTCTCCAGCCACTGTATCTTTGTTACCTCAATTTTCTCAGTATTACTTATCACCTGATGTAAGTTTTTAAAACTCTGTGTTATTTTGTATAAAGTCATTCAGTGAGGCCATGGAAGAAGCTGGTGCACTGCCTTTGAAGTGTTGTCCTGTCCTGTGGTGAGCTTTCCCTGGCTTTGTCCTTTTCTTTTTAGGGGCTCCCAAAATGACACTTTACGTAATAGTAAGATACGGTTTCTCAAATATTCATCTTCTCTTCCTCAGCCTTCATTATCTTATTGTCCTTCCAGTGTTATTCAAGTTTTAAATTTCAATGATCACATTATAGTGATATAAGTTGTCTGATTATCTTTCTGTGAAGTAGAGTAATGGAAGATAATGTTTGATTTCTAAGTGAAATTTAGGGAGGAATTCTTGTGTGCAAACTATTTCTAGATGCTTCTGAGCTATTGTACAATAAGAGTATAGTTATCACATTAACTATTGAAGTCTGAGTTAAATATTTGAAAAATATTATTTTCATTTGTGGGATGCTATAGCAAAAGTATCCTAAAAGGGCTAATTTTTAAAAATGAGAAATTTACTCTATTACAACTTTGGATATTTAAAATTTTAAATCACATTTTCTCTGACTGAGCTGGCACAGACCCACCACAGCCCCTCCCCTGGCTTCTGGAAGCTAAAAACATCATGGGCTTGAACATGGCTGTCTTCTACCAGGGTCTGTTGACATCAGCATCTTCATAATGCATGCCTTCTGCCATGTCCACATTTCCCCTTTTATAAGGAATCTGGTGGCATGGTTAAAGTGTATACCATGACCTAAGTTGAATTTGGCTTCCATTATTTATTCTTGATCGAAAGAATTCGGCTGATGCTATGTGATCCACTGTTCTTAGAAACTTCCATCTTCAAAGCATGACTTTTCTATTAGCAGAACCACAAGTTTTCCAAGTGCTTAAAACAAATGCTTTTCTTGGAGACAAGTCACCTTATTTTAGAGAACCCTCAAATAAGTAAAAACCAGGAGAAGGAGAAGGAGAAGGAAAAGGAGAAGGAGAAGAAGAAGAAGACCCATTCTATCATCATTCCTTCAGCAGACAGCCATGCAGAGCTGAAGGCTGTGGATGCTGAGTGATACAGGGATCATCCAATCCATACAAGGCTTTGAGTTCAGTTCCAGCCCTAAGGAAGTCAAGAGTTCATTTGAAGATTGTGCTATTTGCTGCTTGGTGTAAAACTTGTAAAAAGATTTTTTTGAGTTTACAAGGGGACATGAAGATTAGGGCGTTTTAGTTTGGGAGTACCACTTTTCATTTCACAGATGAACAAACACTTGAAGGCCCTAAGCAATATTTGTCCAGAAAGGAAAAAAAGAAAAAAGAACTTGCTGGCAGATGGATTAAACAGACAAACTTTTATCAATAAAGAATATTTTATGCCTTCAAAAATATACAAATTGGAGGCTTCAGTTGGGAAACATACAGTCTTATACTTAATGTGCACACACACACACACACACACACACACACCTACTAAAATGCAGACATATCACAGAAATGAACCTCCATACATAGGCTTTCACTTTGTAAACTGTCAGTGAGATCCATAGACACAGAAGGTACAAAGGGAAGGAACACCCTTAGGGATGCCATATCAGTTGGTATCTGCTCTGGGATACTGCAACCCTAAGGTTTGACTTCACTTTTGCCTTATTGTGCTGGTTTTTTTCCCCTCCCAATTCTGCTCTGATTATTTAGCTGACTGAAGCAACTAAAGTAGAAGTTGCGACATCTTTGCTTTTACAGTTGATTTAAAATAACATAAAGGCAGGAGACAGTTCTGCCTGCCATTATATAATGCTTACAAAGTAATTATATGTGTCACTTGACATTGCCAAAAACATATACATACAATACAAAACAGCACAGCTTCATCTCTAATGTAGTGTTTAACCACACACATGAGTATGGAAGCAGAATCAAAGAGAAAAGATATTTGCTTTGTGAGAGAAAACCAGAGTATGAGTTATGCCATCCATTTCTCGATTTCTATCCTTAAGATTTTCCCTAAGTAATAATGCTCCAAATTCTCTGAGTATTGAAATAGCCCTACTTAGCAACAAGCAGGTGTCTTCCTTTAGCTCTGAGTTGTGGATTTTTCTTTGTGATATTATTATAAGAACAATTTCAGTTTTGTTGTTTTGTTTTTTGAGATGGGGTCTTCCTAGATAACCCAGACTACCCTGGTACCCATGATGTACTCTAGACTGGCCTTAAACAATGATCCATCCTCATCTACTAAGAATTGGGGTTAAAGATGTTCACCACCATGCATAGCTTCTTCTATAATATTCTTCCTTGTTTTAATTTTTTAAAAAATATCTTACTTTACATACTAATTCCAGTTCCCTCTCCCTCTCTTCCTCCTGCTCCTCCCTCCTTCTCCCTACCCCAACCCCCATCCACTCCTCAGAGAGGGTGAGGCCTCCCATGGGGATCATCAAAGTCTGTCACATCACTTGAGGCAGGACCAAGGCCCTCTGCACTGTATCCAGTCTGAGCAAGGTATCTCTCCATAGGGAATGGGCTCCAAAAAGTCAGTTCATGCACTAGTGGCCCCACAAACTGTTCAACCCACCCAACAGTCACCCATATTCAGAGGCCCTAGTTTGGTTCTCTGCAGGTTCCCCAGCTCTCAGTCCAGAGTCAGTGAGTTCCCACTAGCTCAATTCAGCTGTTTCTGTGGCTTTCCCCATCATGGTCTTGACCCCTTTGCTCATATTATTGCTCCTCCCTGGCACTAGGGAAATTCCCAGATATCACAAGAGTGACTCCAGCTAAGAATCTAAGCAATAGTGGAGAGGGTTCCTTAACTGCCCTTTCCCTGTGATCAGATTAATAACTACCTTCTAAAATATTTTAATGGTTATGCTCCACTATTAGATTTTGAAACAATTATTTCCTTTTTGTTCTTAACTAGCTGTGTTTTGGAAAAGTTTTTCATTTTTAATAAAAGCCTACTTGTATTTCAGTTATTAGACCCAAACAGTGAGATTTGTAAATTTATCTTCCTCTAGAACAATGAATCTCAAACTTCCTAAAGCTGTGATCCTTTAATACACTCCTTCATGTTGTGGTGACCCGAACCATAAAATCATTTTTGTTGCTACTTCATAACTGGAATTACGCTACTGTTATAAATCATAATATAAATATTTTAAAGTTAGAGGATTACCAAAGGGGTCATAACCCACAGATTAAGAACTGCTACTCTGAACCAGAATTCTGGATACAAAGACACAGAATTAAAATATTTTAATGATTTATTATCATTTGAGCATAGTAGATTATTATCAATCTTTGCAGCTATCTACAGTTACGTAAATGAAACCTACAGAAATATATTACTTAATTAATCTTCCATTGTGATTCTATGCACAATGGTGTTATTTCCACCATTTTAAACAAAATTTATGTAAATTTAGACTTCAAGTAGTTAAGACATGTATTTCCTTTGATTACATATACAAATAACAGAAATAATTTCTTAAGAACTGTTATATGCTTAAAAGGAGTTTGCCCTATTAAATTCTGAGTCAAATTCCGAAGCCCTTCACTGTTGCCCAAAACACTGAGGAATGGCTTTATTTTGCCTTACAGTGAGCTGTCTTATGTCACATGGCTTCAGGAGCTATGCAGAGCTTACTGAAATAACTGGAGAAGACTAGACCACTGTGTGAGATGAATGTCAGTAAACTGTGGGATTTGCTTTCATAAAATAGTCTTTATAATTATGGGATTGCTGATGTATCTGACTATATAGTGACATGTAACAGTTGTTTTTCCAATTTTATTCCTCAGGTAGATCCCCTGAGAGAGAGGAAGGGAGGAAGATATATAGGAAGTGCTATGCTTTGTGTGTATTCATGTGTATTTGTTTGTGCGTCAGTTCATGAATTCACTGTTCAAAATATTTCTTCATATAGAATGAGGACAGTATATTAAGAAATAGAAGGCCATTTGAATTATACTCAGTTATGCTATTTAATTTTGTAAATGTTGAAATAGGAGTTAACATTTGCCACATACTGCTCAAACCTCTTTACATGCGTTTATTAGCTTAGTCTTTACCACTATGAAATGATAGCGGCAACATGACACTGCTACCACGCGGCAAAGCCAAACTCCCAAGCAAGGCTCTCTGTCATAGGGCTCATGTTCTCCATCACTACAGCAAAGCACTTTTTTACTTGTTCAGTCTGGTTTTCTGTGAAGATTTGTACTAGAATTTCAGTGTCTTTGTAAAAGGGATATCATACTGAGCATTTCGATAGTAATAATTTTCAGACAAAACATTCATTTGTTACTAAGTATTCCTTGTATAAGATTTTCAGTGGTGTTCATTGTATATCATGTTTTCAGAAAAGACTGATGCTGTCATTTGAATAATTATCCCCAAGGGCTTCTGCACTCTATTGCAGGCTTGTTCCTCAGGCAATGGTATTGTTAAAGAAAGTGGAAGGTTTAAGAGACAGAGCCTGGTGGAAGATCTTAGTGGACTTTAGTGGGAATGCTCCCTGAAAGCACATTGTGGGATGCTAGTTTCCTGTCTTCATTCGTCACCTGACTGTAGCATAACATTTGGAGCTTCCTCTGTGACACATTCTAACATGAATGAGCTGCTGCCCCTTCATGGAGCATAAACACATTGAGACCAACCACGCATGGACTAAACCTCTGAAACAATGAACCAAACTAAAGATGCTCCTTATAATGCAGTTGCCTTCAGCATTTTTGTCATAATAACAGATTAATGTCTGCACACCCTCTTGTAGCATTAACACTACAGTCCTCATTCGGCATATTCACCAAATGGCATTCTCATGTTTTATGAACCACACAATCAGTGATACAATTCTGCTTTTAAAATTTGGTTTATAGAGCTGCATAGTGCAGTTGGTCAAGTGCTTACTTACCCAGCATGCATGAAGCCCTCAGTCCTATCCATAGCCTCTCATAAACTGGTGTGATGCTGTACATGTGCAATCCTGGCATTGGGGAGATAGAGGCAAGAGCATCAGACAAGGCTTGTTGTTCTTCCCTGCATGCCAAGTTTGAGGTAGTCTGAGATGCATGAACTTCTGCCTCAGAAATAAAACTAGTTATTTGAACTCTTCAATCCGCGTGGCATCTTCACAGTTAGCTTCCACTGTGATTATCTCAGTTTTGCCTAATATCTAGAGTTACCTAAATTTAGTGACCACTATTATTTTCTTTGACATATTCTAGCAACCATTTTCTAAAGAGAAGCACGGTCTTCAGGAAGGCCTAACCTCATTCATGCTGTGTTGTGGATTTCCCTATGTGAAATACGGATGTTTGGACAAGTCCTTGTATAGTTTGTATGCATTTTAATTTGCTGTTATCTTGCTTTTCATGTCTAAATTAATAATTTCCTTTTTTTATTTTTTTTTTTGAGACAGGCTTTGGAGCCTGTCCTGGAACTCATTCTGTACACCAGGCTGGCCTTAAACTCACAGAGATCCACTTGCCTTTGCCTCCAGAGTGCTAGGATTAAAGGTGTGAGCCACCAATACCCAGCTTTAAATTAATAATTTCTTTCCTTCATAAGCAACTTGACTTTTTTCAAGGATGATATTTTTAAAGTTTTTCATAAAATATATTTTGATCATTTTCCCCCAACCAAACCCCCTTTCTTTTTCTCTCTCCCTGACATCTTAGCTACCTGCCTATCACTATCTCTGTTTCTCTGTGCCACAAAACAACCAAACAAGCAAAAAACAAACAGGCAAAACACTAATAAGACAAAAACTGCCAAACAAAACAAAGCAAGCCAAAATTTCCACAAAATATACCAATGAATTCCTTTTCTGTTGGCCAACTACTCCTGGATATGGAGCCTGTCCTAGAGTAGATATACTGAGTGATTCTCCATTGGAGAATGTTGATTTTTCCCTTTGTAACTTGGTATTGATCATCTTGGTTAGGAGCAGAAGCCACGTGTGTCCACTTGCCTCTCAGTTCTGGGATTTGCTAGAAGTTATAGTTGAAAACAAATTAAAGCAAGAGGGTGATGTTTTTACCATATACCAAGAGCCAATGAAGGAGAATTTTATGGTATTTTAACAGAGGGACAGTCTTAAAATATTTAGATATGGAGCTGAAAGTCCCAGTAAAATAGTATGAAAAATAAACAAGAGGAAAGAAATGATTAGCAAAAAAAAAAAAAAAAAAAAAAAAAGATGCAGATGCAGGATGCAAGTTAATGTCAGGCATTTAGGACCAGCATGAAATACAGAAAGTTAGTGAACAAAAAATCATATGTGTTGCAAGTGTTCGGTCAGTATTAGTATTTGCATTTAAAATTCTGAGTCTGGAGTAGTGCTATATTTCTGTGCTGTGTCACTTAAACTAGAGCACCTTTGATGAACCTCCAGGTGGCAGTGGCTTTATGGCTGTGGCTTTTGTGACTTCTTAGAATCAGTTCTCCTTGGAAAATAGTAAAAATCATTCCCACCCTTCTTGATTAGTAGTAGGACATCATAAACATGGAGCATTAATTCCCACTGCCACATAGGACATACATTAGACTTATCCCATTTCTTTAAAAAAATGCTCAGGATCCTGAGGTACAGCAGCACAAAGGCACATATCATTTTAAAATTAGTAATAGTACATAGGCCTGTTTTATGAGACAGCCAATATAAAGCTCCAGAGATGGTGTTGTGGATGAAGAATTTTCTATGCAAGTATTAGAACTAGAGTTTAGATGTTTAGCACCAGTATAAATGCTGAGAAGACATGATTTTTATAATCCCTGGGCTGGGAAGGTAAGGGCAGAGGATCATTGGGCAAGCTACCTACCTAGACTAGCCAAATCTGTGCACTCCTGGATCAGTGTGATACCCTGCCTCTGTATATAAGAAAGAGACTGAATGAGAAAGACACCTATGTTACCCTCTAGCAGCCACCTACACGTGTGCATATGAATACATGTATACATTGGCATACATGTACACCCAAATATATGTGAATGTACATACACAGCTGTACACACACCACATACTTATGCATAGACAGACAGATAGATTTTCCAAAGAAGACAATCTAAAATGTGTTCAATGAATTTACTTGGAAATGTTATAGCTAGAAAATTAGAAAAATAGTCATTATAGATCACCCTATGAGTCAGAATAAGGTTGTATTATTTTACAACTACAGGAAATATTGTGTAAGAATCAGTAAATAGAGATTTATATACATAGATAGAAATATATGTTCTTTGCAACACTGCAGAGGGTCAGTCTTGAGTTTCAACTTCTTTTATTCTAAAATACTTCGTGGTGACATAAAAAACAATGTCAATAAAGCTCTTCTCTCAGAATCTGAGCATGTGGAAGTTGTGTAATTTTTCATTTATTAGTCAGTAATGCTAGAAGATTGGATCTCTCCAAGGAGTTTCTGGGCAGGTCAAGTGTGATAGTTCCTTGAGAATGGATCTTCTCTTTGAAGATTTAAACACACTCTATTGTATCCATTGTTTACTCATGACTGGTTCTCAGAATTCTTGTGTCTGGGGGCTATCAGGTTTTGAGGATTATGAGAAGCCAGAGGCAGGAGAGTTTGTTGCTCTCATGGATGTTCACCTACTGCCCTTGAATGGGTTCTAGGATCATTGAGAAATGTTGCTTAGTTTCTCCAATTCTGTGAGAGCTATTTTGTTAGATTTTGCTTTTATTCACAAAAGAACATGTTTTCATTGGCCCTTACTCTGCTACTCTAGAATGCTGTTGCCTACAGACATAAATTCCCCCAAAATGAATCACAGCTTTTTTATGAAAGGTGACCCTGGTGTAGATAAGCATGTCTAAACAGGAGTGGCTATTATAATTTGAACTGTAATGTAAAAATGAACCATAGCCTTTTGTTGTAGAATTATGTGTGCCAGCATAGCTATCTTATTATAAAATGACATGCATTAAAAAAGTGAAATGTTCCATCTGGTTGTCTACTGTACCTGCCTCTATGTCATGATGGATAGCACACACAGACTTCCATATGGTCCACCACCTTAAGAGGAGAAGGCCAATAAAGTCATGAAACAAGGAAGTTTGATTTTTGCTGCCAATCTTCTTCATCAAATAATTTGACCACATACTGGGAAACAGTAGCAAGATTTCAGATTTCCTGGGAACACTCATAGCTCCCAGACCGATCAAGGCACTGGTGGGTCCTGAGGCACTTATGGCATAAAGGACAATGTCAGCTGTTGAGAAAAAAAGAGCTTGGGTGCAGGTGACGGAAATACCCAGAAGTCATGTTGGGAAGTTGATTTTGTCTCTCAAAGGCAAATAAAATTAAATCTAGACAGCATGGATCTAAACCTCAATAAAAGCAGTGTAGATGGGTTTTCTTGGGTTCATCAAACTAAATGTTGCCAATATTTCTTCCATTCCTTTCCTGCTTTGTTTCCTATTGTTGTGATAAAGAATTGGAGCAAAACCAACTTCAGGAGAAAAGAATTTATTTGGGTTACATGTCCTAATCAGAGCACATCAGTGAAAGAAGCGAAGGCAGGGGCTCAAAGAAGGACTTGGAGGCAGGAACTGAAGTAGAGGCCATGGAGGATACTGCTTAAAGGCTTGCTCAGTGATGGCTCAGCACACATTCTTAGACCATCCGGGACCACCCACCAAGGAGAGATACAAACCAGGGTGGATTGTTTCCTCACACATCAGTCATTAGTCAAGAAAATGCACCTACAGCCTTGCCTACAGGTCAATCTGATGGAGGCATTCTCTGTAATGATGTTCCCTCTTCCTAGATCACTCTAGTTTGAATCGAATTGACAAACAGCACAGTCTCCTTAAAAATCAATCCCAAATGCCATCTAGAGTGGCAGTTAAATTTGAGACAGGATTTCTCCATAACAATAACCAAATAGGATTAATTAATGGTTTTAATGTCACCTCTGATATTTCCAATGAGTTTCCTTTCATTTTTACCTGTGTTTCTTAAAGTCCTACTTACATAGTATACAGTTGCAGCATTATAGGAAAAAACATAAGCCTCTTCATGGAAAATTTGATTGAAGATTATCATGATAATAACAAAAACAACGCGGTTTAGAAGACAATAGAAATCAATATTTAGATTCCAACATTTAATTATGTAAAGCCAGAAGTCAGTCCCTCTCCTTTTACATTAATGTTAAGAATTCATTTTGTGAGAAATAGTAAAGTATCCACCATAGAATTGTGAAGACCCGAGCCCGTGTAAAGGAAAAAAAGAGGTCTGGAGAATGTGTCTGTGTGTAATTGTAACCACAGTACCCCTGTACTGAGAAAGGGGAGACAGGAGGATCTCTGGGCTCATGGCTAGCCATCCCAGCCTAATCAGCATGCTATAACCCTAGTTGAAAACCATTATGAGGAATAAACCAGACCGACCTACATTTGGCCTCTAGCCTATACATACTTTCAAATATGCACACTGTTCATACATACACACAAATAAGAAAACAATTACAGGATAATACTGAAAATTAAAGTGGGTTGTGGCCTGGTAGGAACAAGAATTCGCTCCCAATGCTAGCACTAAGGGATTATATTTAGGAACTTTTTCTGTTTAAGAACAGGTAGAAATATTTTAGTGATTGACAAATTATATGTTAAGTGAAAGATTGAATCTGAATATTCTAACGTGATGCATTTATCTTTACCAATTCATTCTGTGTTGTAAGTCTTCATTTTTCCTGGTGATGGATATTAGTGAGATCTGAAATTGAATGAGAACATCACCCTTGAAGCAATTAGTATGCATGGTGTGACAGATTTCAGATCACTTCCCCAATGCTGGTGTGAAAATGCCTGTGATGAAAATACAGTGTAGACTGTAATGTTGGTTTGCAGAAATAACTTTTAAGTATTCAAATTGAGCCCTCACTATCTTAAACTGTAGCCCTGCGATTTCATCTAATGAAAGAAACTAAATGAATCCATGCTAATGCATCATTGAGATGTGCAGAACATGAAGAACAAATCACACAAATTTTCCCACTTAATTATAGTGATAGAAATTCATTGTCATATTATTGACCTATTTGGTCATGCCCAAGTTAATCATGTCTGAACCTTTCCCAGTGGGAAATAAGCTTGTTCACTTCCTGTCTTGCAAGCATACCGACAAAAACTCAGTCACAGATGCCCACAGCCCTGATCACGCAGCCCACCGTAACCATCATCTCCAACAGCGCAACTGCAGTCTGCAGTGAGCCCAGGAGACTTGATGTCAGAGACTCATCACTTCCTGTGTCCTCTCCTCCCCCTATTCTGCTCCATCATTTGCCACATTAAATTAAACTAAACTCTGTTTGCAGAGCCCTCCCTGCTCCCCTTTGCAAGGCACTGTTTTGAAATCCTGAAAGAGAGTTTTTACGTGAGGTAGCAGACTAGTAAGCCAGCAACTTTAGTCGCTTATTAAAGTCAAGCATGTGTCTTTGTTTCATGTTGCTAATGATGCGGAACCATTGAGGCCCGAGTATATTTCGCCTGGACGGTGTGGGAGCGGATGCTGAGAGCTCATTACTTGGCTCCCCATCGGAATCCTGCAGGCTTCCGCTCATTGAGGAGACTGTGGGGGCTTTGACAGAATTATTATACTGAATATTTTTAGACTCATTAACTATATCACCAAGGCAAAACATCTCTTCCTCAGATGCAAATGGCTGAAGCGACTGTGGCTTTCCTTTAGTTATTGAAGAAAAAGGGATGAAGCTGGAAAACAACTTAAGGACGGGAAAGGACTTTTCATGCCTGAATGTTTGATTTTTGCAACTCATATCAAGAGTACGTGGGGCTACATTTTGCCACATTTGAGCCACTGGTACTCAAGTGCCACTTCCAGAAATAAACACACACAATTTACTATATTAGGAAATAATCCAAATCTTTTTTAATCTCCTGTGTGCCCTAGAATACATTTCTGGATGAGGCTCTGATGGTAATGCGTTGAGCTGGGGCTTACATATTCATCCCTCAGATCATGGAGGAACTTTGGGTGCCTGACCTACATCTAAACTGAGAATGACTACGTAGTTAAAATAATAATTGGAGAAATAGCTGTTCACTAATTCAGGAATTGTAAAGTATGCTGCCTGGCATAAAAGATGGCACACTGCCTTAGATCATTACCACACCTTAACACCACAGTCTGATTTAAGGCCGAAGAGCAAGAAAGGGATTTTAACCCACCTCTGAATTGCCTTGCTCTCCTGGAATTCAGTTTAACTTTAATATCACTTTATTCAGGCTTTAAGTGATTTAATTTATGCTGCAGAAGCCCTTTAAGAAAAAAGTGTGCATAGTTTAAAATTAATCTTTGGGAGTAGAGGATGGAGCAATCTTTACGGTGTCTCTTATGAAACTCAAGTTGGAGTACAACGAGTTTCATATTGCAGAGAATAAATTAAGTCTAGGCACATTGAAAAGGAGTCTTTAATTTCTTGTGTATTCCTATATTCAAGTACATCAATAATTCGCCACCTTGGGCATCTAGGTTGAAATGTGTTCTCTGGCCACTTAAACATGGAGGTTTGATTAGAAATATCATTCAATGGTTGTCGCACATTAATATCTAGTGTGTTGGAAGAAGCAGCCTTCGATTCTGGCTTTGGTTCATTTCCCACACAACAGTGCTCTGACAGTGGTGACAGTCACTTCACACATCAAGAATTTCTCCTGCTTCCCATGACCACCAGGGAATCTGAGGGGAATTCTTCGCATCTGATACATGTTCTCCTCTGGGATTCCTCTATTAGAACAGCCACTCTGATCAGTAGTCCATTATGCAATGCAGCTTCCACAATGGAAGCTCAAGAGGACACTCAAATGCTTAGAACAACAAACAGTTTAGCAAAAGCTTGGAGCTGGATTTCACAGGTACACTGACTTCACCCTCCCTCCATGAACCCCAATATTCTTTTTTAATAAGACTTGGCAAGGCCACATTGTCTTCTAAAAACAACACATAGAAAATATCAAATAGTGTGAGCTAGAAACTATTTAACTTAGCTAATTAGAAGGCAGATAATCTCGCCAATACTACACATGTGTGGGGGGAGGAGGGTTCACTACCTAAAACTCCAGGGAGATAATTCAATATGCCTGTGCATGATTCTAAGAATGCTCATAAGACCATGTTTGTGCCATTCTTGAATTATTTAGAATCCTGACAAATGAGAGTTCAAAATGAATATATGCTACTACTAAATCTGAAGCTGCGTCATTTTACAAAAATGTATTGAAAATATCTTGAGTTGAATGTCTGCTTTTAGTTTTCCTCATAAAGGGTACAGAGAGTAAACAACATGAATAACATATGTAGTATGATTAAGAAGTAAATCTTTAATCGGGAAAGGAAGTGAAAGAATGGGACAGAAGTGGAGAGGAGAAGGATTAACATGAAAGGGTCATTTTTAAAAATAAGGTTGTGAAGGAACTGAGAAAGTTGGCCATGTTGATGTTTGAGGAGAGAATGTCATGTTAACACAGTATCCCCAAATCAAAAACACCCTACCTGAAGTAACACAAGAAGCAAAGAGGCAGTACAGTGCAGGGAGTCTGGATGGGACTGTCCTTTTTTTAACTTTGAAAACCATCTTAGAATTTGAACTGGGAACACACAAAAAGCTTAGTCCCAGTTTAACTGCAACCCCATGCTGTGTTCAGATGGGCTATGGGGGTTCAGAGGAGTCCTCAACAACCTGTACAAAGAGCTACTCCTGATGGCAGGAATGAGAAGATGGGAAGTGGTAGTGATAACCAGTGTAACTCATTATTAGATGAGTTCCCATTTTATTGACCCAAACTAACAGCTCTTACACCGGAAGGATTATAATTCCAATATAAAACATCCCCCCCCCCATAGTTTCATGGGTTTTGGACACTTGGTCACTGGTGGTGTGACTCTCTTTGGCAAGGTTTAGAGTTTGAGGAGACAGGGGCTGGCTGTACTGGTGGACCTTGAGGATAACAACCCAGCACAACTTTCTGTCAACATTTCTCTGTTTGCTGGTCCTTTAAAACATGAGCAAGAAAGTGCTCCATGCCCCACAGACATACATTCCCAACCATTGTGGACTGTATGCTCTTAAACCCTAAGTTTCTTGTTAACAAGTATGTTAACAGCAATAAGAAAAGGAGCAAACATAGGAGGCTTTCATGACAATGAGACTCAGTGTGAGATATATTGGTCAATACATGACTTGATTGACATTTCCATTTCAAAGATATCACCTTGTTGAAACATACCTTGAATCAATTAGTTCATTTAGAGCCATAAACATTAACTTGGGATAATCATTAGGAATGTAAAATGTAACATGATGCCAAGCCATGACCATGGAATGCAACCCTCCCCAACAACTATTGTCAGGATTGACTTTCAGCAGACCTTGTCATTGGATAAGAAATGGCAAAGGTCCTCTATAAGTTCTGTGAACATGAGATCTTCACTCCACGTTAAACACCTCTTCTGTGTAAGTAGTACTTTTGTGGTGCTATTTTTTACTAGTTTTCTATTGCTCTCATTATGTAGAATGTTGGAAGTCCTACTTATATTCATTTCACAAATCCTGCAGATCAGAAATGCAAGCACAGTTCTGCAGGGGTTTCTGCTTGGCATCTCATAAAGCTGCAATCTAGTCATCAGCCAGGTTGCATTCCTGTCTAGAGATCAAGGTTGTCTTTCAAGGTCACACATTTATAATGGAATCCAGTCTCTTGCTGGCCATCAACCAGCAGTCACATTATTGTGCTTTGCCACCATGGCCCCTTGGCCAGTCATTCCAAAGCAAGACACTTGATTCTTCCAGGTTAGGAGAGCCTTTCCTCCTACCTACTAACACAGATACAGTGATGCCTCACTTCTTTGGGCGTATTACACAAGTTGGAACAAAGATAAAGTTTCTCTTCACTCTCAAGGGGATTTTATGATTTTGATTCAATACAAAGTATCTTGGAATTTCACCTGCCACATAGATTTATGGAGTGTTTGTATTTATATCTGCACCTGTTTAAAACATTTGACTTATAAAGGGCCTTCCTTGGCTATGGAAATGGCTCTGTGGTTAAACTGCTTGTTGCACAGGCATGTCTTCCAATTCCCAGAACCTATGTAAACCTGGACATGGTGATTTGAGTCTGGAATCTCACCACTTCTACTAGGGAATGAAAGGCAAAGACAAGAGAGGGGTTTTGTTTATTCGTTTGTTTTTGTTTTTTGTTCTTTGATGTTTAAAAATTTATATTTTTATCATTTTTTATTTTAAGCATATCTTTTCTCGTTTTACATACCAATCCCTGTTCCCACTTCCTCCCCTCCTGCTGCTCCCCCAACTGAACCCCCCTCCACTCTCAGAGAGGGTAAGGCTTCTCATGGGGGTCAACAAAGTCTGAGACTGACAAGAGGGGAACTTGCATAGGACCAAACTAGGCCCTCTAAATGTGGGTGACAGTTGTGTGGCTTGGGCAGTCTGTGGGGACTGGCAGTGGGACCAGAATTTATCCCTGGTGCTTGAAGTTCCTTTTTTGGAGCCCACTCTTTATGGGCTCAGCCTAGATATAGGGGAGAGGGCCCTGCTTCTGCCTCAAAGTGATGTGCCAGACTTCATTGACAAGAGAGTTATAAAACCTCAAGAGTAATGAAAAGGTCTGTCTTGAAAGGAACTAAGAGGATGCTAGTGTACCCATGCAGTTAACACATGGATCCACTGTCCTTGCTAATACAGTACAGAAACAACAAAACACCATGTCTCAATCAATGTGAAAGTTAAGGACAGAGAGACAACCAGGGTTGTCTTCTGACCTCTATATACACACGTGTGTGTGCCCACATACATTCATGTAAATATACACACTATATGTGCACACCATATACACACACATCCCATGTGTACACATTTACATGCATGTCACATGCATGTATCTCTTCCACACAAAGATTGAACAATAATTTAAACAAAGGCACTTGGCAAGTGTAAACTTACCAGTGCTCTTGTTCATCGAGTATTTAGGCACTAAGAAGACTGTAGTAGCTTTAAGGTTAAATTCATAAGGAATAATCAGATTTGGAATTGGAAATTGTCATTGTTTCCACCAAATGCTTATTATTAGACATTTATTTGTACATTCCTCTCCAATGAGTTGTAACCTTGGAAATAAATTAGCTTACAGGATGCCATGAAGCATTAGGAGTGTTCCCCTCATAAAACAGTGCCTCTTTAATAAACATTTCTCAGGTGCAAAACTAATCCAGAGTAAACCCAGTTTTAAGTGAGTTATCCCAGCCTATTGTAAGAGATACAGTAATGAAAAGGTTTGTCTTAAAAGGAACTACACCTAGGAGTATGCTAATGTACTCAACCAGTTGAACATCATACATCCTTTATATGATGACTGGTCATTGGAGTGAAAGTTGATCTCACCTTATAAAACAAAGTGTCTTCATTTTCCCTTCTGAACAACTTTTTTTTGTAAAGGGAACGTTTGATTATCCCATCTAGACAAATATAACACAATACTTCACATTTTAGCAGTAGGTCTCCATCCTACCTTAGTTACTCCAGATTTCCACTCCTGTCAGGAGCAGGAAAGGACATCGCACTTCTCTCTCTTTCATACTCAAAATTTTAATGGTCACAGAAGAATGTCTGTTTATTTTAGAAAGGGTAAGAATAGATGAAATGAGTCTTTGTTAATATTTAAATATTCATTGTTAACATTTAAAACGACTCTAGTTGCCTTCCTTTGATACTTGTTGTATGAATCGGAATACAGGAAATATGAGATGAGAGAGATCATAAAGAGGAGAAAGTGGAATGGAGGAGGGGAACAGGAAAGAGGGCAGGGGACGAGAGGAAATAAATGAAGCAAAAGAGAATGGGAAAGGGCAGGGTAAGGGAGAAGAGGGGCAGGAGGTAATGTGTTTGTTTTTTTATTCAAATATTTTCTAGGTTGGAGTTTTGTTTTTCTAGTAAACATCTTAAACTTTGCTTGCAGTCAAATGTCAAAAATGTATCTGGATTTTTCTTTGAGATTTATTCCATTGCTTCTTGTAGAAAAGATTTTCCTGTGCCTTAATCAATTAAAATTCCATCTGGATTTTTCTTCTGGCTCCTATGGCTTAATTATTTCCACTTAACTCTTTAGTTCATACTTACCAGTGAGAAATCTATTATCCTTGCAGTTTCACAACCTATTTTTGTAATGATATTACATCTCGAGCATTTTCTAATAATATGAAATATTATTTGAAGTATGCTATGAGCTGAAGATATAATTTGTAGTTTTCTAAATTGTCAGTTTTCTCAACTTTGTTAATCTCTTTTGATTTCTTAAAATCTACATGAATTTCCTATATACTATTCTTCAATTAAATCAAATTAATTGTAATTTGGTTATTATTGCATTACTTCTCTGTGGCTAAATATTTCGTTCTAATATTAAAACTAAGAATATTAATGATGTCACCTGTTTGTCGAAAGGATGAACCTGGGATCTTTCATTGAATTTCTAATTTGGTCATTCCAATTCTTATGCAATTTTGGACAAATTTCTGTTCTGTTTTTGTCATTTTCGGAATTGCCAAGACTTTGTGTTTCCAATACCACCTGCCACCATCATTTCTCATGTTGTTGGCATGACTAAGGGCTTCGTGTATTTCTTCTCGGGCCTTTACCACATCCCTACTGCTAGAAAGGAAAGCTGCTGGTATTAAAAAGTTCATTCCTCACACACAAGGTGCTACCTCATTGAATTCTATTTTTACGTTACACTTGCACTTTATTTGTGCAAATTCTCCTGGTCGCATAAACTTGATAATGATATTCCAGGGGTTTCTGTGATATTCCTTCCTCAAGAGCCTTATGGACCTTTCTTGCTCGCTGGTTAATAACTCATCTTTTTGCTTTGTGGTATCATCCTTTTGAAGAATCTGACAAGTCAAGTATTTGCCCACCTCACACTTTTGGCAAATGATAGTTTGAACCCTCCAGAAGAGGTATGGCCAGGATCATCCATTCATTCAACTTAACATCTTTAATGTACAGATAGAGACAACTATTCCCACAGAGCACCATACACGCAGCTGTTTATTCTGTGTATGTCTGATCCTCACCCAGGTCTCTATTATAGATTTCTTTAACAAATCTGATATAAAATAGTCTGTGGTTCATTTTCTCTGCTATTTCCTGGAGCACATTTGTACTAAAAGAACATAAATAAAACTGTGCTGATATCATCTAAAATCATATTTCAACTACTCTTTGAGGAGTCCTATTCTAGACTTAACAGCCACTCTGTGCACATTGATGGCCATCACATTCCTGCAAAGAAGAGCAATCCATGAATAGTGCTTTTAAACTCTGGTTTCTTACATGTACAACTGGGATCAGAGCTTTTCTCCAGTCATTTCTTCCTCTGAGAAACAATCTCACCTACTTAGAACACACTACCACTGGGAGAAAGACAGAATACAAACCACAGGAACTGTGTTCATGCAATTCCTGCTACACTATGGCAAGTCCAGCACAGTTCCAGTGAAAAGGACTGCATCATTGTTAACTCCCTGTCATAGCTAGTGTTTCTATTGATGCAAAGAGGCATGAGGACCACACCAACTCTAAAAAGAAAAGCATTTAAACTGGGGCTGTCTCCCAGTTCAGAGGTTAGTTCATTGTCATCATGGCGGGAGCATGGCAGTATTCAGGCAGACATGGTGGTGGAGAAGAAACTGTGAGTTCTACATCTGAATTTGTAGGTAGCAGGAAGAGCAAGAAACACTGGGCCTGGCTTGAACATCTGAAATCTCAGATCCCACCATTAACCATTTGTAACCAACCCCAGATAAATGAAAACAAACATTTGTAGACAATATTTGGGAATTTGGGAGTCGTTCTTTCCCAACTGCTTCCTGCTGGTAGGGGGCGCTGTCATGGGCCTCCTAAGAAGATGAAGAAATCCTGGCTGTGGTGGTCTGCAAGGCTGCTCTACCCCAACTGTTTTGAATATTGGATCACCCGGGACGCTGTTTCAGGGAGTCCGGCTTGATCAAACCATGTTAGTCTGGAAGGAATCCACAGCTTTTCATTTCCTGTGGAAACAAAAATAGAAATCTTTTTCCCCATAACCTGTCCTAGAACTTAAATTTTGGAGTCAAAGCATTTGGATTTTTCTCTCTCTGTGGCCACTATTGTGAAATTATTCCCTAAGATTGTTTAAAGAAGAAAAATTAGATGATGTTAATACACTTCAGAAAAAGTAATGGAAAATAAATGAGCAGGACCCAGAGCCCATTTCAGTGGACAAATGAATGGGGATGCTTGAAGGAATACTAGTGGACAAACGAGAGTGCTCTGGGTCATTCCACATTGGGGGGCGGGGAAGTAATAGTATTAGTAACTAAACAGACACTGAAAGTGAACAGACAGGGAGGGAAGAAGCAGCCTTGATCTATCCACCTGTCGATCTATCATGTATCTGTCTACCTATATGTCCATCTATCATCTCTACCACATCTATCCATCTGTCCATTATCTATCATCTATTATTTATATCTGTCTATTCATCCATTCACCTATCCTCTCTACCTATCTATCCATCTATCCATCTGTCTATCACATATTATATATCATCTGTCAATCTAGCTAGTTATCTATCATCTATTATCTAATCTGTATGTCATCCTTCCCTATAAAAGAAAGGAGAAAACTTAGTTGAAGGTAAAATTCTACCACCAAGGCATAGTCAACCAAAACTAAATGTGCAAGAAAACACTGTAAGAAATCCTGTTGCTTTGTATGATAATTAAAAATAATAATAAAAAAAAAGATCTTCATCCCAAGAGAGCACAGTATTCTAGGGGTACACTTTTTTTTTTTTTTTTTTTTTTTTGCATATAGAGTATTTTTTATTTAATTTTATATAACAAAGTCCAATTAAATGAAAACAAACATTTATACACAATATTTGGGAATTTGGGCGTCGTTCTTTCCAAACTACTTCCTGCTGGTAAGGGGCACTGTCTTGGGGGATTCGAAGAAGATTCAGATATCCTAGCTGTAGTCTGTAGGGCTGTTTTGTCCAGCTGTTTGGAATGTAGGATCAGCTTGTACTCTGTTTCAGGCGGTCTGGTATGATCAAACCACATTAGTCTGGAAGGAATCCACATCTTTTCATTTTCTGTGGAAACAAAAATAGAAATACTTTTCCCCAGTAACTTGTTCTTCAACTTAAATTTTGGAGTCAAAGCGTTTTTTTTTTTTTTTATTATTTTACATGTCGATCCCAGTTCCCTCTCCCTCCCTCCCTCCCCCCAGGCCTTCCCTCCCTCCTTCCCTCCCTTTTGCCCTCTCTACCCTCTCCCATGCACTCTAAACACCCTCCCCTCCCAACCCCCCACCACAATACAATATGTAGGGGAATGCCATCCAGTTGGGGTCATGTAGATCTGACAGGTCCTGTGAAGTAGGGACTAGGGCTTCTCTCCTATCTCTAGAATAAGGCAGTTATCCCTCCATGGGGGATATGTTTGCAAAGTCCTTTTGTGCACCAGGGATACATCCTGGCTCCACTGTCTGAGGTCTCTTAGACTGCTCAGACCTTCTGGCTGAGACCTAGGGGTACACTTTTAAACTTGCATTAAAAAATATTTATAAGTCACAGAGATGTGTGCTTTTCTAAAGATAATATCCTCCCCTCAATAAAAGTGTGAAAGATAAAGCACCTTCGTTCTGATGGGATAGGGAGAAAGACTTTGCATGGCATAGTAATCTCTGCCAGAATGCAAGCCTGTGCTGCACAGAGTTAACCTGTGCCGCTGGGTCAACAGGCATAATAGCTAATAAAATTTTACAGTTTGTTGTAATTGCAGTGAAAAGAACTAGGCTTTCCTGACACTCATTAACGACCTCATATTTATTAATTAAGTCACTCAGATGGTATTTGTTAAGGGCTTTCCATTCACCTGGACTTGTGTAAAATACAGGGAGCATAGAGTTGACTCTTGTGTGAACTCTTGCAAGAGCCCTCTAGGGTGTAGCAGAGGAAGTTGGCGTACAAGTAGCCTGCTTTAGTCAGGCCTCGTCACTGTGATACTGAGAACCACACACAAAAGAAAGCTTATGTCATTTCTTCTTTACAAGTTCATTTAAAGGATAGTTTATATGGTTGGTCCTTCCACATGTTTTCAGAATGTCTATATGCCTTTTCTCTTCCATTTACTCCAGAGCTTCAGAATTCTCTAAAGCATAGCCAACTCCACGATGGCTTTTTCTTGTCTAGGTTTCATTGCCTCTTCTGAATACCAAGGAGCCACCATTTACCTTTAGTTTCATAGTTTAGCTTCTATTTTAAATGTAATCTTCCAACTTGAAACTTGTATTTAGAATATTTCAAAAACTTGATCCTTTGTCCTAATGTATTTCAGCCACAATGAGTTCTTCTTAATTGTATATATCAAATGTTACATAGAGAAGAAAACAGAGCAGTGATGAGCTCTCAACCAAGCTCATTTACTGAAAGTGGAGAAGTAGAAAAAAAAAAAAAAACATTTGGTCTGACAAGTTATAGTACATTAGCAACCCGACATAAAATATAATAAAACTTGTTCAACTCTCCTATTTCATTTCTCCTAAGGACAATGGCAACATTTCCCCCATGCTGCATGTGGCTTATGTGGACATTTCTGAGATGTGAATTTAGAAGACTACAATATTCCCAATGTTTCTGTTCACCATGAAAACAGTGCAGTTGCAGTGTCTAAAATACCTGTCATCACATTGATAGATAACATGATGATAGATGCTTATCTTGAATGACTGGTTTAGCTGAGACAAAACTCCTGTGGAACATTGCTGCATAAAATAGAAATTGGTTAATAATTAGATTATTGATATCATACAGAAATGTGCCTTAAGGTCAAATCCCAGAAGATTTGTTAAGGATAAGGGTTAAAGGTTCTACTACTTAGAATTTGAGAAGCAAATCCCAGAATGTGCAGGGGACATCATAAGGGCACAAGGGTGGGACAAGTAAAATTGAAAACTTGAAAGAGTAAAGTGTTCAGAAAGTCCCTGTCTGGACCAACATAATAGTCTTCTACAATTTTAAAATATTGTTCCTACCCCCTTTTATTTATTGAAAATATGTTATTTTCTCATACAATGTTTCCTGATTAATTTCCCCTCCCTCTACTGCTCTCAGTACCCCATACCTACCCCCACATCTGGATCTATTCCCTTCTCTTTTATTAGAAAAGAACAGATGTCTAAGAGCAATAAAACATGACAATAAAATATAATAAGATTTGTAGAACATCGCATCAAAGTTGGACAAGTCAAACCCACAGAAAGAAAAGAGCCCAGAGAGAGGCATAAGGGTCAGAGAACCCTTGCACCCACCTGCTCGGGAGTCCCATACAGACTAAACTGGAAGCCATAATATATGCACAAAGGGCCAGCTGCAGACCTGTGCAGGCCCTGTACTTGCTGCTTCAGTCTCTGCGAGTTCATGTTAGCTTTGCTTGATTGGTTTAGAGGGCCTTGTTCTCCTCGTGTCCTCCATCCCCTCTGGCTCTAACACTTTTAGCCTCTTCTTCCCACAGAGTTTCCTTAGTTCTGAGGGGAAGAATTTGATGGATAAATCTCACTTAGAGATGAGTGTTTCTCTCTCTCTTCTCTCTGTCTGTCTGTCTCACTCTGTGTCTCTCTGTGTCTGTCTGTCTATCTATATCTATCTCAATGGCTGGCTGTGGGTCTTTACATTTGTTCCCATTTCCTATAGGAGGAAGCTTCTCTGATGATGGCTGAATAAGTCATTGATCTATGAGTATAGCAGAATATCATTAGGAGTCATTTTATCACTGTCTTTTTAAGAACAGTAGTATTTGGTTTTACTGTCTGTTTCTGGGCTATCTATTTTCTGTTTCTTGGCCATCCAAGAGGGAATCAAGAACATGGGTGTCCTGAGCTGTGCTTGGGGTCGACTCTAAGCCAAAATGCAGAAATCACCCACTACCTTCTTGGCAACAATGCTCCTACTTGTTTAGGCCTTACACATATACTCCAGGCTCTGCCTTTGAGAGTTTCCTTAATGTACTTCAAACTCATCAATGCAATAAAATATTTGTGTGAAATTATTCATTTGAAAATGAAAGTGCCCTTTAGAGTCCCTTGTCAATTCTCTTTGTTTACATTTTTTAAATCTCAAAATCAATGAAGTAAATTATTCAGGGAGAAAAAAATTCTTCCCAAATAAAACCCCAAAGAAAATACTATGGCACTTGGTATTACTGAAATCTTGCTAAAATTGAAAATAACTTCCAATGTTAGACTAAGCCCCACACCCTGAGTCAAAAGCACCCAGAACACACTCTCCCTGTCTTAACCAGGGCAGAGACTGGCTTCTCCCATCACTTCTAAAAGCAAAGTTCATAATCAATGCATCTTCATACTGTTCCTAGTACATCACTCCAGATTGCCCTATTGAATTTTTCTCTGTCTCTCTGTCTCTCTCTGTCTCTCTATCTCTGTCTCTCTCTCTCAATAAACCTAATGTATCAGAGGGCTACCACATCACTCAGTTCCTGCTACTATTATAGAAATTATCATTTGACCCCAAGTATTTATTAAATAAAAGTAATCAGTAATGTTATGTTCTAAACTTAATGACTAAATAAGTCCACATGAAACCTTTCTAATAATGATAGACATCACAGTGAAAGAATGAGTGAAATGTACAATGGGGGAAATACACTTAAAAGCTAACATTAACCAAACCAGTTACTGGGTTCAAAACAGCCCATGGGTAGGAAGCTCTTCTGTGCTCAGCATGTGTGGTTGTTTTGGTAGGCCCCCTAATCTCAAGTTTCTACTTAGTGCAACGAGGGTTCCCAACTGGTCTCACAACTCTTCCCTAGGTAGTGGCCATAGCTGCAAGGATTGGGGTGAGAGAATTAAGTGTGGCTGCAGGAACACAGTAACAATGTCATCTCATAAATAGCAAGAAAATAGAAAAGGAAATGATATAGTTCCTGAAACCAGTCAATTTACTTTTGTAGTTGACCTGAAGTCCTCTCTTCGAACATGGGTTATTCCAGGAATGTCAAGTAGCAAACAGTAAAGAACACTCTGACTTGAAGATGCCTTTGTTGGAGATAAAGTTTGGAAGTAACTGCAATGTTGCTATTAATCTAAGTTACAGGATCATATGCTATCACCCATACAGAGAATATAGAAACAGAGTTAAGGGTAGAACCTTGGGAATCCCTGGGGTTTAATAGTAGCTAAGAAAATGCAACCAGCACATACAACTGAAAGACAGAACGATAGTGGGACACTAACACAGCCAGCAAAGAAGTCACTCCTAGAAGCCCCAGTGGAGAACCTAGAAGGTGCATGGGAATCTTGGAACTATTTCAGCACTGTGGTAGGAGCTGCCAGACTGAAAAGAGTTGATGTGATAAACAGAAAAAGAGGAGGGAAAAGGCCATCAATTTCCACTGGAGAACTGAGTCTCTGACAACTGTGTATTTTCCTGACAATCCCATTCCTCTCTGTCATATTTGTTCAGATGACCCTATTACCATGGTCATGTAACATAGAAGAACTTAAATCTATTTTTCATGTATCCACCAATCTATTACTATTACTATCAACAACTTCTAGGATATGACAGAGTGTCAATGGTTTCCTAAGAGTTAACATTCTGCTTATATATTTGTTAATGGCGCCACTGGTCTTTTGAAATTTGGTTTATAATTTCTCCTAAGAAATGACAGTGACGGAATACACATGGAAGGAATTTATTACGTGGAGTTTATTATCAATACTTTGGTAGCATCTGGATTCAGTTATTGTTCTGTGATTCAAATAGAGCTACAGATCACCAGACTTCTAGCATAGGTGACATGTTCACTGTTTCATACATTGTCTTCTCACAATTCTTCTAGATCAGTAATTGGAGCTAAGATAGAAATAAAACTTCCACAAGGGAAGTGCAGGTGACCTGATCTAACCCTATACTTCTCACAGTGATTTTTGTACCAGGAGCCACCACATTTCCCGTTGTAGCTTGTGTTTCATTACCCTTGCTGTTCAATGTTTCATAAATACATTAAAACAAATCATGAAGTGTATGACCTACATGTAAAATAAATGAAACTGCTAGGTGAGTTTTTAATGATATTTAGTATCCTGAAAATAAAACTATGCTACCTTTCCATTTGTAAACTCAACACTCGTGTGTGCTATAATTATGTAATATAATGTGTTCATCATAAATCAATTTTGGGAAATGTGTTTCTTTAGGTATTCCCTCAACTCATTTGCATCAAAACCAGTTGGTATCAGAAGAAAGGAAAAAATATATTATAGAAAATCATCAAAGAAAACTGTTACCCTCAGCTTACAAAAGGCATCCCTAAGAGCCATTTTAGAAAATCTTTTATGTACATTTTAAACTGCAGGAGCTTAATTATTTAGGATAAATTCTTGATATGTAGGCAATAGGCAAGACATGTAGGCATGGTAGTGACAGTACACCCATCCATACGTAGACCATGAAATTCTAACTGCAACCATGTATTTAGACATGAAGTAATTTGAACAATGTTTTAATATTAAAAATAATATTTTGATAGATTTAAATTCATGTAATTGTTTCAACATCTCTTTAAAATCACAGAATACTATTAGAAATAATATTCACTCTTTGGAGTCATTCATGAGATTTGAACATAAAATTTAATCAAATATATGAGTTATTGATGGCTTCTTTTGGTCAAATTTCTGTCAAAATTAAGTAATTTTACTCCAAAAGCACATATTTACAAAACTGAGAAGATAGAAAGTCAGGAAGTTGTTGTCACAATTTAGTATGTAAGATTAACTTAGTGCTTTCATAGATCATAGAGTGCACTAAACTTGTAAAGAATGCTGTGAGGAAGTAGTAGAGGAATCAGTGAGCGTGGGAGGGTTCAAAGGAAGTAACTGGAGTGGATATAATCAAAATACACATGTATGGAATTTTCAAAAGAATTCACAAGCTAAAGAATAATGAAAATACAATGGGGAATATGAGTTGAGCAGTAGCATCAGTAGAATTCACCAGTCTCTTCCCTAGGTATAGAAGTTTGTGTGACCCACTTGTCTCTTCCCTTGGTACAGATGCCTCTATGGCCCACCTGTCTCCTTCCTAGGTATAGATGCTTGAATGACCCACCTGTCTCCTCCCTATGTACAGTCTCCTCCCTAGGTACAGATGCCTGTATGGCACACCTGTATCCTCCCTAGGTACAGATGCCTGTATGACCCACCTGTCTCCTCCTGAGTATGGATACTGTCTGCTAGATGATTCCTGCTCCTGTCTTTTTTCTTGCCTCTCCAAAGTGGACTATGTCATTGAACCTTGAGCCAAAATAAACTATGTCTTTGATAAAATGTAAATTATGTAAAATAAATACATGCCTGTATTTGCACAAAGGAATAAACAATGTAGTTAGCTATTTCATATGAGGTTTAGTAGCATTTATCACAGATGATCTTTTTTTTTTCCTGCTGTGCTATCAGAGTTTATATGGTAACAGAGGTCCTACAAAAAAACATTCTTGAGATTTATTGGACTCTGTACAGTTTAAACAACAGAATAGTTCTTTACTCATTTCTTAGAAACCAGCTACAGATGTGAAAATGCATTTGAGAAACATGTATGCAAATAGCAACAGATCTTTCTAGACATAATCTATGTGATATTCACACCAGCTTGTAAAAGAGGGTTGAAAAATAAAGAAATATCTCATTAATTCTGAGATTCATATATAGTATATAGAGAGCATTGTAAGAAAACTATAAAAAGATCAGTATTAACATGATTTTGTGTATCTGTCATTCCCGTCTTGCCAAAAAGAAAAACAAAAATCTGTGGAGTAGCTTGTAATTGCCATTGTTTGGGTTATTACAAAAAAAGGGGGGAGGGTTGTGATTTGCCTGAGAGCTGCACAGCACAGCTCTCTGCTGAATTTAAATTGCATGCACACATCTTTGCTTATCAGTTTTATTTATCTGTCAGAGATTGATAAAAGCAATATGCTTCAGTGTGTAAAAGAAGGTTTTAACAAGAATGTTGGAATTATAACCACAACTTGAATAGTCTAGTGCAAATAAATAAATACCTGTATCTTTCTATTGTCTGTCATCTACCTAAATCTAAAATATATTTATATCTTCTATTTACTACTCAAGTTATTTTTCTGTTGTGTGGGAACATACTGGATTTTGTCCCACGTGCCTTGATCATATATTTTCAAACATCCCAATGCTATTTTAGCTGGATCCCTTAAGGTCTGAATGTAAAGGAGGTAGCATATCTTCCTTACCAAGAATGTGGAATTCAAAACATCCTTCTGCAATGGGATTCCTACTCACAGTCATCAACAAAGACCTTAGTTTACATCAGAACTTCAGAGACTGTAGACCACAACCCCACATGAGGTCTCAAACCAGATGTAGTGTCTCAAAAATTTGACAAAATGCCTGGCCGTGGTGGTACACTCCTTTAATCCCAGCACTTGGGAGGCAGAGGCAGATGGATCTTTGTGAGTTTGAGGACAACCTGAGCTAGAGTGAGTGCCAGGACAGGCTCCAAAGCAATACAAAGAAACCCTGTCTCAAAAAAAAAAAGGCAAAAATATGAATGTGCAATGACAACTATTAATTCTGATCAGAAGCACCAGGAGCCTGAGATGTTTCTACAGCCTCTGTTCTGAAAACATATGTGCTTTGCATTGTGCATGCCATCATGCCACACCGTACCCACATGTCTGCATGAAACATCTGAGCCTGGATTCAGGATCATCATTATATATTATAAGCAGTATTTTTACTATACATACAAAGTCCCCTACTCTTATAAGATCCTAACAGCTTAATTATGGAAGACAAGTACTTTTAATATATTCCAACTGTATTCCTCAGCATAAACATCATTAAATTTAATAATGCATCTTATAGTAATACTGTGTTAAAGAAACAAGCACTTCTCATTAGTTGAAAATTTACTTTTGTTGTTTTTGAGTGCTAAAGATTATGTATATAAATATATGTATATATTTATATATATAATATATAAACACATCTACATTAATATGTGACATGTAAATTATAATCTTTCATATATAATATATAATTATATACTTTATATATAATTATATATAAAAAGCATATATATATATATACACTTTAGCACTATATACTCTTTAGTATGGAATGTTCTGTGATCTTATCTACCACCTTGTTCTTACAAACCTACTTTTCCACAAGAAGTGTAAATTCTGCAGGATATATTTCTTCTATAGTCACCTTGATCAACTATATTTTCATTAGGCCAGTGATTGACAAATCACTACTCAGTGAAACACAAATCAAAGGCTGACCTTAACCTTTGCCGTTCGGATAGAATGAACCTTGCCAGGTAGAGTCTCCTGTTTCTTTACTCTCTGTTTTGTTTTGCTCAGTGCTGGCCTGTCTTTGTTTTCTGGAAATGCGATCACAGTTCATTGTTGAGAGGAGTCACATATGGTTTTTGTGTTTTAATTGAAGAGTCTCTTGTTATGTCTGATTCTTGAAAGTTCATTAAAAGGACACTTCTGATTTCCTCAAAATGTCCCTTCTTTTTTTCCATTGTTCTTAAATTGCAAAAGCCAGTTAAATTATGTGCTTTGAGGAGTTAATTTTTGGCACCATATGTCTCTAAAAATAATTTAATTTTATCTAAAGCACGGTTGCAATGCTATTTATCTTCCATAATCTACAGGCAATTTAAGAGAAATTTAAATAAAAACATATTAGTTACTTTCTCAATATGATTGCATACAATGGGCTCATAAGATTACAAAGTTTACATTTAAGATGATAAATTTTGATATCTGAACTCTGCCTTTGCCTTTTAAGACTAGGAAATTAAAAAATCTTTAATTTTGTTAAACCAATTATTAAATTGTTACTCAAGAACCATGTTAATGATGTGGCTTGAAAGAGAGATAAATATCTTAAACAATTCTGAAACATCTAAAATTAGCAATTCCTTCTACAAGTTCATTCAATATTTTGGATAGTTATTGTAGGAAAGATCACATTGCACAGAAACATGACTGAAATCTTTTTACACAAAAAACAATCCCAGTTTATAAGTCAGCAGATGGTCATGTGTAATAGGATACTGTTTTGAAAGCCAAATTATAATAGAGTCTCCAAAATAAATGACTTCAAGCCACAGAAGATGGCTGGTGCCTCCTCGCAATAATGTCAGCTTAACTAAGGTTCTTATTTGTTAATAAAATAATTCAGTACATGATAATTTAAGGGCATATGTCAATAATGAATAAGTAAGCATGTGCCTGTGCCACCTCTGTAGGTGCAGACACTGGCTTTGCATGTTTGAATGAATACAGGGCTCACATCTCCCTCTACCTATGCTTCCTGACGTGAGCCCTCTTCTTTCTCAGAGTTGACCACCAGCGTTCCTCCAGTCCTGCCATCCCATAACCATCTTACGTAGCAATCAAGTTATTGTACACAGCATTGTTTATCAATTTTTAAGCATCCTGAACTACTATCCATCACATTTGGAAGTCTATTTATTTTATTTTGAAAGCTAGTGGGCATTGGACTATAGACACACCTTGTGACTCCAATGGCAGCTAACTAGGCTGTTTCGTGTGTTCACCATTTCAAGCAATTTTTGTTTTGTTTTAATTCAATTCGGTTTGATTTTGGTTTTGGTTTTGTGCTTTGTTGTTGCTGCTGCTGCTACTGTTGTTGTTTCTTGAGAGGACATGCTGGCTTTTTTTCCTAACAGAAACTGTGAAGTGTCATTATACATGACATCAACCAGTCTACAGAAAACTCTGAAGCTGAGCACCAGCGTTCCTGATACTGTCATGTTTCTAGGAAAGGTTGAGCTGATGGTGATACACAGAATCTGAGAACAACACTCAGGATTCTGATCCAGAACCCATACAATGTCTTCAACTTTTACACAAAATTGTCAGGTGGATCCCCGCAGTCTTTGTGGAAAACTACAAGTCTTCATGGCTTACTTGATATTTACCAATCCAGTGAGTTAGGAGCATATTGGTTTATTACTCACCATCAAAGATGAACATAATTGTCTTAGTTTGGGCTATTATTGCTGTGATGAAACATCACAACAAAAAGCAAACTGGGGAGAAAAAGGTTTATTTGTCTTACACTTATACATCACTGTTCGTCAATGGAGGAATTCAAGACAGAACTCAGCAGGGCAGGAACTTGGAAACAGCAGCTGTTGTCTGGTTAAGTGTCTACTTTGCTATAAAATTTTTGAGATTGTAATTACACCATTTCTCCATTCTCTTTCCTCCTGCCAAACCATCTCGCACACTACTTCCATCTCTCCTTCAAAACCATAGTCCCTTATTTCATTAATTGTTATTGTATGCATAAATTCATATACTTAGATGTTCATAAATATGATCTGCTCACTCCATATAATTTTACTTATGTGTATGGTTTCAGGGCTGACCTTTGACACAGGACAGCAAATTGGTGTATTCCTCCTTGAGGAAGACCACCTCTCCTGCCTCCAGATTTCCTCAGTTGCCTACAGTTCATGTGTATTGTTGAGGCCTTGGGGGCTTCTATTCATCGATATCATTCTTGCTCATCTCACCTTAGGGCAGTCTCACTGGTAAGACTTTATGGGTATCACTTCTGATGCTACTGCAAGACACTCTCACAGCACACTTCCTGGTCTTAAAATCATTCTGCCTCCTCTCACAATTTTCCCTGAGCCTTATGTGCGGGAGTTTTACTATGTATGTACACACCAGTACTAGGCTCTACAACTCTACATTTTGATTGGCTGAGGTTTTCTGTGGTGGTCTCTATTTGTTGCACAGACAGAAAAAAAAAACAAACAACCAAACAAACAAAAGAAACTTCTCTTTAGAAACTTTAATACTTTCTTTTTTCTACCGAAGATTGCTAGTTAAAAAATTTTCCCTAAACTTCAAAAATGTTGAGGTGTTATTCTTTCTGGTATGGTTCTTAATACCCTTCTCTAATTGAGGGGTGTCAGTCTGTGCTCACATCTTCATAGATTTAAGGCTGTTGTGGTAGTTTCGACTATGAATACAGACAGATGAATAGAAGTAAAACAGTGTCCAACTGCTTCTCCTCTGTTGGCTTGTGGGCATGAGAAGCATAACCATCAAGCCATATTTTTAGCACAAACCAAGTATTTCCCACTTGTACAAATGGTGTTGTCTATCTTTGTCTTCTTTCTGGATACCATGATATTAATTTATCATTCCCTGTGACAGGCAGGTTTTATTCATGGAGCTGTTCTCAGTGTCCTGGCATCTCAGGGGAAAATAAAGTCTTATGAGTGCTAAGCTAGCTCCCAAATAATCACATCCTTCACTTGGGAAGTGTACTCTAGAAAGAAAAATGAAAAGCAGTAATTTAGCACATTTCCCCAGTCTGTGGAATTAGGTGTTGTTTGGTGACACCAGGGAGAAAAAGTAGGGCCTGATCTATGGTAGGAATGCCATCTACCACCATGCCTTTCAGTGAGATATCTAATGCTACCTCATGAGCTTAAGAGATCATCCCACAGTCATCCATTCAACAGTTACTTCAGCATAGTGTGCGCATTCATTGTCCTGTGTGTAACTTCTTCTATGTTTAAATGGGGTAGGCAACCACTGCTTTGTCTTAAAAATTTCTTATTACAATAGTCAAATAGAACAACATACTAGTATACAACTAGATGGAAGCAAGAGATATGTGCATGGAGTTTTATAATCATGTCCTTTTACCATTTAACAGATGTAAACAAGTCTCATTTCACAGTATAACATATTTTTCAAGACAATCCTCAGCTCAGGTCTGCAGCACTTAGGTTGTTCATAGCAATCTTCAGGAAAACCCTTAACCAAAAATCACAACTAAATTTCAAAGGCAAAAAGGGGAACGTGGTTGGATTCCAATCATGATGATGTCAGACTCTTAAAATTACAGACTTCTAGACAGTAGGCAGGCAAAGAGCAGTAACCTATGATCTACTGACAGGAAGAAACTAAGAAAATGGAAGGATTATTTTTGTTAAGAAAAATTTGTTAAACCTCTTCAGAGCCTCTATTCCCTGCCCCCCAAAACAATCTACTTACAGATAGATTTTGATTAACAGGTTATATTTATTTATTATAACATAGCCACTTTATTGACAATATTTATCTCAGTCTTTGGCCTATTGAAGCACATTAGTGTGTCTTAATATATTTTCTAGGTACAATATTCAATGAGTTACTCTACAAGCAAGGGTAATTTCCTGATGATTTAATTTATAAACAAGTAAGATATTTTCTACCCTTTTCTCCATCTTTGCATTTCAGAAACAAACTACCCTCTCTGCCAGATCATATTTTACTTTAGGACCAAGTAAGATGTCATAAATTTTCCAAAATGTGTGTTAAGAAACAACTCTGCAGACCCTTTGCCACCACCTCCTTTTCCTATTGCTGAGGTCCAGTCAATTCTCCCAGGTGGATTCTGGAGCCTTGTCCAGTTTCAGACCAAAGTAATTTATGATTTATGATTTAAATACAGGTCTCACATGCACATTGTTGTCTATACAAACTGACACGCTGTTAAAAATCATTGATGCATACCTTGGATGATACAGGGCCAAGGTTAACTTCTACATGTAACTGCACAACTCAGTACCCACATCCTCCTCCTGTCCTTATCACAGTTGTAATATTGTGACTATGGCCATTCATGTACTTCTATGCATTTCAAATGAAAACTAACATTTCCATATGTAATAATGCATATGTCACCATACAGCCCACCACCTACCATTAGTTTTCCGACTTGGCTTATATTCCAAAAGAGCATTCTTCAACAAAATTTTCACTGAACTTCTTTTCCTAAGAAATGGTAATCTTTAATTTGCTGACTTTAGTAGCCTAAAATAGACAAAATTATCCTAAATTTATTCTGGATTGTGTAGTACAACATCAACTAAGTAGAGATGTGTCTTTAAGAGTAGTTTTGTATTAAATTAACAAATTCACCATAGTAAGTGCTTCCTTCATTTTTTTCTGTGAACTGAGCCTAAATTTGGGGTAAGGGTTGTAATAAAGCCTAGCGAGGTTATTGATAATAAAAATTCACAGACAACATCAGGCATTTGAAATCACCTTATCTAAAATGTTTTGGTGACTATACATAGCAAAGATTTCTAAAATTCAGGCATTGTTTCTTAGATGTTTTGCCAAGGGTCTCATTCGTGTACCCCTGATTCCCTAACAACCATATTTTAACAGGTTTTAGCATTTGTGTGAAGAGATATTCAAATGGATTTGGGGTTTGTTATAGACTTGCTTCTTTTCATTTTTCACATCACACTAAGTGGCTATTGATGCCACCAAACCCTAAATGAGTTTTCAGTGGCAGAATATAACATATGACTATTTGAGCCTTTTGTAAATGGAGTTTATTGTTTATTTTGTTAAATTTATCCCTTTACAACATAGACTTGTCATAGTAATTCTCACAGAAGGATAACTGTAGAAAGGAAAGAGTTCCATGTCATGGCAAAACCGCCACTTTTCTAATTTAAAGTGCTGAGGGTTTTTATATTAAACTCTCCTGTATGATAGAACGTGTAAGAAAATTCTCCTTCTTTCTGCAGGTCCTGAGTTAAACGTGCTGCTCCTAAACATTGCATCTTTTGTACTTTAATGTCGACATGTTTCCACGTCATGTGATCAGAGGGAGGCAGATTAATTCAGAGTCCTAGCTAGAAATTCCCTCCCTGCTTTTTTTCCTCTCCTCCGCAGCTGATGGCTAAGTTAATTCTCCTTGGTTTTGTCATGCTCCGATGCACACATCGCCAGCCATAGTAAGCTTTAAGAGTAAGAAAAAGATGCAGGGATGTCCATCAAAGTCTCCAGGTTGCATTTTTTAAACTTTGGCTTGACCTGATGTGCCATTCAAAAAAGCGTCAAAAGATTTTTTTTTTTTAAAACAGAAAGGTTCAATATGTCCTGAGGCTATCGGTTTTGAGTTAAACTGGGTGAAGTAGAAATATTTTACTCATCAGCTCTGCAGTCACAGAGTTTGCTTCAGCTAGAACAAAACTGCTGAGGCATTTAGAGAAAATTAACCCCCCATCCTGGCGGCCAGATGTGACTGGTCTCTGACGAATGCACATGAGCGGGCTGAAAAATCAAGAGACTGTGAAATTCCTGTCAGGTCCGTCCAGTGTGGAACGGGCCATTGGCTGCTTTCTGTATTTCCTCCATCATTCTTCTTGAACAGTGTCATTAATTTCCTCTCCTCCCCTGACTTGTGTTTTTCCCCTCCCTGTCGCCTTTAGCTCTGTCAGCTGCAAGAAAGGCTGGACAAGCAATGGCAAGAATACTTCAAACTGGTGATCCTTTTTAACCAGAACAGGCTGATCAAGTTTCAGGGAGACTCCCAGGACAGCATTCAGAAAATATTAGAAGTGCAGGTAGGTGACTTCGGGGAAAGCGGCAAGATTATTCTGATCTAGATTGGAAAGCAAATGATGGGGTGTGTGATGAAGCATTGAAACCATATCCCATCAGAGTTCTATAAATTTTTAACCTCTTTGATAGACTAGGGCTGCATGAAGGATGACTCCGGCAAGTGAAAACACATACCACATGCCATGCATACTTTGAGGGAACAGGGAGATGGGACTGACTTATCTCACTTAGAGAGGGATTTTTTTCTATACATATATTCTATTTAAAATGTGTTTTTCAGCCTCCAAGCTTTTGTGAACAGGGGGAAGGTGGGGAGCAGGTAGATACTCCATTCCATACAGTGTGTTTTCTAGAATTCTCCACCTTACTTTTTTTTTTTTTTTTTTTTTTTTTTTTTTTTTGAGACAGAATTTCCCACTGAAATGCAATCTAGAGGTCTGTCTGGGAAAGACTGGCGGGTCAGTGATCCCCAAGTATCCTCCTGGCTCCACCTTCCCAAGAACAAGATCTTAGGCACATGCTATTGTGTTGGACCAAGAATTTTTTTTTATGTGAAAGCTGGGGATCCAAATTCAGACCCTCATGCCTACACATTTGGGGCTTTGCTAACACTATTTTGTTTTCAAAATTTTTCATGATGATTTTGGAGATGCTTTTGATGCCAAGCATACTTTGTTGAAAGCATGGCTGTGTTTGTTCTGTCCAGCTTTACTTCTGTTTGGTTCATCCTTCTAAGTATATATGGCAGTGACTCTATTTGAAAACTATGGCAGTTGGGTCTAGAATGCAACTGTCCTTCCAGATGCATGTGACATTTTGCTGGCTGTGTTTGAACCTGGAAAAGCAATTAATGACCCGCTGGTCGTAAATTGTGTTAAACATGATATCCCAAAAGAAAACACATGGCATTTTTTTAAGAAGAAATAAAAGAATACAAGATTACCTGTTCCATTAAACATAGCATGGTTGTTAGAACCACAGTCTTCAGGAACAGGCATGATCAGTGATGAATACCAGATCCCAAACAAGCAGAGTAATTTTCAAAGAATTTCCACAAATACTAAGCGATTTCAAATTCCGTTTCTCTTGGAATCTATTTTTAGCATTTCCTTGTGAGTAATGGGTATGTGTGCACACTTTCCATGTTGGTCTATTAAGAATGAGTTACAAAAAGTTGTAATGAAATAAAAGGAACTGAAGTTTTAAAAAGTGTTGTCTGGTACAGAAAATATTAATGGAAATTTGCACACAAAGGATTGTTGCATATGTAGAGAATTGAGAAGCATCTTGTTTTCATTTTAAAAACAAAAAAATATCTGTTAACATACAGCATATTAAGATACAGGTAGAAAACAAAATAAATAAATGAATAAGCAATCATTTAAAATAAGTGAAACATCAATGTGGATGGCTACTCATTTTGTTTCCCTTCTCAGGTTTTGATGGTTTATAGGTGTTATGATGATTAGTGTCTTAGAGAAATTCCAAATTTCTCCCTAAATAATCATGTTCTGATAAACCCTACAAATTGTAAATTCTCACTGTGAATTGTGATGTATTTGCAAAGACTGACAATGTAATTTGAATATCCGTAAGGTGAGTGATTACCTATAACTTTCAAATCATCTTTGTTCTTGGTTAATATTAGAAATGTACCCTCGGGTTCTCTGACAACAGTGATTTTTCCAGTCGTCTGTGTTTGTGGTGTTTAGTAATCCAGAAGTGAAGGGATGGTCTGGGACAAGGAGGGAAACTCAGATGGTGTCTAGAGATATATCAGGGAGCTTGGCTTGGATTTGGATTTAGTGTATTTGAGTGCAGGGAGGTAGCGGCTGCATTTTTTTTCTCTCTCTCTCTCTCTACAATAGATGCCTTCAGTTTAGAATGTTTAAATGTTAACTTTCATTAAAAAGGAAATTGCAACTTCTAAAATCATGCCACAAAGCCAGGGAAGCATGCCCTCGTGTGAATATCAGATTTAAATTGGATAACATAGTACACACCCTCTCCAGGACCCACTTCCAGCCAGCCTTCCCAGCTCCAGCACTCTCCAGGGCTGCCACCTTTGTCTGTTTCTATTCCTGACAGAGTTTGTTGTTTAGTTCCTTCTCCCTCTCCTACTTAAACCCTTCCACTGCAAACCCCTTCTTTGCTTGCCTGTTTAAGAGCACCTGACTCAGTGAGGGTACTTGCTCTGAAAAGTCTCCCAAGTCCAACAAGACTCACTTCTGTCAGGTCACTAGCCTTCACTGACCGTGGTTACCAGCTGTGTCCTCTACAAAGCACTCAAGCACTTCAGTTACTGACTCTCCATACTTTTCACTGCACCCTCCTTTCTAGAAGTTTCTAAGATACCCCAAGGCTTTACTGTATTGGTAATAAGAACAGTGTTCTCCCTCAGATGTCTTAGGGGTATAATACTAAGTTGTCCACATTTGACAGTTTTGAATGCCTGTCTTGACATCACTTATCATGTCCATCTAGCAAACCATGATGGGCTTACCCATTACATTTGCAGAGGAGCCTTTGGCTGTCAGTGATTCCACCTGATTCAACGGGACAAACAGGACAAACGGCCTAGCAGCCTATGTACTTGATTAGCATCTGCGGATGACTTGATCTCAGTGTTCACTCTGTGGTGATGTCAGGGTATCTAAATGTTCTCTATTTCTAAATGATTATTAAAAGGATGATGCAAGGTATTGGTGAACTACTGTATAAAATAATCATCTGCTGAACCTTTTGAAAAATGAACTGTGTATGACTGATGGTAAGTAAATGCAATTCAGAGCTCATGTTGAACAGAAAAGGGACCCTCAGAGCACTTCTTTTCAGGGCTGCAAAAAGGCAATGGCTGCAGATCTGCACTTGGCAGAAAATGGAGAGGATCAAATAAGCTTTTGATTTACACAATCAAGCAGAAGCCAGAAAGATTAATGATAACGAGAATAAAAGATTTGGGTATATTTGACTCTGTAGACATATATATTGGTTGGCCATGATTTTGATAGGACCAAAAGTGAACTTCTACAAAACACAAATGAGTTCCAAACAATATAGGATGCCTTGCTTTTTATAATGTAGGAACATTTTTACATAATCTTGGCCTCATGTATGTAACAAAATAAACTTCCATTCTTTCAATTTTTTCCTATAATTCTCTTTCTTTCTTGTTCCTAAACTATGTAAACCTGTAGTGTATAATACCTCTCTCACATCTTATTTAGCAAATAGACTGAGCACTGACGGATCACTCAAAGACATAGATGCCGCCAATACATGCAAATGTGACCTTGGACTCTATAAGTAGGAGTACATTTTTATCAAAGGATAAGTTCCATCATAATTTTTCCTAGGTTTGATACATGTGTAGTAATTTATTCAATGTAGGAAGCATAGCTTAGGAGCTACACCAGCACTGTTGAAAGGAGCAGCAATAAGAAGGATGGGGGCAGAGGATGTAGGAAATGCGGATTGGAAAGCACAGAGCAAGCTGGATGAGAAGGTAAGCATCTAAGGACTGGAATACTAGGTTACCATATGTTTTGTTAATCTTTAGAAGCCAGAAACAGGACCAAAGGATAGGAAAGATTAGCAGGCAGCTTTGGGCTCAATAGGAATACATTTTCTATCAAGCATGCACTGCTTTTACTCAACCAGGCAGACACAGTCAGGTGTAAAAGGGAAGAAGATATTACAGATTTTTAGTTGGAATGAATGTTTTGAAACTCAGCCCAGGGCACCTGCTCCTCCTACTATGGCCCTATGGATTCTACACACATATATTTTGGCATATCAACACCCCTTCACCCAATAGTATGTCAGCTTTCTCAAATTGGAAATAATGTCTTCTTTGTTCATCTTTTTCCACCTAAACTAATTATAAGTCCCAAAACATCATAAGCAGAAGAATTTTGAGTTTGTGAATTGATCAAGATTGAATATAATAAGCTTTAAACCTTCCTTCAAGCTCCTGGTGCATATAATCTTGCATTCATAAATAGAAATGTTCACTATATTTTTCTGGGAATTCTGCTTGTCCATAAATGATTTAATGATTTGTCCAATCATTTACAGATATATATATATATATATATATATATATATATATATATCCCAATAAACACTCTCTCATATACACACACACATATACACACACACACACACAGAGAGAGAGAGAGAGAGAGAGAGAGAGAGAGAGAGAGGACAAAAACCAAAATCACTTATCCACATGATATAACAGAATATCTCTGTGCAATCTTTTTGAAATAAAAGAAATTGTGAAAATACATGCATTGTATATTTAAAATATATACAGATATATTACACTTGAAAACTAACAAATTGAGTAAATCTTATTGGATAATTTTAGGTACTAGCATGAAAGATAATCTAATATAGTTATAATAAATTAAGAATATTTTCTGAGTCTAGAAATAGTTATCACTGCTAAGCTATCTGAGAGAAAGCAGTACCATAAATTTTGAATAATTCAAAAGGTAAGAAGGAAGGACAAGCATGAAAAATAGAAAATATGGATAAATATTTAATGACTGAATAACTATAAATGGTTCCACAATGCATTTGTAAGCTATAAATTTGCAACTTAATCATAAAGGCAAAATCTATGTTATTTAGAAGTTATATATTTGAAGCAAATAGGAACCAAATAAAAAAACATGTACATATCACACACAAGGCCCCACTCTTGACTGCTGAGAGAGAGAGAGAGAGAGAGAGAGAGAGAATCAGTCTTCTCTTCTCTGGGGAACAAGAACCCTGATGGATTATCCAATCCCAAGTGATCAGCCCTAAGTGCATATACATAAGAGCAGCACTGATTGACCATGTAGCATGCATGTGTGTGTGTGTGTGTGTGTGTGTGTGTGTGTGTGTGTGTGTGCGCGCGCACGTGCGTGCATAATTATGGAAGAAGGGGTTTTGAGAAGACATGAAAGGGACACAGGAGAAGTTGCAGGAGAATGGGAAGGTGAAAATTATGTAAATATAGTATTAATGTATGAATTTCTCAAAAGAAGTATACAAATTTTAAAGTTGCAATTTAAGAAGAAATAGAGAAAGACTGAGACCAAAAGTATTATTATTTTCAAATTTGTGTGTTTCTTTTCTTTTCTTTTTTGTTTTTTGTTTGTTTGTTTTGTTTTGTTTCCCAAGACAGGGTTTCCCTGTGTAGCTTTGGAGCCTATCCTGGCACTCGGTCTCTAGACCAAGCTGGTCTTGAACTCACAAAGATCACCTGCCTCTGCCTCCCAAGTGCTGGGATTAAAGGCATGCACCACCATCGCCCAGCAAATTTGTGTGTTTCTTATGGATAAAAATCATCTATTAAGGCATATCAGTAACAAACTTCAGAATATGTGAAATAACACATGGTTATTTCTCACAGGAGACATTTATAACTTCTATAATTTTTGTTTTAATATACTTTGAGAGTTTCATACATGAGTACTCTATTTACAACATTTCCCTCCTCTCCCTGTTCTCCTCAAACTCCTACTACCACACAATTGCTCTCATACTCATGACATCTTCTTTAGTAATCATTCTTACAAAAAAATAGTAGCATGTTTTTGTTTGTGAGCCAAATCTTTAACTACAGAGCCATCTTATCAGTCGAAGGAAGTTGGGAACAGAGATCACATAATCAACTAACCAGGGCTCATGGGGGCTCACAAAGACTGAAGCCACATTCAGGGAGTGTGCATGGGTCTGAGCTAGGTCCTTGTATACTTGTGTACATGTTATGACTGTGTAGTTTGGCATTGCATTTTCCAGCCCTGATATAAAAGTTTTCACCTAGTCTTTATTGTAAGTTGTTAGGGTATGTTTGGTTGATAACCCTGGGAAGCCTGCTCTTTTCTGAAGCAAAGTAGAGGAGGACTGGGTCTGGGGGAGAGGGGAGATAGGGGCGAGGGGCTAGGAGGAGCAGAGATGTCAATTGGGACGTACTGTATGATAGAAGAATATATATATAATATAATAACATAAGGAATATATATATACATATATATATATATATGTATATATATATATATATATATATCCGTTAATCCTTAGAAAACAGAACAGAAACTGACATCAGGAAAGTTCTCAGTGATGATGTCACTGCTACTATCAATGAAGAATATTACTATTCCTTTTTCAAAAAAAAATATTGTATCATGTTTCAAAGTTCAAGGATTCAACTTTAGAAAATATATTCATGTGATTTAATATAAACAATAGTCAAAAGGATGGACTATGTTTCCATTCAATATATGCTAACCAATAATTGGTAAAGAGCAACAATATTACTCTCATCATAAAGCAACAAAATAACATACAACAAAATTCCCTCAGTTTCAGAAAATAGTAAATGAGGCAGAAACACTGTATAAAAAAAGGTCAAAACTATCATTATCGCCATTATGATGTTTCTCTTACTAAGAGAAAGAGTAAGCACTAGCATGTTTTAAAATTTATATACCCTTATTTTATGTGTCTGAGTGTTTTGCCTTCATGTATATAAAGTGAACCTATGCATCTGGTGCCTGTGGAGGTCAGGAGTGGGTATCAGAGTCATTGAAACTGGGGTTTTAGATAGTTGTGTGCTGCCGCCATGTTTGTGCTGGGAACTGAACCTGGGTATGCTGCAAGAGCAGCCAGTGCTTTTAACTGCTAAGCCATCCACCCACCTGGAAGCATTAAAACTAATGAAACAGTTATCTAACATGTCAACCTGCAATACAAAACTCCTAGGAGTAAGCAAAAAAAAAAAAAAAAAAAAAAAAAAAAAAAAAAATGACAGCTCAATCCTTTCAGAAAGAGCCACTGAAAATATGGAAATAAGCAAATATATGTCCTTTCGTAGGATTATATTGAAAAGTTGCCAATTTTTTAAAATGTCAAATTTTAAAAGTTCATAAGTTGAACAAAATCCTACTCAAATCCAAGCAAGATTTTTCAGTGAGGCTTGGGGTGATTATAAATAAATCCTCAAGACTAGCTTTGACACTTTGTAAGAAAAACAAAATGTGTTGGCTTGACATTGGAAATTTATACCAAAACAAATCAAAAGGCTATATTCATTAAATTAGAAAAACCCATCGATGCAAAAAGACCTGTAAAACATGATAAAATAATTGGTAAACATTTTTCATTGAACAGTAAAACCATAAATACAATTTAATCATCTCCATTTTTTTTTTACAGAGAGGCCATGGTCAATGGCATATGAAAGTATCCTATGTGTCCCAATAACACTTTATTTACAAATAGGCAATGATCCTAAGGACTCAAAGAAAATCTCACATGTGTTTGGACATTCAAATATAGACTATTCACTTGTTAACTGAGGTGTAAAGTAAATTCCCCAAACATACAAAACAATGTGTTTAATAAGATAAAGAATACTTGTGTATAAACTGCATAAGACATGCAATAATGTATCATGCATTTTTGAAATTACTTATTTTGTACATATACATCTGGAATTGCTTATGGTTCTGGGCTGCCATGTGAGTGTACTAGAAACTGAACCTGTAATAATTAGTCATAAAATAATTACAATTCAAAACTATCTGTTAAAATATATATGAGGTCGCTAGAGAGATGGCTCAACAGTAAAAATCATTCATTTAAATCAGCACAAAATATATAACCCAATAAGAAAATGAGCAAATTTCAGAATATGTGAAGCAAATGTCCCATAGCAAAAGCACTTGAATTACAAGCCCTTAATCCCAGTACTCTTGAGGCAGAGGCAAGCTGATCTCTAAATTCAAAGCCAGTCTTGTGTAAGGAACAAGTTCCAAGCCTAGGCACTGAAGGAAATCATTACAAACAGAAAGCCGGTAAAGATGTATTTGAACAAGGGGCCATTTTCCAGCCCCAGTAAGCAGCAGAACATCACAGGTTTGGCCACTTGTTCTGGCTTTAGAGTTGAACATAGAAGACAGGTGTTATGGAATTTTCCTTCTCCACTAAGGAAAGCCCCTGAGGCTGGGCATGTGTCAGGCATGTCGCTGAATAGAGGCTTAGAATGGCCATTGCGTGAAGCTGTGAAGGCGAAGCCTGGATTACCTTGTAGCCCCAAGATGATGTAGATGCCAGAGCACTGGGACAACTGCTGAGGGAAGCTGCTAACAGGACGTGAAAACAGTCCAAGAGAAAGAAGTGCATTATAATCAACAAAGCTGAAAGGAGTTGGAGATCCGAAGGACATCTTAAAATCAGACATGGAGATGCAGAGTGTGGAGTTTGCCCAGATTGTTTTTGGTCTTGCTTTGGTCCGGTATTTCCTCACTCTGCTCCTTTTCTCCATTTTGGAACAGTAATATATATTCTGTGTCATAATGTGTTGGTAGTATGAGATCTGCTTTTTGTATTTTGATTTTACAAGGGATTACAGTTAAGAGATTGCATGAATCTGAAAAGAAACTTTGAAATTCAGACTTTTAAATAGTTTGAGACAGTTACAGATGCTGAAGATTGTTGAAGTTGGAATGGATCCATTTTTGCCTTATGATATGGCCACAAACCTTTGGAGACCAGGGAGTGGAATGTTGTGGTTTGAAAAAAAAAATGACCCCCAAGGAGAGTGTCTGTCACTGCAGAGACAAGCTTTAAGGTATCCTTTGCTCAAGCTGTGCTTAGTGTGGCACACAGTTCACTTCCTGTTGCCTACAGAGTAAGATATAAAACACTCAGCTCCTTCTCCAGTACCATATCTGCCTGAATGCTGCCGTGTCTCACAATGATGATAATGAGATAACCTCTGAAATTGTAAGCCACCCAAATTAAATATTTTCCGTTATTTAAAAAGAATGACTAAAAAGAAAAAAAAACACTTCTTTTCAACAATCATAACATCTCCACATTTTTTTGAAAAGATATTGACAAGTAGTGATAAAAATTCAGAGAAGTAAACGTTCATATTTCATCAAGAACTTCATTTTTCTGTTACTAAAATGCAAACTGTGCATCCTTCTATTTCAATTTTTACTAGAGAAATACCTTGAGTTTTCCACACAATTATATATTCTAAGCTTGTTAATAATTGATGGTTAGAAACAATATGAACATAACGTAAATGTCCATCAACATGAGAGGGAATAAATTAGAGAATTTTGAAAAATATGTCAGGATGTCGTGATTTACCTCCATTGTTTACTTAACAGGATCAGAATCACTGTAGGGAAAATAAACCTCTAGACACATCTGTGAGAGGATGTCTAAATTAGTTCAACAAGGGTGAGGATCCCCACCCTAATGCAAAATTTTCCCATTAGAGTTTATGTAAATAAATATTTGCAATAGAACTGCTACTTTAAATGTCTTTTTCTATGTAAAAGTGAAAATTCTGACAGTGGCTCTGAATAACCCGGTTGAGTTTTGCATAGATGAGCAGTGAGACTGTGGATTGCTTGGTAGGTTAGTGCCAGCAGGACCGGGACTGGTGAACTAGCTCAGTTGGTGAAGTGCTTGTCATGCAAACATGTAGACCACAGTTTAATCCACTGACTAGGTATCTCCATACTGGGGAGAAGGAGGGGTCAGGCTGTACTTGTAGTCCCAGAGTTGGAGAGACAGAGACAGACATTAGTAACTTCCAAACCAGTGGGAAATTCTGTGTTTTACAAAGCAAAAGCAAAAGTGCAAAGGACTAAAGAACAAAACTCAAAGTGGTCTTCTGGCCTTAGCATACACATACACAACTGTATACATAAACAAAACACACCAAGTGTGTCTGCCAAGGTCAACATGCTTCATGAAATGAGATAAATGATGCATCCTGTACATCATAAGCAACTTGCTACCATAATTCAAACCCTACTCTTTTTTTGTCTTATATTGATACTAAAATTGAGCAATTCTGAATACACAACTAATTCTTGCCAACTAAAGATAAACCTATTTGTACTTTATTATATTTTCACATCTACAAGTTTAAAAAGCAAGGATTGGTGATACAACTCCATAATTGAGGGCTTGCCTAGCATGTGTGAGGCCCTGGGTCCCACCATCAGTGCTGTGAATTAATTAACTAAGTAATTAATTAATTAATTAAATGTTGCAACTCCAAGTTTTACACAGCACTTCAAACTCCTGGGAATTCAAGAAACTCCATCTAGGTACACAACACTGCTGGTCATATAATGTAATGAAAGAAATGCTTGGCTGAGTTCAATTCCTTTGACTCCTGCTGCAGCTTTTAAAGTATGCATACACATATAAACAGAAAGAATTAAACAAATGTTCTTAGTTAAAACAATAAAATTATTGAGTCACAATTTAGCCAAATATCTTCCTTTAGCTGTAAAATCAGCATTCCGTTCTCATCACAAACTGATTATTGCTAACAAACAAATGCCTGGTGCCGAAAAATCATTTCAGATTCAGAAAATGGTGTCTGAAAGGGATTTTAGCTCATTTCTTCATACTCCTACCTTCAGGACTTTCTAACTCATTATCCTTCCCTGGCAAAATTATGCCTCTAGAATGTTATTTTGATTGATATTGGGGGAGTGCATTACTATACATACCAAAGCACTGAATTGACTCCCTACTTACTGAAAGCAAGTATGATACACACAATATATATTGTGGGCCTTGATCTTTAGCCATCCAAAGCTAAGCTGAGGCATATCTGTTCATTTCAATGTGTTTCTTAGGGCCAGCTTTGTGAAAGACATTGTTGTATACATTGGGACTGGGGGTTCATAAGTATAAGGGATGATCTCCATCCTTAAAGAGCTGTGATCTCCCAGAGAAGGTTGGCACATCCCATTTTATAAGTAAAACTGAAAGCAGAAAGAATTCAATCTGAGAAGGGAAGGAAGCATTCCTCAAAGGAATAGTTCCTAAACTATATCTTAAATGTTGAAGGGACAAGCTCCATAAGATATCCCAGAATAATTAGTTACAAGGTTAAGAGTAATCAAGTGTGAGTAATAATTGTTATGGTTGGCTGAAAACCAGAGAGAACTACTTAGGTCTGGATTCAGAAGAATATCTTTGTCAAAGGTGAAATTTGGACAAAGTTTCTAGAAGTGGCTGGATATAAAAGGAAGAAAGGCATAAGATGAAGGGAAATGAGTAAATTCACACACAGGGGACTTGGAGTGCTAGGGTTACACAGCTGAAACTTATTGGCTATTTTGTTTTTAAGGAAGTACTCCTGGAGTCCTTATAATGTGTCATAATTTTCAGCACTTTGTGTCCTTTTATTAATACAATTCTCAAAGAACTCTACAGCACGTTGTCATAGTAAACTTATTTTATTGAAAAGGAAACCAAATCATAGATGGATAGAGCATGTTGCCTAGAATCAATATGTCACAGTAGAGGCAGGTCTTAAATTCAGTATTTTGACCATCATAGAGCAGTTTATAACTACGCTGAGATTCCATTGTATCGGGGGAAAACAGTGATAAATAAGAGATTACGTCATCAACAAAGTCACAATATTGGCCATTTAAGTTTGGCATTCTAGGAGAATACTATATTTATTCAGCATTCAGGAAATCATTCATGACCTTTCATTCACAAACCAAACAGAAAAATAATAGCATTTGTGTCTTAGGTATCCTAATAATAGGATACATTTCAATTGATCATCTTCTACTGAAGGGGCATACTTAAATCATTAAAATGTATAAAAATTGATGTGGCCATTGAGTTAAAATATTAATTACAGATCACATTAATTCAAATGCTTTCCCTATCCAAAAGATATATACATAAAACTCACATTCATTTATAATAAATCTTGGAAACCAAAGATAAGTGAAAGAATCATAGAACCAATTCTGCAGGACACAAAATTAAAAACTAATTTTAACACTGCATCAGAAGCAAAGGTGGCCAGAAGACACTAAACTAGGGGGCTAGTGGAACAAGGGAAAGCAAGAGCAGTCATCTCTAACACAAAGCATCCTCCAAAACTGATACAGGAAAGAAAAGATGGATACATTGTAACATTCTCTACTCCAGAGCTCTAATACAGATAGGCCCTCAAATGACCTGCGTGTAACAGTTTTCTATATATAATTTCAAAAGTTTTTGCAAATGCTTAAGTGGTTAAATGATTCAGGACAATAATTATAAAATCTTAAAGGCACAGAGGTATGTAGCTTTCTCCAAATCATACACAAATTTATTTATTTATTTATTTATTTATTTCTCCATATAGTGAGAAAGCTTAAAGTAGAAATACAAGAATTTCATTTACAGTGTGATGTCCCAATATTTGCCTCTCTGTAATAGACAGAACATGAAGAGCTTTAAAACTCAAACTATTGAAAACTTGAAGGATCGATCCCATCAACTAACTTAATAGATTGGGAGAATATTCCAACCAAAGATAGCTAGAAAATGCATCTGCTGTGGTACACATGGAACATATCCAAGAATGATGTGCTAGGTCATAGAACAACTCTCAAAACACATTAAATGTTCAGGATAGTAATGGATATGTTTTTATTTTGCTTGGCACAATGGAAAGATTAAAAATAAATAGGAGATACTTGGATAGAAATACCTTACATGGTATAAGTAAGTCAGTTCTGAAAATTAATTACAAAAGAAATCATACAATATTTAGATGGTGTTTTTAACAGAATTAAGACAGCCAAAGTAAGATTAGCTTCATATAGTGAAACTGGACATTTATACTGGGTGAAGCCACTGGTTTTCTGAGGGTGGATTTGAAGGTCTCTATGAGCAAAGCATAGGGCTTGGATAAAGAAGACGGCAAAATGAGGTTAGGGGAATGAAGATCAAGGCCATGTCACAAGTGGGTTCCCCTTAAGGAATATCTCTATTGCTTAATTAATACCTAATTTAGCAGTTAGTATCGAGAACCCAAGAGAGGTCCTGGGAATATCCTGGGTACATAAGCAAATTAAAGTCTTGATTGCTAATGTAACCCAGCCTACTTTATCCTTTATATGCTGACTCTGATGTTAAATTTTCCCATTCAATTTACTCCAGTTTCTCTTCAGCCCCTTAAAAAAATACATTCTCATCTCCTTTTCCATATCAAAGTGTTTTCATTCTCCTCCAACTCCAGGTGCAATTCTTAGGGTTTTGTTAACCACTTTTTTTCACTGGACTTATGATCCTATCATCAGTCCAAGTATTAGAATTATTTTTTCGGATAAATATCAAGGGTGCCTGTGGGTAAGGATGATATATCTGCACCTCCATTTTAAATACAGATGAAGCAATAGTGTAATTCCAATGTTGATATCTACGATGAAAAAAATGCCTTGATTTCACAGACTTATAATACATCAGAAAGTTAATAAAGAAAGCACTAATCAAAGCCAGATTCTATGAATTAAATTCTCTGTCTCCCTTATCCTGTTAAATAACTCACTAAGTACAAACATGTCCTTATCTTAAAATAAAATAATACATTTATTCTTGTTTTTTGTTAGAAAGATTTATACTGTAAGTCTTGGGTTTGTGCTTAGCAACAACAAAAGAAACAGCATTTTAAGTTGTTTAATTCACTGTTATGTCAGCAGCCCATTATTCAAGTGGGGGAGCCATGTCAGTGGCATGGGGGAGATGAGGTCCTCAAAGGCAGAACTTTGAGTTTGAAAATTAGTGACTAATGGAGCGTATCCAGTAGGTATTTTTCATACAACTTAGCATCATCATGACATAATGATGCTGCTTTGATGTGAGATTAACCTGGACACACAATTTTTCATTCAAAAGTACCAAGATTCTACAACAATGAACAGTGCCATAATAACAAGAGTAAAAGATTGAGATGGAAATTCTAAAGAAAGGAGGCTTGAAAAGCAGCCAGTGAAACAGCCTCGGTACACACAATACCAAGTTTATCATGGGATGGCTAATAAAGGAGAAATTAAAGAAATGAAGAAAACAACTCAGTAAACATTAATGTGAATAGAGCGTTACAGAGTTAAAATAAAGATCTCTCTCTTCCCTCTCTTTCTCTCCCTCTCCGTCTCCCTCTCCCTCCCTCGCTCCCCCCTTCTCTCGTTTGCTTGCTCGCTCTTGCTGTCTCTCCCTCTCTCTTCTTCCTCAAAGTGTGATAATAAGCTGCATATCCTCTCAATCCACAGAATGGAAGGAGTTTTGCTATTGAGTTTTTTTTCTTTTTAAAGAATTGTGCACATACTATCATTGGAGAAAAGCACCTGTAATGGCGGCACCTTAACTTGGAATATCCATATAAAGACTATCTTCCCAAGCCATTCTTAGGATCTCCATGAAATAAGTTAAAGTCCACACAAATGAAAACAATAAATCTACCTTACATTTGCATAGCAGGTTTCAGATGCATGAAGCCCTGGCCTGCTAATAGTAGAAGAAACTCCCTAGCCCACAATGGGGTGTCAAGGCAAAAAGTGGTGGAAGTGCCAATGACTAACACTCCACTGACTGATGTGTTCTTGAGTTGATCGCACTGATTTCCATACATCTTTGTTTTAAAAGCTGGCTTTGATTGTGGTTGCAGATTTGAGTCACTCTACTCTTAAGTCAACCCATAGGAGAAGGAAAAGAAATGTCATGGCCTCACATAGTTGAGATCTCAGGTTGAAACAGTTACGTCACAAGGAAATAGTGATGGGCATCAGACAGACCTTTTTGCTCACTAATGAAATCTGGACCTACTTCCTGATGCTGCCTGCTTCAGACATCGACCATTTTACAATGTTCACTTTACTCCACATCACGTGTTTGAAGATAAGTTTGTCTCAGACAAAGCTAATTCGTGGGAAGCCCTCAATGTGTTCCTCAGTACCCCAAAGGAATGGTAGTACTTCAGCACAGCTACTGTAAATGTGAACATAAATCCATCTACTGGAATGCTGTCCATAGCTTCAAAGCAGATTATCTTCTTTAAAGACAGTGGTTTTAAAATTTAGACATTTAATTTAATTTAATTATCTTTTCCCAGAAGCATATAGGAAATCAGAAACCTAGTGTGAATAACATTATCCTCCAAGAAATGAAAACTTGCAATAGCGGGGTTTTTTGCCACAAACTCAATAATTTCAGTTTAATCACTAACTGTGTTTTTGTTTTACAGAACCAGTATGATTTGGAAAAAAGAATAAAATTGCTTTTAAAGTACAAAAATAATTATGAACCACTTGAAACGTAATGTCTGTGTTTTATTTCTCATCAGAATTCATTAGTGTGTAACATCAATAATTTAGCCCATCATTTGCCAACACTGACGTGGCTCAGTAGTTCAATCATGTAACCCTGTAAACTCACTTTCCATTAAAATGAATGTTGCTGACGAAGGACAACTAAAGAGATACTTCATTTATTAACTAAAGAGCTACTTCATTTATCAACATTTTTAAATTAGGAGTTTGGGGCCACAGTAGCTTAGCTGGATGATTGATTTGATGGATCTTTATATTAGACCTAAAGTCTTGTTCCAAATCAGACTACACTATGCACAAAGATAATCGCATTTCATTGTATAACACACCGTTCAGGGCTCCCTCTTTAGTGACAATTGAAGATACCTGCAAAGTCAGACCACCGACCCCAACAACAACACAAATGCTTACTGCAGAATTGGTCAGTGTGCACCGCTCTTCACTATCTTGTTTCAATCCCTTTGACAAATGTCTTACAAAATCTACACTATGAGATTCAATACGTTAATATTCTAATGTAAAAGTGAAGTTGAAGCATTAAGGAAATGGGATAAATTAGCTCATGATGGGTGTAGGGATCCCAGAATTTTCAAACTTTACATTTATGCATCCATCCCTTGATATCCATGGAAGACTGGTTCTAAGGCACCCCACCCTCAGCCTACCAACACTCACAGATGCTTAAGACCTTTGTATATAAAGGTACAGTATTTTCACATAGACTATCACACACTCCTGTATGTTTTAAGTCATTTCCACATCCAGGTTTCTTGTGGTATCTTGTAAAATATGAGTGCTATATACATAGCTATTAACTGCATTATTTAAAGAATAATAATCACCAAAAAAACCCTTTACATAGACAGTAGAGATGCATTTCCCTCAAATACTTTTGATATACAGTTAGTTAAATGTTCAGATGCAGAATCCACAGAGGAGATGTAAACTGCACATTCAAATTTATCATTTCCTCTTAACATACACCTATTTAAGTTCAAATGCCTGTGGATGTCACAATCTTGGTTTTGAAACAGCAAGTTTCAGTTTAAAGAGCTGGTTCCATGTACTCCTGCTATGTTTATATCACATCAGTTGTGGTTCAGAAAGAAGGAAGGAAGGATAAAAAGAAAGGAAAGAGAAGAAAGAAAAGGAAGGAAGGAAGGAAGGAAGGAAGGAAGGAAGGAAGGAAGGAGAGGACGAAAGAAAGCATCCACAGCACTGAGAACACAGCATAGGATCATAATTCCTTCCTCAAGTCATATTTTCAACTCGTGGGCATTTAAACATAGTTCAGAACAAATACAGGAAGACCATGGTATGATCGGCCCAGGCCTTGTTTATTTGGGATAAATTAAATGTGAGTTTCTTATTGAAAACTAGGGGCATCTCAGCATTTAGCCCTGAGAGTTGCCAGCTGGCATCTTGCCATGTTTGGGGATCAAAGCCTTCTCAGCCAACGGATTCATTCAAAAGTCAAAATCCGGCTCTAATGTTGAATTATAAAATGCTATCTTTACAGTATCAAAACTGCCAATTTTTCCTATCACTTCTCTCCCCTTTGAATTTTCTTTCCTTCTTTCAAAACCGTTCTCATCCTGGAAGATCCTAATACTTGAGGATGCTACAGCAAATATTTTTTATGCCCCTGTTATCTTTCCCTTTCATTAAGAAAGTTCACTTGGGAAAGAAAAAATTCTCCACTTTTTTTTTTTTAATAAGAAATCACTCACTGCATGTGCCTTGTCAGTGTAGCCACAGGCTTTTTCGTGAGGAGCAGAAGGAGGTTGCATATAGCTCCACACAGAGCATCAAGGGAGGGTGAGAAATTTGAGCATCACCAAAGGGTTTCATATATGTAGCACTTTATCATAGTAATTTCTATTTATTTTAATTTGGCTGTCATCAGCATCCTAGGAAGGAAGATTCTGTCAGACAAATTTAATAAATACATTAACTTCCAGGGTTTGGACACATGTGTCAGAAATTACGAGCATTTGCTGCCTTTGCAGAAGACTCCTATAGGTGTAGTTCCCAGCACCCATCTGGAGTCTCAAGTCCATCTGTAATCACAGTTCCAGTGGATCCGATGTCCTCCTCTGGTGTCTGTGGACACCAGGTATTTATGTGGGATGCATAATACACGCAGACAAAATACACGCAAACACACACACAGACACACACGCAAATATATGTGGCATGGGACATAGCCCAGTTCTAATCCCCTATTTTCTGAATCTTGCTCTAGACCATTTCCAGATAAACCTGTTACTACAGGCACCTGTGCTTTATGTTTAGATATAGAGGGAAGATGGAGATGCAGGGTAGAATTTTATTTTGTGGACATACTGTGGAATAAAAGGAAAACAGCAAAAATGTTTGATATATCTAGCAATGTAGCCATTTCAGGAGTTATGGTCTTTTTGAAGGCTCTCCGTGCTTATTTCCATAGTTGTTGTACCAGTGCACACACATAGCATCAGTAGCAGCAGTGCATAAGGGTCACTCCTTCTCCACATCCTCACTGGTGTTTGCTGCCATTTGCTTTCTTCAAAAAAAAAGAAAAGAAAACATTTTTAGCATTTGAATACCTTTCATTTATTATTTTGGTATATAATATATTTTGAATATACTTCCCCTACCCCGTTCGTCTCAGATCCTCCTAGCCTCCTTACCTGTCATTTGCTTTCTTGATGAAAACTCTTCTGTCTGGGTGAAATCTCACCCAGTTCCTTGAAGATCCAGCTCTAGCACTCGTGGGTATTGGAAGGGCTCTAAAGCAGTGAACCCCATAGATGTTTGCACACCAATCTGTTACACTATTCACAATAGCTAGGATCTGAAACCAGCCTAGATGGCATCAACAAATGAATGAGTAAAGAAAACGTGGCAAAGAATTATATGATCTGAAGAGACACCAGAGTATATTTATGATGGACTTTTACTCAGCTGTAAATAAAAATAAAATTATGGCATCCATAAGAAAATGGATTATAAGAACAAATTATAATCAATGCCAGAGGACCCAGCCCACTGTGAACAGTGTCATCCCTGGGCAGGGGTTACTGAGTTGTAGGAGAAAGCAATCTGGGTAATCCATGGGGAACAAGCCCACAATAAGTATTCTTCCATAGTCTCTGCTTCAGTTCCTGCCTTGAGTTCCTGTCCTGGCTTCATTGGGTGATAAACTATAAACTCTAAGCCAAAAATAAGCCCTTTCTTTTCCAAATCCTTTTGGTCACAGAGTTTATCATTGTGATAGAAACCCATACCCTCTTATTTAGATCAGTGATCTTTAATTTTGTTATTAGGGGGATAAAAGAAGCAAACATTTTTTTTTTTTCCTACAGCGGCCCTGTTGTTTTATTTTCATCTTGACTCACTGTGGCGATAGATGCCCCACACTTGTGGAATCTATTACACTAAGTGACTGTTTAACTGCACTGAATCTTTTGACGTATGAGCCAGGCTTAAACCATGCCAGCATAAACACTTTATGCTACCTTCATGCCATAGTTGAGTATGAAACTCAAAAAATATTCAGCCTTCCAAATAATCCACCAAAATGCATTTTGAATTTCCAGTGTCAACAATAAACATCTTCCACATAAGAAATCCTTGGGCAGGCAACTTGACTCGAAAATTCTTCTACACATCTGACATTACTAAACAACAACACATGAATATTTCTCAACCATTCTCATTTAAAAAGAGTTGTAAGTGGTGAAAAGAAATAAAATTCATTATATGCATCTGTAAAACTGTCAAGAAATAAAAGCAAAGCCAAATTTAAACAAAAATAGTTGACATTTAAAATACAAATACTGTAAGAATATACTTATCTTATTTCTCAGGCATCAAAGTGGTAAAATACATATGTAAAATAAATACTAAATAAAATCAAATAAAAATAATTTAAATAGATTTCATGAATAGAATAATGGCCAGAATGTTAACAAAGGGAATATGGCAGTTAAGCAGTTTATTAGGAAAGAGAGTAAGAGACACCTATTACTGAGCCTTGAGATAATTCAAGTGTGCCAAAGATACAATAGAACACTAAGAAACTGTGAATAGATGCCAGAGAACAAGTTCAAATGGGACAAATTATAAGGGTTATGAAGAAGTTTACCAGTAACAGAGGGATTGTTTCTAAATATCCTGAAAATACTGAGACATATCAAAGATCTGAAAAGAGGAAGCGAAAGCTAAAACTAGAAATTGTGAATTTTAAAACGCAGGTAGTATATATATATAAGTCTTGTTCCGTTTCTGATATTAGAGGAAAAACATTGTTTATGATTTTTAAAAAGGAAGGAATGTCAATAGGGTGCAATAAATTCAGTGCCACAGAAAGGAGAAAAGTGCAGAGATTGTCTGGAACAAGCTAAACTACTGAGTCCTAGAGCTTGCATGAATGTTAACTAACCACTACCAGGTATGCAATTGTCTGTAGGTCCAGGTAAGATACCAGGAAACAAATCCTGAAATAATTGGTAGCATTAGAGAGAGATAGAATGAGAAAGCAAAAGAAACAAAAAGAAGGAAAGGAGGAAGGGAAAGATAACAGCACCAAACAGAAATATCTGAGACCCATACAAAGAGGAGTGCTGTGCTTAGCGTGCAGAATTCCCTGGATGAGCATTTAAAACAGCAAAATGCAGTGTCTTTGTATAAGAATGGTCTCCATAGGCTCATATATTTGAGTGCTTAGGAAGAGTGGAACAATTTTGAGAAGGATTAAGAGGTGTAGTCTTGTTGGAGGAAGCATGTCAGTGTGGGTAGGCTTTGAGGTTTTAAAAGCCCCTCTGTGTGTGTCCCTGTCTCTGTCTCTGTTTCTGTCTCTCTGTCTGTCTGTCTCTCTCTCTCTCTTTCTCTGCTTGCAGATTAGGATGTAACTCTCAGCTACTGTCCTAATGCCATATATGCTGCCACAGTCCCTGCCATGATGATAATGAGAACTGTGAGCAATCCTCCATTTAATGTTTTTTGTAAGAGTTGCCTTGGTCATAGTATCTCTTCACAGCAATAGGACCCTGACTATCACAGTTCTTTTACAAAGACTTATTTTAGGTATATTAGTTGGCTGTGTTAGGAAATTGAGGAACCATTATACTCTGGCAACAATTGAAAACATGGTGCTCTTGGTCCCTGACCACACAGCAAAGCATTTTCTTTCCTAACACACTTTTAACACACTCAGCTTAACTTTGTCTGGATTACCCCACAAAAACTTCCCTTCAAACTTCAATTATTTTAAGTATTTTTGAAGTAAGATTCTAAGAATCCACCATATAGAGAGAGATGCACTAATTAATGATTAATAAGATATGTAAATCAACTACTTCTATAATGCTGACCATGGAACTTTATGCTGATCTTTGATGAACAAGACAGTATTGAACTTCCCTATTACATTCTAAAGAGCTGACAGTGTTGAATGAATTTTCAAGTTCTCTTATTTTCATAAACAACTCAAATACCACTAATCTCAAGCTGTGCCTATAGACTTCAGCTCCTTTTGTATAGATTCCCCAGAAATTCACAGATACATACTTATGTCATTAAGCAATTTTTGTACTTACTGGCATCAACTCAGAATGGCTGAAAATAATGTTTTGTATTTCATGAAATGTTGTTTCTGTTTTGTTTTGTTTTTTCTAACACATGAAACCCATGACTACTCTACATTAAGGATTCTTTCTGTTTTCTTCATGTATCTTCTCTAATGACATCTGATTTCTAGCAAGTTAGGAACCAGACTTTAAAAAAAACTAACTACTTTTGTAGAATTAACAGAGAAGACATTAAACAGTTAAAACTATATTCCATTTTCATGGGAGGTAGAAAAAAATACCCAAGTTGAATCTAGAGATAAAAATGGTAATGACTAAGTTAAACAATATATAAAATGAGATTGATGGCAGATTTAATGTTGCATTGAAAAAATAGTAAATTTGAAGACATAGCAAATAAAGAATTCCAAGATGAATGATAGAGAAAAGGGTACTTTAAAAGAAAGGACTAGTTACCAGAGTTCATGTTGCCAAACTGATACATGAGTTTTGAATTCCTCAAAGAGGGAGAAAACAAGATTTTTGTTTTAAATCACAGCTGTTTTTCCTAACTATGAACTATAATATTTAAAAAAGAAAAAGAAATATAAGAATCTAAGGGAACTCTAAATTAAGAACCTAAGACACTTTTTTTCCAGAAAGATCAACAAGCTTATTTTTAAAATTTACAAAACAATACAAAGGACAAAATAAAAATATTGAAAATAATATACTTGAAGTATTATTTCAAGATTCATTATTAAGTTGTAATCATTTTTTAATATGAAATTTGATCAGGATATACCAATAGATCAATGGAGTAGAATCTGAGGTGTAAGAATAGAGCTATATATTAATTGAAAAGAGATCTTTACCAAGTTAAGCGAAAAATAGGTTGGTGTTGCTGCGGAGATTTCTCAGTCAGCAAAATACAAGTATTTGTACCTGAGTCCAGATCCCCAGCACTTATGTGTAAAACGCCAGGTGTGATAGCATACATCTGAAACACTAGGAGAACAGAAACAGAAAAAGCTGGATCGCTGGAGTTGGCCAGCCAGTTTAACTCACAATGAAATTCAGGCTCAGTGACAAACTCACCTTGATGAAAAACTGGTGTATGATTGAGAGAGACACACCCAATGTTGAAATTCAGCCTTGGCACACATGTACACACATGCATGTACATGTACTTAAGAACACACTCACATGCATAAATATGCTATACACACACACACACACACGATCTCAAAAAAAATGTGGTACTTATAACTTGTGAATTACACAATGAGATTCAGTCTCACTGTGTATTTGTGATAAAACAGCAACAAAACAGCAAGCAATAAACATTTTCAAACATGTTCAGCTATAACAAGTCTCTTTCATTTGTGTCAATTAATCATTTGGTATAATCTAAACAAATTCAGGGTTATGATGAGTAGAGGAATTACATTTTTATGCTGTTTTGTCCCATATTGAGAGCAAAGAAACTTCATGACGTTGTCATAAATTGGTCATGAATATTGTTCCTAAGCAGGAAGTAGTAAAAAGCACATCACCTCCAGAGGACTATGTGTGACTGTTGTTACAGGGTCAGAAATGAAACCTTATAGGTATATATTACAACTAAAACTGCTCCACTGGCTTAGCAATCCTCCAATGCAGGAATATGGATAAGCTCTCATCACATATAATAATCATTGTGTACAATAACTGCCATTATCTGCTTCCTCTGTTCCTTCCCAAACTAGACTGTAAACACACTCCACTCACACAGCAATTGAGCTACATGGAACTACTGGGAGGTCTGACCAGGTACCATGCTGTCAAAAATCTAATCTCCCATGCTCCTTTCTACACTGGGTGGTAAAAGCTGGGAACTGTGTAGAGCCACTTTCCGTAGACAGCTTTCCACAGTTCCAAAAGCCCTCTACTTCCTCTAGAAGAAGATCCCACCCTTTAAAAGACCAAAAGAGCCAGTGGCATAATTTCACTGTTTTGAGTCTTCAGGAGCCTCAGAGCACACTAGCAGTACAAAAATGTCACAAACAGAATTATTGAGAAGTGCGACGTGTTATCGTGGTCACATAATATTTAATAAAGAATGGAGGCACAGGGAGCTATTGTATGAAAGGAAGGAATGGAAGTAGAGACCTTTATGTCACCTAGGTCTAAATACAGCAACAAACTTTTAGTTGATGATACAGTTTTATTGTTAGTGAAATCCATAACCATGTAAACAAGTAAGAAAAGAAAAACACATCATTTCTATCGCCAGAACACCTTCAACTTATAATTTACAATGGAGGGATTATGGCATTAGTCTGTGTTAGAGTATGTTTTTCCACCTACCTGGTCCCACTGCCATGCCAGCCCCAAATAACACACAGAGATGCTGTATTAGATATAAAGCTGTGGGCCAGTTACTAATTTCTTATCGGCTAGACCTGTCTTAAATATTAACCCATTTCTATTCATCTAAGTATTTCTGCATGGTCTCATCTTACCGGAGAGAGGCCCCAGCATTCATCTCTCTCAATCCACCACCTTGAATCTCCCCCTACCTCTTCCTCCTCTCCTAGTCCTGCCTATCTTTCTTTCCTATTGGCCAACAGAGCTTTATTCATTAAACAATAAGAGAAACATATTTAAAGAATGACATCTCCCATCATCTCCTCTTTTCTCTCTAAAGTAAAAAGAAGAGTTTTAACATTAGCATAGCAAAATATATAACAAAACAGTTATCAAATAAGAACCCTAGTTAACAATGTCCAGTCCATTAATATTTAGCAACATTTAAAGAAAATATTCCATTATCTATCCTATTTTTGTGAGTCTAAAGTCCTATATGTAACTTATCTTTAAGGCTAACTAAGGAAAACTATAACTATCTGTCTTCACTCCCTCAAGACCACAGAAGGATAATATATAAATTCTAGGAATGACAGAGAGAACTCACTACCTGGTCAGTCACCTGAAGTTCTTCTGTAAAGTTCCATCTTCAGGGTATAAGCCACAGTGTGTCTGGCAGACTCCTCAGCAAAGCAGGAAACTAAACTGTCCACCTGTATTGGCAGTTTGTCAGTCACTTTTCTCTGTGTCCTTCAGACTGTCTGGTAGACTCTTTCATGAATCAGGAATCCTGTAGAAATGTCCATCATGTATCAGCAGTCACTTTCCTGTGGGTCCTGCATGTCCACTTTATACAGCATAAAGTCAAACAGTCCAGACAAGAGTAGACAATATGGCTAGTCTTGCCATATTGAAATCAAACTCCATAACGAGTTTCTTCGATGTCCATCTTCCTTTCTGACACAGGTGGTGTTGCCAGGAGCAGTTATGTCTCACTGTTAAGAAAAACCCTAAGCCATTTTAAATGCCATTTTCTGTAGGTCTTTGAAAGGTTTGAAGAATATTTATCCATCTCATATATATCTCTGTATATCTAAAAAAAAAAAAAACCTAACAAACTTAACTATAAGTTTTAACTATTATAGGTAACACCTAACTAAATTTTGAGCATTATAGGTAACTATCTAAAATCTGTACTAAATTATACATTACATTTTTAAATGAGCTATATAAACACAATACCTAAACAAGAGGAGAAATATACATATCACAAAATTGATCTTAAAATGTATCAAAAAAATGAAAATCCATTCCAAAACAAAGTATTCATCTCTATACCATAATCCCTTTTTTATCTTTAAATATATTGGCTGTGATCATTAACCATTTATAGCCAACTCCATATAAATGAAAACAAATATTTATAGACAATATTTGGGAATTTGGGCATCATTCTTTCCAAACTGCTTCTTGCTGATAGGGAGGCTGTCATGGGGATCCTAAGAAGAGGTAGAAATTTTGGCTGTAGTGGTCTGCAAGGCTGCCTTGTCCCAGGGAAAATGCTTCAGGGGGTTTTGCTTGATCGAACCATATTAGTCTGGAAGGAATCCACAGCTTTTCATTTTCTGTGGAAACAAAAATAGAAATCCTTTTCCCCAGTAACCTGTCCTTGGACTTAAATTTTGAAATCAAATAATTTTTAAAATATCTAAATTGAATTAATCCAGCAGCATTTCTTTAAACAGTTGTTATTTCCTCAGCAGTCAAAGGATACAAAGACAATATAATACTGTACAGTATTCAAATCCTATCTTTGCTTTCCATCTTCACATGGCTTTTTATTACTCTCTTTCTTCTACTTTTATTTTTTCATTTTTTGGGACAGAGTTTTTTGTGTAACTTTTATCTGTCCTGGAATTAACTCTGTATACCAGGTTTTCTTTGAAATCACGGAGATCTGCTTGCCTCTGTCTCCGGAGCGCTGGAATTAAAGGTGTGTGCCACCACACCAAGCTTCTCTCTGTCTTGTTATTATTCTTTTTAAAACCCTTTTACCCTGTTTCTTTTTCTCTCCTACGCCTACGTATCTTTTAGAACACACTGTAAACCTTTAGCAGTTCAGAAATCTTTTTCTGGCCATGAGTCTTTTTATGTGGTAAACAACAATGCTAAAATCAAAGCCATAGCTCTATTAGCTGTGGTCTATCAAATATGGCGGGGGTAGCTTTTTACCACCAGAATTAAGAGCTGTGCTCACTGCCTTGGTCTACGCTGCCATCTGGCAGCATATTGGCTGCTTGGAAATGTCGTCACTGTCATTGCCAGCTCTCAGTTGTTAGTAGAGCTCTTTAAAAGCCTTGCAGTTTTTTGCTGCTTATGCTGAGTCAGGAAACCTTCCATAAAGGAGCTGCACGAGTCTCTGTTTATCTCTAGCAAAATAGTGTCCAACTGAGAAAAATGCTGCTACCAAGAAGCCTCGCTTGTCTCTGTTCTTTGTTTCAAAACCCTTTTTAAAGCTTTTGTCAAGTTTTAAGTGAAAGTTCTTTGGTCCAGGTTGGACGCCATTTTGTTATGAGTAGGTTTTTCCTAGCACCCTGGTTCCATAGACACAGGACGCCATTTTGTTAAGAGTAAAGTATTTTCCTGATGGTCTTGTCACCCCAAGCCACCGTGCCTGCCCCAAAAAACACAGAGAGACGCTGTATTTGATATAATTCTGTTAGCCTATTGCTAGCATTTCTTATTGGCTAGCTCTGTCTCAAATATCAACCCATTTCTATTCACCTAAGGATTTCCACATAGTCTAATCTTACCAGAGAGAGGGCCTGGACCTCGGTTCTCTCAAGTCTCTACATGGTGACTCCTCCCTACTACTTCCTGTCTCCACCTAGTCTGCTAGTCCCGCCTATCTTTCTTTCCTATTGGCCAACAGTGCTTAATTCATTAACCAATAAGAGAAACATATTTACAGAATGACATCTCCCATCAAGTCTGTGCTTCCTGAAGATAGTGTTCTTTTAACCTGTGAGATTTCACCTGTGAATAAGTGCACAGATTTCTATCAAAAGCAAGTGATCCTTATTGTGACAGTTCAGGTGAGATACAAATCAACCACGAATTTTATCCCAAGGGGACTCAGACTTCATCTCTAGTGTCCATGAAGTACAGCTCTACCTCCATGCAACTTATACCCCATCTCTAGGGTCTGTGTAGTGCATACTCCATCTAAAGTCTACATGAAGCCCATACTTCATCTCTAGGGTCCATGCAGCCCGTAACCACCTTTAATTCAGCCCCAATAGCTCTATCTCCTTGCTCATCGATGCCAGTATTCATTTTCCTTTAAATGCACCTTTGAAAACCCTCAGTTATGCTGACCCACTTTACCATTCAACTTTATGCCCTTGAACCTCCAGGAATGTTTATTTATCCATTGTTCCCTAAGTAGCTTCTTGTTGTTTATGTCTCTGTCTATGGGTCAGAATCCCTTGTAAGATAATCTTGGGCTCTTATCTGGTCATGGTGTTATCCTCCTCAAAATCATCATTCTGTGGCCATATCAGTGTCTATATTTTATGTTGCTAAACTACTTATTTGCATGTTGTTGGAAATAAAACCATATATTGAGCTCTAATATTTAGGGAAGGAGATTTTCCTGAGAAACCCATGTTACTTTTCACCAAAATATTTTCCACTGAAACAGAATATCTTAGACACAGAACCTAATATTCCTGCATATGGACTTAATGTTAAGCACAGAATTCAAGGAACTTAGTTGGTTGGTTGGTTAGTGAGTTGTGTGTGGGTGACTGGTTAGTAAGCATGTCAGTCAGTAAGTGGGGATTTAATGGATGCTGCCCCACAAGAGATCAAGTAGATAATAAATTTTAGAAATGCAGATTTTAAAACCATATGATTTCTATTTATATTTTCTCATTATTTGAAATAAGTTAATATACTAATGTAGAATATTCCTCTTGAAAAATGAAACATATTATCCAGTATTTTAAAATGTTTTAGCACAAAACACTTGATTTTCAAATGAACACATAGCATTCCTCTTGCTTCTGAGAAGCAAAAGAAAAGTGCAATTAAACTGAAATTAACTTAGCAATAAATATGAGGGGGGAATTAGCATCTGATTTTATTTATAGGAATAATTTGCAGGAAAGTTGTTCCTTGTGTTTAGTTCTAGGTAAAAAGCCTAGAGTAAAGACAATTATTTCTTCCAATTACATCCCACCCACAAACACACAGAGACATCTAGCAAGATCACTAGCTCCATCATTCACTTCAGAGAGTGATTGACGTGGATATGTCATTTCTAATGGGCTAAAATAGAGCATTCAAAGTAATTTTACATTGGGTTATATTTGTTTTGGGTAAAGAGCCTTTCTGTTTAAATATCAATGTAATGATGATATATATATATATATATATATATATATATATATATATATATGAAATTAAGGCATCACTTCCCCTTAATCATTTATCATGGTGCAAAGGATGGGATTAATTTTCTTAAGTAATGTTAACAGGGCATTTCTGGAGATACAGCCTTATTATATAGGTTCCCCATCATCCTGCAGATTGCTCAAACTCATCGAAAAAGGCCCACAACTGCTTTACTCTTTCAATCTTAACTTACTCTGTTTTGAAATATTATAGTATTTGAAAAGTACTTAAAAATCTATCAATATTATGTTTCTTATGAATACTCCAGGGCCAAAAATCTAATAACACTGCATTAAAAAAAAAAAAGACAAAGTAACAATTTTCTTTCTTTGAAACTACTGGGCTATGCAATAGCCACTTCTTTCATCCCTTCAGAAGGTCTGATCAGCATGCACCAGCAGGCACCTCCCCCTTAACTTTGCAATGGTGCGCTGAGAAGCATTAACCACTGCCTTGTCTCCTAAACAAACGTCCACTGAAATGTATTGGGAGATAATTTGAATAAAATAAAAGAAAAAAATCTCTAACACTGAAATGTTGCTTTTATAAGCTATGAGATCCACTCACCATTTGCTTTTTAAAAATCAACTGGAATGTATGCATTTATACAGAAAACACAGGTGACTTATCATTTTCCCATGTCACAACAGTGAGCATGACCAGTTCCTTGCATTTTTTTTCCCAATACACCCCTGTGCTGTGACTTAAAGAGGGAGAAACTTTCCATGAAAAATGTGTACTACTTCTTTGCTTTTGGCCTTGTGTGTGCTTCTCCTCTGCCTTAATTACAATATAAATCAACTGCAGAAAAAGATTTACAGTGATCACATCTCACTTAGAGAGCTGAGGAGATTGATCTGGAAGTGGGATGTCTGTCAAACTGCATCTGCTCCCTGTCGTAGCGGTTCCAGAGTGAGGCCCCGGGCACGTCTGCTGATCATCACAAACAAGTCACTGTGAGAGCAACAAGTTTTGGATCACAGACTAGGCATGGCCATTCACTCTCCCAAAACTCCAGGGCAAAAGGTGATCGGAACAACTGGAAATGTCAAAGCAAGCTGTGCACTGTGTTAGGAGACTAAGAGCTAATTAAACTCATCCCTGAATCATCTAGCTCATCTGATAGATAGAAAATTGGAGCAGAAATCTGTTTTAAATGGATTAACTCTTATGTCTACCATCAATAATTTATTAAGATGCTCCATTAAGATCACTGTACCAAATTCTCAAAGAAAGTTTAATTGGTCTGACATTATGAAATTAGACATTTTTTTAAGGTAAGTTCGTTCATCAGTGTGATCACACAATCACACAATGTATCCAGAAACATCAAGGTAGAGTTCAGAAATGTCTGTATAGAATCCAGAAACATCTGTGTAGCTTGAAGCAAGCAGTAACATGATGTGTCCTGACCTTCTTCCCTACCTCAAAAGCTTTGGGTCATGCTGAGTTTTTCTCTGACTCGTAAGTCTGGCCTAACTTCTGTACTTCTCTGGACACTGGTACTATTCCCATCCAGGACAACCAGTGCCACTCTGATCATAAACAGAAAAGCGTGAGGTAACGCACCTCAGCCTTCTTTAAGAAAGTTTTTGGCCGTTGCTTGTTTGTTTGACTGCTGTAGTTGAAAAGTGATCTCTGTGTAGCTGGAGTCTCTTTCCAGCCTGGTCCCGCAGTCAATTAGCCTCAAATAAATACACAAAGACTTATATTAATTTAAAAATTGTGGCCCGATGACTAGGGTTTCTTACTGGCTAGCTCTCTCTTAATTACTAAACCCATAACCACTAATCTATGTATTTCTACATGGTCTTATCTTACCAGAGAATGCCTGGTGTGTCCTATCTTCCCTATCTTCTCTACAAGGCACCTCTCTCCTGGCTTCCCTCTCTCCCCTTATTCCTTCCACTCCTAGCCCCACCTACACCTCCTGCCTGACTACTGGACGATCAGTATACACAGAAGAACACCCCGCATCACTTCTGCTTTCTTGTTAATTCTGTATAATAAACCACTGAGCTATTAAATTTGGTCGGAAGTGGTGGTACATGTTAGTAATCAAGCACTGAAAAGACTGAGGCAGGAGACCCTAAGTTAGAGCCCAGCACCCTGAGCTTTATATGAATTCCTTGAAACAAGTGAGCGTGAGAGAAGGAGAGATGGAGAAGAGGAAGAAGAGGCAGCAGAGGTGGGAGACAAGGAGAGAGGGGCACCGCCCTTTCACAAAACAATGCTTATGAGAAGAGCTTGCTTTGCTATTGCTTTCCATCCAAATGGAGAGAACAAGTGGCTGTAAGATTACAACCTAACCTGGACCCATAAGGCTCAAGAAACAATACAGAATAGGAAGTGGCAAGATGGTAAAAGACAGAGGACCAGGATGTCTACTGCCAGATAGTGTCTTCTATAGATGACACAGAAGGTGCACCCACGAACTCACAACAATGCGTTCACCTAAACAAGGCTTGAGTAATGACCATTTCCAATAGCAATGAGAAAGGGAAGTTTCACAAAGCCTATCCTTAGATGAAAAGCTATCAGCAGTCAATGTCTGATGAAAGAAGGAAAGTCAGTTTTCCACAAGGATGAGCCTGTGATAGGCTATCCAATCCCAAGTGTTCAGCCTTAAATTTTTGTGCATATGAGCAACATTAAATAGACCCAATAAGTTTTATACACACACACACACATGTAAAATAATTACAAAAGAACTCATGAATCTGAGAGTGTTGGGGAGGAAGGAGCGGGGGGAGGAAGGGGTAGAAATAATGTAAAAACACTATAGTCATTATGAAATTTTCAAATATATAAAAGTTAAAAATACATTGCTTGCCTGCTTAATTGTCACACTTTTATTGTTTTCCAACACTGGAATGTTCCTGTGAACAGGCATACTCAGCTCATGGAAGAACTCAGAAATGAACATAATCATGCTTTAAAAATAAAGTATAATCTCAAATCTAGAAATCAGCTAGTAATTGCAATTATCATTGCTGTGTTTTAACTGATGACCACCGAACTCTATTCTGGCAAACGGCTCATAGAGCATTAATTGGGTGTCACATTACTGATCTGTGGAGTTAAGTTCTGTCTTGCCCTTGGGACTGAGAGCTAAAGCAACTTTGTAAATGTCTTTCAGAATTGAAAAGAAAGAAAGAAAGAAAGAAAGAAAGAAAGAAAGAAAGAAAGAAAGAAAGAAAGAAAGACAAAGAAAAGTGTTGAACTAAAGGAGTTCCCCTTTAGTCTCCAAAATGAGTTCTTCCAAATGTCATGGCATTCCCTCTAAATACACAAGGTCCTGTATTCAGTCCATAACACAAAAAAGCATGCACAAAAAAATGTCATTCCCTGCCCTTTGGATACTTGGAATAGCTCTACCAAGCTCCAATACTTCCAAGGAGAATACTTTTCTCCCCTAAACTTCCTAGGGATTTTCTTAAGAATATTCTATAAGTAGAGGACATCTTTGAGCTATACTGTGCTTAGGAAAAAATAG